>NW_026652287.1:57558623-57661040 GCF_009828535.3 Hylobates moloch | reverse complement strand
AGATGAGGACACCTGCCTCTCTGCATTCTCAGCCCCCTCCCTGGGAGAAGGGTGTGTATCTAAGATGAGGACACCTGCCTTTCTGCACTCTCTGCCCCCTCCTGGGGAGAAGCATGTATCTGAGATGAGGACACCTGCCTCTCTGCGCCCTCAGCCCCTCCTTGGGAGAAGGGTTTGTACCTGAGATGAGGACACCTGCCTCTCTGTGCCCTCAGCCCTGTCCCTGTGAGAAGCGTGTATTTGAGATGAGGATACCTTCCTCTCTCTGCCCCATTTCTGTTCCTGACTGTACACAACATCTGCTCTTTCACTCCTTTAAGGAACCCATCCTGATTAGTGCCTGCCACATGCCAGGTCCTGGGGTGCCCCATCCTCGTGGAGCCAGCCTCTTCCAAGTGACATGTGCAGTGACTGAGGTCAGTGGCACTGGGAACAGTGGCAGTGAGGCATGAGCCCCCAGAGCCAGTGATGGCCCAGCTGGGTCTTGAATAGAAAGTGGCTGGGTAGACCAGGCACAGTGGCTCACACCTGTAACCGCAGCACTTTGGGAGGCCCAGGCTGGCAGATCATTTGAGATCAGGAGTTTGAGACTAGCCTGGCCAACATGGTGAAACCCTGTCTCTACTAAAAAAAAAAATACAAAAATCAGCCAGGTGTGGTGGTGGGTGCCTGTAGTCCCAGCTACTCAGAAGGCTGAGACAAGAGAATCAGTTGAACCTGGGAGCAGACGTTGCAGCGAGCCAAGTTCATGCCACTGCGCTCTAGCCTGGGCAACAGAGCAAGACTCCTTAAAAAATAAGAGAAAGAAAGTGGCTGGGTAAAAATGGGGGGTGCTCTGGGTTGGGGGCACTGAGGCTTGAGGAAGGATGGGGATCGGAGGAGCTGCCAATGTCTGTGCGGCTGGGTCGTCAGGTGCCTTGAGGGGGCAGCGGGTCAGGTGGTGAGTGGTAGAAGTAGGTTAGGAGCCAAAGAAGGTCCGGCAAGTTGTGGGAAGGATATTGAGCTCTGCTTCAGCCAAACGGTATGTGGGTGACAAGAGAGGGCTCTTTGGTGCGCTGTGGAGATGAAATGGGAGGAAGAAGATTGGAGGGAGGGAGACCGCTGAGGCCAGGAATGATGAGAGAGACAGAGGAGACCCCAGAAAGAGGGGAAACGTGATGCTGTACCTGGCTGCATAGGAGGAAGAAGAGGGAAGGTGGAGATGAAACTGGCATCTTTCTCGTATAGGTGATGGGAAAGGTGGTGTCACCATGTGAATAAGACACCAGGTAGAGGGGCCCTGCATATGTGTCCTTAGGATAAACCAAACAAACATGTTGATGATGTGAACACATATTGTAATTATGTGTTTACCCCACTACCAGTTAACCTAAAAATTCAATGCAATTCCAGTTTAAAAACCCAATACAAAATTCTGTGGAATTGCCAGGCATGGTGGCTCATGCCTGTAATCCCAGCACTTTGGGAGGCTGAGGTGGGTGGAACACTTGAGTTCAGGAGTTTGAGACCAGCCTGGCCAACATGGTGAAACCCCGTCTCTACTAAAAATACCCAAATAAGCTGGATGTGGTGGTGTGCATCTGTAATCCCAGCTACTCAGGAGGCTGAGGCACAAGAATTGCTTAAACCCAGGAGGTGGAGGTTGCAGTGAGCTGAGATCATGCCACTGCACTCCAGCCTGGGCAACACAGCAAGGCTCTGTCTTGAAAAAAATAAAATTGTGGAATTTGTCAGAATAATTCTAAAATTTATGTGGAAGAATTAAGGCCAAGATTAGTTATGATAATTCTAAAAAAGGAAGAGAAAGGGTTGGTATTTCCGCTATCAGATATCAAGCCATATTAGGAAGTCATAATAAGTGTTAAAAGTTTGGCGTTGCCTTGAAGATAAATATATTAGCAGAACAAATGAGACTGCTGTCCTCATTCCCTTATGAGCAGCTTGCCCCTGCACCAGCAGAGTTGAGTCTTTGTGATTGAGACTATGTGGCCGGCAAAGCCCAAAATTGTACTATTTGACTTTTAATAAAAAAGTCTGCTAAGCACTGGCCTACACGTAGACCCACAGATTTATGGGAACTTGGTGATGGATGGAGATGGTATTACACACCAGGAGACTCAAATATTAGTTTTCCTATGGGAAGAAAATTAAAATCAGTTGCTAACCTCATCCTGTAAAGAAACAAATTTCCACATGGATACAAGATCTAAGTCTGAAAAGCAGAACTTTATAACCTTGAAAAGGTCATTGATAATCACATCTTTATCATCTTGGGGTAGAGAAAGACTTCTTAGACAAGGCACAAAAGCACAGCTCATAAAGGAAAAGATGGTTCTGTGAAGACTACTACACACATACAAGCACGCACACGTGCACACACACACACACACAAGCACACGCACACACACACGATCTACACTGCAAGAGACATCATTAACCAAGTTAACAAATAAGGCCAGAGTGGAAGAAGATAGGTGAGGAAGTGGTGCCCAGAACATGTCAAGAAGTCCTACATGTGAATTTTCTTGGCAAAGGACAAATAAACCAAGTGGAGAAAAGGTGAAGACCAGGAGTTTCAGAGAAGAGAGACCATCAATGAACAAAAATAAATGAAAAATGCTTATAAAGTCAAAAAAAAATACTAAACTGCTTCACAGGTACCCAAGTGACAAAACTCAGAAAGTCAGATGGTTTATCCTGAGTGTTGGGAAGTGGAGAAGCTGGAAAACTCGTGCTCAGCTGGCAGGAGAGTGAATGAGCACAGTCACTGCTGTCTTTATGGCAACATGAGATAAAATCAAAGACGTGCATGCTCTGTGACCCAGACCTGTGTTTTTATCACGTGCCCCAGAGAATTTCTCAGAGATGTGCACAAGGGCATTGCCGGCAGCATTGTTAGTGGTATGAAGAATAAGAAACCACCAAATAGCCCTGAGCATGAGACTGGACTCATAAATTCCGATATAGTCAGGTATTGGACTACTATGCAGCAGTTATGGCAACATGGATCTGTCTCGAAAAATTAATGCTGATGGAAGAAGCAAGTTGAGAAATAAGCTGTGATGGCATTTATGTAAATTACAACTCACAAAGCAATGTGTCTGTTGTATATCTATATCTATGACTAATCTATCCCTCTATCTATGTATCTGTCCTACCTATCTCTTTCTATTCACCTTATCTATCATCTATCTTTCTGTTTATCTATCAATCTTTCTATTATCTTTTCATCAATCTAATCTTTCTTTCTGTCTGTATCTATCTGTATCTTTTTATCTAACTGTCATCTTTCTGTCTGTTTATCCTTTCTATCACCTATCTATCCATCCATCTATCTTTTTTCTAATTATCATCTTTCTGTTTATCTATCCTTTCTATTTATCTATTGTCTATCTATCTATTTATCTAGCTATCTATCATCTGTCTATCTATCCATCTGTCTTTTTACCTATCTATCATCTTTCTGTTTATCTATCCTTTCTATTTATTTATTGCCTATCTATCTATTTATCTAGCTATCTATCATCTATCTATCCATCTATCTTTTTACCTATCTGTCATCTTTCTGTTTATCTATCCTTTCTATCTATTATCCATCTATATATATTTATGTATTTTTTATCTAACTTTCACTTTCTGTTTATTCTATCGAATCTATCTATTTATTTTATCTGTCTGTCATCTTTCTGTCTATTCTATCTATCTTTATCATCAGTAATTCAATCAATCTATCTATCTTTATCATCAGTCATTTCAATCTACCTATCTGACTATCCATCCGTCTGTGTAAAGTTGGGACTAGATATATCTCTTCACCAAAAGAAAATTAAAATATTTATGAAAATATAAGAATGTTTGTGGGGAGAGGCATTTCAATTAAATCTGTGAAGTTCTGTTTCTTTTATGAAAAATGAATTTCAACACAATTAAGAACATATTTTCATTTGCTAATCATGGATGCCAGGCACATAGATGTTTATTCCATTATGTTGTTGTGGATTTCTGAAATTAGCAAAAAGGAAGAGAACCATGATGCAGGCAGGGGAGGCATAGTCCCTCATGGGGACTGAACTCCCAGCTCTCAGACCTGGCACCCATGGAGTTTGGGAGAGGCTGGAGCTCGGATGCCACTTGTGCACGTGGCCACCTTTCCTATCTCTGAAATATACCACACTGCAGCTAACTTTAGGAAACTTGAAGAAGATACCTGGGGAGACCAGGATGACTTCAGAAAACAAGGAGGAAACCTGGCAGGAGGGCCCATAGGGGTGAAGAGAGGGATCCTCTGTGGGCTGTGTGTCCTCTATGTGCCTCTGGCCCATGCCTCTCCTCACTCCCACCTCCCAAACTCCCATATGTCCTTCAATGGAAATCAGTGTCACCTCCTCTAGGAAGCCTTCCGGGTCCCCCGTGCACAGCTCTAGCTCTGCCTTTCCTGCATTGCACTGCTGTACTGTCTCTTAAAGTGGAGGGATGGGAGCTCTGCATCCTCCAGATTTTGCACAATGCCAGGCTCACAACATAGCTCATTTGGGTGGTGTGAATAGAGACGGGTAGGAGTTTGGATAGGTTTGGGTTCAGGACGGCTGAAGGTGCAAAGACATTGCAATCAGCAAACAGTCTATGGGGGTGTCACACAAGACTCCTTCCTGGCTACAGCATAGAAAACTCAACCAGTGCCTCCAAGGGAATATATCAGGTCCCTAAACTGCAAAGTCTATCTGGCCTCAGGCTCATCTGGATAAGAGGCTCAATTGTCATCTGGACCAGGTTTATTTCCCTCTCCTTGTCTCTCCTTTTCTCCCTCCCTCCACCTCTGGATTTCCTTTCCTGTGTGTGGGAGCCATTCTCAGTTTCTGCCCTGGATAGAGAACAGACGTGACTGCGGCAGACACAGCCCACTTCTGTCCAGCAAGACAAAGCAAGGTCCTCTCTCTCCTGGCTGCTCCAGCGAGGTCCTGGGGTTAGCATTGTTTGTCTCTGATGTGTCCCATGTCCATCCCTTAACCAGCTCTCACAGAGGTGGGAGTTGATGGTGGTTTGAGCCTAGATCTAGAACTAGGGGTGGGATCAGCCCCATCCTCAACAAGGCACTTAGATTGAGGGTAAGAGGGTGGTTTCTAGGGACACTTCGGATGAACGGATATTGAGAGAAAGCCAATGCTTGCTGCCTGCAGAGGGACTGAGTTGACTTACATCTGGAATGGAGGAGCAAGGGCGTGCTGCTCTCTTTGAGTTCCTGACATCACCTCGCCTCTTCAGAGGTTCTCAGCTGAGGTGTGGGGCCAGGGAAGGCTGAGACCCTAGCACCTCCTCCCTGACCACGCACATCAGAAAGCTGGCTGTGAGTCAGCTACCAGCCCTCAGCTCTTCTTCTCTGCTGGGTTCCACAGGGGCAGTGTTTCTGGCTCCTGTCCCAGGAGCTATGGGTAAAACGTTTTAAGGAGTCATAAACTAAACATCGAATTTTCAGAGTTCAGAAGTCGTTCTTGACACTATTGGAAAGGTGTGGTTGTCCAACTATTAAGCTGTTGGTTTTGTATTGCAGAGAGGACGGAGCTGCCCTTTACATTTGGTTATAAATCGGAGGCATTTGCTCATCTCTGTGGGCCTCGGCTAGACATTAAGAAAAGAAACCGGATGGATGTGACCAACGCCTCCGCTCAGCCGACGGTGGGAACTGGGAACGATGTGAGGTTTTACACAAGAGTTTCTATAATGCTTTGAGTTGTTTCGCAGGATAAAACTATTAATAGGGTTGCTAAAATTGGAAATAAATGTTCAGACCACCAGTTGGTGAGGCTGTCCACATGAGAGCTGCATATGTACCCAGAATCTAGCATTTGCTCAGGCGATCAGTCCGCACAGAAGGTAGAGTTTCTGAAACCTGAGATGGCTTTGGGGAGAGCACAGGACTTTACATGGCTCAAACCCAAGGTTGCTGACATGAGGCTTAGGGAAAATGGCTTCCAGGGCATTAATTAAAATTACAAGAAAAACAATGACCCCACGCGCTGAGAGCCCCTGTGTGCCCTCTCTGTGCTGTGCGCTTTACCTTCATTATCTGTGTTCACTCTCACAACAGCCCCTGAGGCAGTTGTTTCATTACTAGTTCACGCTGCAGAAACCAAAGCTTAGTGAGAAGCCAAGGACTGAGCTCGAGGTCATGGAGCTAGTAAACCACAGAGCTGTGGTTCAAAGCCGGGCCGACTAATTCTAGAACTCACACTTTTAAGCTTTTCTGTGGAAACTGAATGTGAGGATGACTGGTTTAAAAGAATGCAATATTTGTGAATGCAAATATTAGCCTCCTACCACCCGGGCCCTCCTGCACAGAGATTACCTTTTTTGAAATACAAATCCCTATTTGAAATCCATTATGGGAAGTCACTAGGAAACACCAGGAGAAGCTGCTTTTGTTAAGAGAGCACCATTCTTAAAAATACATCGCTTTGACAAATGAAAGATGTTCTCATTATTAATCATAGCTGGAGCACTCATTGACTGAGTCCCTGTGTGGTGTCAGGCCCCATTTTAATCTACTGCTGCTAACAATTATTTTCCAAGAGTTTCACTCTGGTCCCATGGGGTGCTGTGGCCAGGGTTGTCTGCCTGTCCACCAAGATTCTTTCTGCTTCCTCACAGGCACAGGGGTAGCCCACAGCTACCAGCACCCCCAGGCATGACCATATGACTACATTCTACCCACCCCATTGTGGGTAAAAGTCAAGATTTCACACCCATGTCTGGCCTGTGGAAACCTCCCAGACACAATCCTACACCTTTCCCTTCCTTGGAGACCATGGAAGCTGCGTGCTGAAGATGGTGGGGCCACAGGATGGACAGAGCCTGGTTCTCTGACTCATCCACTATTCAGGGACTCTTGGACTTTACTTGAGAAAGAGATGAATGTTTGTTGTGTCAACCTGCTGAGGCTTGGGAGTATTTGGTTACAGTAGCTCATAGCTAGATGCTACCATATCTCAATGATCATACAACATGTTTTTTCCACTTTTGCAAATTTCTGAAATTACTGGCGTGGGTTTTACAGTCCTTAGCATCTTAGACTCGCTGTGGGCCTGAACTGAGATCTAATTTCAGGAGAGTGGATTTGTGTTTATTTCTTCCGTTTCATAGAGCCACTATCAGCATGAGGTCAAAGTGAAATTGTCTATTTTGGGTTTTTCAGACTACACTTGGCAGTGTGAATTCAGACATCAAACCTGCCTGAGTACCAGTTTGGGGTTCAAACTCTCAGAGAAGAATATTTTCTCCCTTCACCTGGCACCTAGGTTGAGACATGCCAATTTCCTTGTCACTTTGTTTGCATGGTGGGTTTATATTTCTCATTTAACCATACACAGGGGGCTCTGCCTTTGTGTCCTGGCTTTATGTGGAGAACTTCTATTAGATACGTTATGTTGTGCATTTTTTCTGTTTTAGTGGTATTTAAAATGATAGCACATTTTACAACTGATGGCATGTTGAATTCAACAAAACATAGTGTTATTATCTTCAGTTTATAGATAGAGAATGAAGACCTCTGAGGCACAGAAAGATGGGGATTAGAGTAGCAAGTGTCACAGCTGAGCTAGGGATCTAGCAGTCTGACTTCGTTGCCTGAGCTCTTAGGCACCACACCACTGCAGGGCGGCCCTGTGACCATGCTGGGCCACCAAGTAGAGGACAGGCAGGCTAAGGGTTGAAAACAGCTCTGCCATCTTCAGGAGTTTGAATCTGGGTATGATCCTAAACCTCAGGTTCCTCATCTGTACACTGGAGATTATATGCATTGCTACTTTACAAGGTTGCAATGAGGATTAAATGGGATCACAGTGTAAAAATCTGAGAGGTGCATAGAGCAGATTCAGAGATGCTTAGGTTATTCTTCCAACCACAGTGCTCTACTGTCCCCCAGTAATCGACAGGGAGTATTTACACAGCATCCACCCTGTTCAAGCCATGGCATCTCACTTAAGCCTATGATAGAGTCACAATCATCTTCATTCCACAGATGAGAAACTGGGCTCAGAGATTTCAAGCAAATTGACCAGGCCACACAGGCAACCGGCAGCAGAGCCAGGATTCAAACTCAGGTCTGCCTGGCCCTGGAGCCTGAGCTCTCTCCTCTCTTCCCTGCCTCACCCACTCTGCTTGCCTCTAGCACATGGCATTCTGTCCATGTTAGTGTATATCTTATGGGAAAGGTCCTGGGAATGGTCCTAGGCCTTCTTGAAGACTTCTCCCTGAATGGCCCGAATGGTTCCTCCTGAAAACGCTAAATAATCTCTCTGGTGCTGGCTGCTAGCTGAGGTCACTGGCTCTGGTGACAGGGCAGCTTAGGACAGAATCTAACCCGGTGTGGACTGTGCACTTATGGGTGATGATTGTAGTGACCCAGTGCCTCAAATCATGAGCCATGCTAGTCAGGGAAGGCTTCTTGGAGGAGGGGGCACTCCAGCCAGGTCTGGAGGGATGGCAGATTCTGGGGAAGAGGTGGAAAGGGAATGGAGAGCACATCAGGCTAAGGGTCCAGTGTGAACAGAGGGGTGGAGGAAAGAACATGCGTTTGGGGTTAGGGGGAGAGGAGGGAGATTGTGCTAGAGGATGGAGGGACAACCCTGCCTGTGCCACTCGCTGGGGGACTCAGCGGCTGGAAGACTTGCTGCTTTAGTCTGTGCCTATGGTTTAAAGGCCAGAGGATGGGGTGGGCTGAACAGCCTGTTACACCCCAGCCCCAGCCAAGGAGTGGAGGCTTTGGACACATGCCTGTGGCCTGGGCCCCAGCTCCTGCCCGCCTTCCCTAGGCCTCACTCTCTGAACAATTTTCTTAAGGCCAGGCCCAATGCCTCACACCTGGATTTTCCCAGCATGCTGTCTGCCTCAGCATGAGGCCAGCACAAGGGAGGAAGCTGTTGGCACATGTCACAAAGATGCTACTGCCAGGTGCTGCTGGCTCCTGGGACACCAAGACTGGGGTCAGAACTTGGCTCTCCCCAGCTGTTGGCTCTGTCTTCTCTCTGTTGGCATGGAGAGGCAACAGAGAGAAGAAAGAGCCAAGAGCTCTTCCTTTCCTCCGCATGGGGAGCACCGACAGCTCCCTCCTGGCCAGCCTCCGACAGTGCTTCCACTTCCCGTTCCCTCCCAGGAGCAGCCTCTGCCCACTCAAGCACGAGTGCCTGCCTCCTGCCTGCTCCTGGCTGTGGGCTGAGTTGCTGCAATGGCCTGTCATGGCACGTGCATCTGCCCGTGGTAAGGGAGTGGGGGTGGGGCATGGGGCAAGGCACCTGAACCACCGGGCCTGAGGGTGGGGCAGGGCAGGTTCCCAAAGGGAAACCATCCACTGTTTCCAAGAATGGAAAGATAGGAGCTGGGTGCTGGCAGGCACTGACACCCCTGAGGCTGGACCCCCCCGACGCTCTGCCCCCAGGGCCCTGCACTCGGGCTCAGGCTGGTCTGACATTCTCTGCTTCTCCGTGTGCAGGAAGAAAAATAGGAGTCATCCGTGCTCAGCTCTGAGAAGGGGTGGCCTGCTGACAGTACCTTTGCTAGCTCTGGAGATGAGCTGCCCCTGGGGACTGACTCCTGGGTACGCCAGCTGGCCTGAGGGCCTGGGAGTGGCTCTCTATCCCCTGATGACCTGTCCAGGTCTGAGTTTCTGAGGAGCCCTCCTCTGACACTGGGAACTGGCATTAGGTGTGTGGGTGGGCTGGCAGGAGGTGGATGTGTTCCTGTGACCATAGGGGCCTCTGCTGCACTTCTGCAGGTGCAGGGAGGAACCCAGGTTGTCTTGGGAACTGCTATAGGCATCTTTCACTGTAAACACATGATTTGTACACTCACACCGTAAATGCCAAAGGTTGTCTCACTGCTGACAAACAGAGTGTTTAACCAACACAGAGGTTTTCCTTGGGTCCATGTGAGAAGAATGCTGAGCAAAAGGTGAAATTTGTTTTTAATCTTAATTTTCAAATTCAGGTTTCCCCAGCCAAGTGTCCTTGCTGTCCTGAGACAAACCAAGAACCAAGAACACGTGTTTAGGACCTAATATAGGGCAGGCACATCCTGGGAGGAATCAGGGCCATGGGACATTGTGTGACTTGGCAGATGGGTCACAGGAGGGCAGCTGAGACTCTTTTATCATGTCAGAAAGGCTGCTGAGGGGCCGCTGGTCCACTGCATCACCCTTGGGTGCAAGAGGATGGCTATGGGACCTCCATGTGACTTGATCCCATCTGGGTAGGAAGGTAGATGCTGCTGGGAACGTGTGCTTTGCAAACTGTGCAGAAGACACTCACAGTTGTCCTTTTTCAAACTTGTATATATTTATGGGGCACAAGTGTAATTTTGTCACATGGATATAATGCGTAGTGGTGTCATCTGAGCCTTTAGTGTAGCCATTGCTGGACTAACGTATGTGGTATCCATGAAGTAACTTCTCCTGCATCACCCCCTCCATCCTCCCCACCCTTGGGTGTCTCCAGAGTCTATCATTCCACACTCTACGTCCATGTGTACACATTATTTAGCTCTCACTGATAAGTGAGAACGTGTGGTATTTATCTTTCTGTGTCTGAGTTATTTCACTTAGGAGAATGGCCTCCAGTTCCATCCTTATTGCTGCAGAAGACATGATTTCATTCATCTTTATGGCCAAGTAGTATTCCTTGGTGCATATGCACCACATTTTCTTCGTCCCATCATCGGTTGGTGGACACCTGGGCTGATTTCATGCCTTTGCTATTGTGAATGGTGCGGGGAAGAACATGCGAGGGCAGGTATTCTTTTGATACAGTGATGTCTTTTCTTTTGGGGAGATGCCAGATGCACTTCTCCTCAATGCCTCTGTGCATCCAGCTCATCAAGGGGGTGATGTTTTAGTGAACGATACAGCACTGAGTGTGACAAGGCCTCAGTGTGGCAAGGGGGCTGGTGGTGCAGAGCAGGACCAGGAGCCCCGTGTGGCTAGAACACACTGTGGAGGGGAGGGCAGCATGTACGAGGCCGAGGAGGGCCGGGGTTGCATGGTCATGTGGGCCGTGGAGGGGAACTTGAACTTGATTCTTGAGGAGTGAGAAGCCAGCTCAGGGACTGAAGCAGGAAGTGCCATGATCTGGTTTGCATTTTATAGACAAACCTGGTGCTGCTGGGAGAATGACTTGACAAGGAGCTAGTGGGGGAGCCCCGAGTGCCGCCCAGGTCAGGATTGGCACCGAGCGAGTGGCAATGGGGACAGCCCGAGGTTTGTTGATTCAAGACCTCCTTTGATGTATTTTGGAGGTTAAATCTACAGGACATATGGATGGTTTATATTCAGGGCTGAGCAAAGGGAGCTGTCAAGGATGTGCTACTCCTAGATTTCAGATTCCAACAAGGAGCCGTGATTGACTCAAGTGCTGGAGACTCAAGTCCCTTCTATGATGCACTGTGGGCTCTCAAGCAAGCAGTGGAGAAGAAAAGTGTGAGTGTCCTAGGGATAGAACTCTGCCCTGCGATCTGTGTTTAAGATGTATTAGCAAATAGATGCCATTTAAAGCTATGGAACTGATGTAATTATTTAGCAAGAGAGTATACAGAGAAAAAACAATATGGCCAAGACCTGTTCTGAGAAGACACCAACATTTAGAGGAGGTTGGGTGAGGAGAAACTCACAGAGCAGAGAGAGAGGGAAGGAAGCCCCGCAGAATGAGGTATTGCAGAAGCTGAGGCCAGGCTAGATCGATGTGGGGGCAGTAGGTGGGGCAAGTGCTGCTCAGAGATTGGGAAACATGAGAATGATCACTGGATTTGGAAACAGAAGGCTGTGCTGGTATGAGTGGTGGGGAAGAGCCTAGACTGGGCAATTCAAGATTGGATGAGAGGTAAGGAAGCAGGGCAATGTGTGCAGACCACTCGTTGCTTCCCAGTTCCCTTGCAGTTAGATGAGATCACGTTCCTAATTCTGGCCAGTGAAATGTGAGCAAAGTGCTATGTGTCATTCCGGGCTGATCGAGTGAAAACACCCTGGATGCCCTTCCTGCTCCCCGCTTCCGCTGAGGAGGCTGCTGGTTCCAGATGAAGTAGCTATGAGATGGTGGGGCCTCCATCAGCTTCGATCCCAAGTGACTGTGTGGAGCAGAGTCTTCTTCCCCACAGCTGACAGGTACAGGGAGCCTCCTCTTTCCCACAAGTCCATGTTTCTCTGCCTTCTCCCCCATACCTTTAGTGACTGGATGGGCCAGGAGCCCACAGGCAGGTGGAATGACCTCCGTGCTTCTCGGCTTGCCCTTTTCTGGTTCTACAGGGAGTGAGAGAAGGAAGGGAACATACAAGATGATTGCACTCTTCTTCTCTTTTTATGGTCCTGGTGTTCATGCCGCTGTGTTTCTACCAGGCCCTCCTAATCCATCAGCAGCCAGGCATCTCTCAAATCAAATATCTTACAGGCCTTCCCAGGAAGAGATCCCGCCACAGAGTGAGTGCTGCCGGCTCTCCATCGCCGGGAGGGCCGTCCATCCATCAGCTGAGGGATTGTTATTAATGATGAGCAGAAAATATCTACTCGGCTGCTCTGTTGTTGTTATTGCCCTTAACTATGACTTAAAGAAGAAACATAGTCAATACGCTTAATCTAAGGTTTTCTCTGAACATTTTGGCAACAATTCATTTTAAGTAGTAGGCAATATCTGAGGACTGGCTAGAGTAAGTCTGCAGTGTAGTACAACCAGGTCTCCAATCTGAAGAGCAAAATAGAAATGCAGGTATTCCCTTTTTATATCCTTGTCAACATGCAGAAGGGTTGCATGGGGGCGACCTGCTGCCCATCTCTGCACCATCCACTCCAGGTTGCACCAGACCCTGGGATTGACTTGGTCGCATCAGTAAAATGGTTGCCTTCCGCCCTCCTGATCCCAGCCAATAGTGGACTGTTGGCAGTGACAGCCTAACCACCCCAGGTTCTCACCACTGAGCCAGCAAATGTCCTTCATTATTCACACTTCGGAGTGCTCAGCTTTGGTCTGAGTAGTCTTTATGCACCAGCCGTTCTTGGAGGCAGCCCTGAACTCCGAGTTCACTCAGGAGTGCTCCTCAGGTCACCAACCCACTAGCCCCCGTGTGGCCATGTCCTGGGCAGGAGATCAATCAGCACCAAGGCCTGCAGGAAGGGGATCTCCAGTGGGTTAACTTTATGTAATTGTCTTTGTTAAACTATAAATTTTCTTTCTTTCTTTTTTCTTTTTGGAAAGAAGAACTTTGTTTTTCATAAAGGGTTGCACCCTGCAGGATGGGCACTCTGACAGGATGGGAAGCGTAGCCTCTGATCAGAAGCCAGAAACAGACACTTTCAGGGAGGGGCAAAGGGAACAGGAATTTGTGCTGAATTGGATGGCTGAATATACATATTCAATAAGCTGCAGGAGGAGTCATGAATATTTATGAGAGGTGAAACATGCACATGCACAAGTGAGCTGCATGCCCCTTCATGGGCCCCCTGTATCAAAAATGGTGGTTTTAGCACGACCCAAGGGTAGAGCTTTTGGCCCTCCGATGTCAAAAGGTGAGGCAGAGGACACCAAAACCCTCACTGTGCATCCTCCATGGACTAGGCAGAGCCACCCCATGGTCAGTGGTCTCTTATCAGGCAAAAACGAGGAGCAGCATCAAGCAGTGGGTTGATCACAGCAGCAGACTGTGTTGGAAGGGTAGGTTTGTGTTTAGCCCTTAGGAAAGAAAGCCTAGTGGTGTTTAGCAAGGGAAGGGAATAACAAGACTTGTCTGATGCTCCCCATCCCATCATGGCCGAGAACTCAATGTTCCTGATTACTCTGGGGTCCCCTTGGCCAACAGGGGATCTGTTTAGTCAGTTGGTGGGTTTAAAATTTTATTTTTTGAAGTATACATTTTCTTATTCCTTTTAAATATGAAGCACAGCAGCAAACTTTGGCCTGGTTTTGGTAGAACTGTCACATATTTTGGCCTTTCACCAGTTTTGAGAAATTCAAGAAGCAACTCTATCACAAACGAATGCTCTGCTGAGTCATTCCTTTTAATTCAGGAAATGTTTCAGTGGTTCCTATGTGCATTTTTGAGTGATTTCTTGAGTAAGGTTATGTTGTAACAAAATGCTCTTTGTGACCTCTTCTGAGAGATGGTGGGGGTGATGGGGTGGGGTGCAATGACTTTCCAGGACAAGCTCCATACAGTAGTGGATTCTCCTGCAGACAAAGACATCCTGACATCAGCATCACCTTGCAATGGCACAGCCTGATGAGTCACATACATGTGTTTTCCATCCTTCAAGGTCCTCTGACATTTGATATCCACAGTGTCATCCCCCGAGGTAGATAAGATTGAAGATCTTCATGGGATGAAGGAGAAAGCTGAGGCCCAGCGTTGTTCAGTCCTTGCTGAAATCCCATACCTCTTAAGTGACATGGAGAACTAGAGCTGGGGTGGCACCTTCCTCTCCATTGCACAGACCAACAAAACAGAGCAAACCAGACTTCGACTTCAGGGCCACCTGGGGCAAGGGCCTCAGCAGACACTGTGAAGGTCCTGTCCAGGCTCCTGTGGATCACTCTTGCCAGCTCTGTGCCCCCATCCTCCAGTGGCCACGTGCTTTGCTCTAAGTGGACTGCACCAACAGCCTCCTGAGGACTTCCCTTTGGCCCTTGGAGGATTGAGCTGCAAGCATGAAGGAGCCTCGGGTGCCTGGCAGCTTGCCCTTCATCCTGCGGGGGTGTGAAAACCCAGTTCCTCTGACTCAAGGCTGGGCAGACTGTGAGATGCAGCTGATATTCCAGACCCCGCCCCCAACGGGGTCTGGCTGAGGCTGGAGACCTACCTGAAATAGCACTTTGCAGGGCTTCTTCCCCTCTCCTGCCCTCTTTTCCCTACTGGGTTCTCCTGTCTTGATAAATCACCCGCCCACAAATCACAACCCCAGGGGCAATGTCTGGGAGACCCTGACCGAAGGTAAGCCTTGTGCTTGTGTGGGTGCAGTGTGCCCCCAAGGTTGCTGACAATGCCAGGTCCTTGAGCATAGCCTCCTAGCTGGAGAGTTGCTGTGCTGGCTTCCAATATCATGTCCAGTTGACTTGAAAATATTGCTATTGACTTCTAAAATGCGAGGCCACCTGGGATCTGTGCACATTACCCTTACTTTCTCCTCCTAGTTCCAGTTTTCCATCTAACAGCACAAGCTCCAGATTCCTGAGTCTTCCTGAGTAACACAGACTCCTGTAGGTATCAGGCAAAGGGAGGGTACGTACGGTGGCATGGCGCAGCCCACGTGTTCTTTCCTGAATCTACGACCCTGCTGACCACCTCTCTAAAAGCAGGGCTGAGCTTTAGCGCATGAGGCCAGCTCACGCTGGACAGCTTGCAGGGGACAGGTGGCCAATTTGTCAGCAAGTACACAGGATGCTCTCCGGAAGCCTCTCCACACCCATGCTAGGTGGGTCTAGGTCTGCAGGGCTGCACTGACCAGGCTCCCGGGACCTCTGCTTCCAGCTCGGTTAGTCAATGGAGGCGGGACTGGTCAGATGGAAGAAAGAGATCGGGATATTCACCTGCCCTGCTCCCTCCCTGCTAGGCTAAAAGTGGCAGGGGTTGGGCTCCTCTCTGAAATCCCCAGCTCCTTCCTGTGGCCTCTTCCACAGCGGCACTGTCCCCTGTGGGATCAGGCAGTAGTGATGTGCACAGCTCTGGCCTTGGGTTAACCGCATCCCTCTAGCCCTCTCCATCCCATGTGAGCAGTTGCTTCACCAAACTCTCCTCAATGACTCTGAGTGTGCCTCAGTTTCCCCAAGACCCCTGACGGATACAGAAGGTGACACCTGTGTGTCACTGGTGGCCTAGGGAAGACCCCATGAGGGTCTCTCCCTCCAGAAACTCTTCTCTTTTCTTTGCCCACACAGCTTCTTCTCTCTCGCTTTCCACCTATTGCTATTTTTTCTCATCATTCAAGTTGATGTTCTGATGTCCCTTCTCCTGGGGGTCTTCCAGTATGTCTCTGGTCAGCTTATGGAGCCTTCCACCAGGCCCTCTCAGGCGTTGCTTAGCCAGGTTGGTTGCTGACAACTGGAACGCCCTAGGACTTTGGCATAATCTGAAGGCAGGGGCCACATATGTCATCCCTGGGCTTCCCTGTCCAGCATGGGACCTGGCTTAGCTGCGTTTTTGGTAGCGATAACTGAGTGCCAAATAGATCTGAATTATAGCCCAGAGTCCTGTGTTCTTCAGGCTTATGGGGCCCACACTTTCCTCCAACTTCAAATATGCAGACTCAAGCCCCTATTCTGCATGCTGTGAGATGTCTGGTGTCTTCCCAACTTCTCCGAGGATTCCTAAGGGAACACACATCCCTGGATACTCAGCCCTGAGATAGGAGGCGGGACTTGACTTTGGAGGCAGGGCTCAGACACCGGACCAAATTGAGGACTAGCTAAAACAGGTACAAGGCAGAAGCAGCTTCCCGTAAGACACACCCACCAGTGTGCCATGTCAGTTACCATTGCCATGGCAACACCTGGGAGTTACTACCCTTTTCTTAGAAATTTCTGCATAACCCACCCCTTAATTCGCATGTCATTAAAAGTGGGTATAACTATGAGTGCAGCACTGCCTCTGAACTGCTACTCTGGGCCCACTGCCTGTGGGATAGCCCTGCTCTGCAAGGAGCAGTCCTTCTGCTGCTGCTGTGCGCTGCAGCTTCCATAAAACGTGTGACACCACCAGCTCACCCTTGAATGCTTTCCTGGGTGAAGCCAAGAGCCCTCCTGGGCTGAGCCCCAGTTTTGGAGCTCACCTACCTGCATCAGCCCTGCTGAGTTCTTGTCCCCCACTCTCTTCCCATGGCTGCTGTCTTCTCTCTATCTTAATTCATCCCCAGTGTTCCTCTTTCTTTGTTCCCCAAAGCATAACTAATGAGAGGCTAAGATGTTTCATACCGAAGGGACAGGGACACCAGATAGTTAATATCAGCATATCACAGAATGCACTGACTTGATGTGGCTGTTTTGTGAGTGAGCCTTGCCTTGTGGACCCTTGACCATCCCTCTACAGGGAGTATCTCCTGACTGCCTTCCTTCCAAGGTCCGACCCACTTCTGCCAGTTGACCTTTGTGTCCCAAGCTCCATCAATTGTCTTCTTCGCATCACAAGCCCCCTCCAAACAAACAAGACAAAAACTCCAATCACTACAGAGCAGAGCGCTCTGCCTTTCTCCTTCCCACTGTGCCCTGGGGCCTATATTTTCACACACACAAAGAGATCCTCTGAAGTATGTTTCTAAACAAAAAGGCCACCTACCCCCAGGAAGAACTTGGCCTCTGCCTGACAGTGCTGCAGCCATTGCAGTCAATTTTTGTTTTAAATAACAGCATCTTTTCTTCTTGTTACTCAATTATAACTTAGGCTGCTGAGCTGGGGCCCCGAGGGTCACTTGTCTATTCCAAACTTTCCTAGCAGTCATTGAGGCTGGGCACTGTTTTTCACTATGACTTCTGCTCTCATTTGGTGCTTAGCACACTGCTGGGCACAGGTGCTGCTGCAGATGGCTCTCATGCTCTGTGCCACATCCTGGGCCCTCCTGACATCAGCACTGCAGTGAGCAGTGCCAGGCCCATCACCAGGGCCTTACCTCCGGCAGGCAGCCTGCAACCTCTGCTTTTTTGATTCGGAGCTTTCTTTGAGCTGTGGGAGTCTAATCAGCCATGCAGAGTCACGGTCTGGAAGAGCAGAAGGGTTAACACACTTAGGGATGAACCCTCTACCAACAGGGGATGCTGTGGGGATCCATGCCCAATCTCCAGTCCTTCAGAGGAGCAGTTCTGAGTCCGTGCTCACCTGCTCTCCAGAGAGTGCTCAAAGAATTCCACAACACTGCGCTGGCCCTGCAGATTGGGCCCCCATTTCCCACACGGCTGCACCCTGTCACTGGCTCCCTCCTGCTCCATTGCTCCTGTTCCCTGGGGTCACCTCCCAAATCAACTACTTGCACCCAAGTCATTGTTCAGGATCTGCTTTAAGAGACACCCTAATTAGGACAGAAATTCAGCGGCTGTGTGTTTAGTATCTTCAGTGATAGCTCATGGGACCGGGCTGGGGCCTGCCGGCTGCCTGTTGGTGCAGAGCCGCTCTTCAGAGCTTTGCTGACAATCCCCTGCCTTCCTTACCCCCGTTTTTGTGGGGGCAAGTGGCCAGTGGGATGGATCCTCTCTCTCTCATCTGGGATGTGATGTTAGACGTCTCAGCTCCAGAAAGCTCGACTCACTTGGGGAAAGTCTTTTGCCAGCCTGAAAAGCCATGAAGTCCTTCCGGTGTGACAAGGAGCAAATGACTTCAGTGTCATATTACTGCCCCAAACTCCAGAAGAACCAGGGTCTGAGGTGTCTCATCTTTTCAGGCCAAGGTGTGAAGAGCTGCATTACTCATTGCTATTGCCTGGTGCTTGCCTGGTTAGGAGCTGCAGAGAAAAGTCAATGTTTTGACAAGTTAACGAAGGCCTAGAGCCAGAGTGGCTGTAAAACTCTGCCAATGGTGCCCTAAGAATTCCAGAACACTGCATTTGACACCTAATTTCCTCTGGAATGAGCTGTCTGTTGGAGCCGGGGGCCTGCTGGAGTCATAAATCCTACCAGGAAAGTGGCTCTGCATCTGTCCATCTGATGCCTTTAAAACAGTGAAGCTCCTCTTTGTCCAGTCTCTGGAGATTCCCGTGGCAATCCGATTCCCTGCAGAAGCTGTCACATCTGGGAACCTTCCTCTACTTTCCCTGGATTTCATCTCTCACACCCTAGAGCAACCATGACTAGGTGGTCTCAGGATCTCCAGATCTGGCCGCCACATTGAATCAGAACATCGCAGTTCCTTAGCAAATATCAGCCACTGCGTACCCTGCATTCATCGACTCTAGTCCTTATACCCAGTCCTGGGAGGTGTGCATTGCTAGACTCAATGTATAGGTGGGGAAAATGAGACTCAGAGGGGGTGAGTGGTTTGTCTGAGGTTACACAGCCAGTACTCAGTGAAGCTTCTAGGCAGTCCCAGGCCACTGACTCCACATCCAGTGTTCCCTCCATCAGAACATATTTTCTTGGAGATGGTGCTTGTAGTGACTGATAGAAGATGAAGTGGGTGACATGGATGTGCAGGCATTTAGGTACTGCTCATGGGTAGAGGCACTGTACATCCACCGAGACACAAACTCCCCTGGGGTGAAGGTTCTTGCTCATTTGGGACTGACTAGAATGTATGAGGTTGCAGCGCCTTGGCCCTGCCCTGGGCTGTCTGTCAGCCTCCCTACCCCACATGGCTTCCCATGAGCAGCTGGGCACAGGTGCTGCTGCAGATGGCTCTCATGCTCTGTGCCACATCCTGGGCCCTAGTGTCCCGGACACCAGACAATGGTGTTTTGGTTTTTTGTTTTGTTGTTGTTGTTGTTATAGTTTTAGAGACAGGGTTGCCCAGGCTAGAGTGCAGTGATGCAATAATAGCTCCCTACAGCCTCAGCCTCCTGGGTTGAGAGGCAAGTGATCCTCTCGTCTCACCCTTTCAAGTAGCTGGGACTACAGCTACATGCTACCATGCCCAGCCGTTTTCAAAACTTTTGGTAGAGATGGGGTCTTGCTATGTTGCCCAGGCTGGCCTCCAACTTTTGAGCTCAAGTGATCCTCCTCCCTCAGCCTCCCAAAGTGCTGGGATGACAGGCATGAGCCACCATGCTGGGTGAGTATTCTGGTTTCTTTCAGCCTCCAGGGTTAGCCCTGGGAGAGACACATATTTGGGGTCTGGTGCCATATAGCTGAAAGATTTCACCAGAAACAAGGGCCCCTGAGCTGAATTGACCAGAATTTGGTCCAATCATGGTGACTCCAGTGGAAAAGGCCTCCCTTTTTCCCATCTCAGAGGCCTTGCCAAGCTGCCAGTTAGACCCACAACATACTTTGGAAGCTGTCACCTAGGCAACCAAAGGTGTGAATTTCCTCTCCTGTAGCACACACCTTAGACCAGGCTTCCCTCCTCCACAAGGAAGCAGGCATGTTTCTTAATGTCGGAGCTTGGAGGAGGGACATGTGTTGGGGCCATGCAGAGCCTCTGCTCTCTGCTCCACGACAGCCATTCAGAAAGAGATCCTGGGTTGGAAGCTTCATTGCACAACCCACGTCACAGCCAATGTTTTCCTGTCAGAGACGTTGACCATTTGTCTGATCACAGAGGCATTTTTCATACAGTCCTGAATTAATGCAATCCAACTCCTTATCAGCACCTGCCAGTCTGCATGCCCTCGGACTCCTGCCCTGCAACTTGTCCCCTTACTCAGCACTCCGGCCACGCTGACCTCTGTGGCACGGCACCACCCGCCAAGCCAGTTGGTTCCCAGGTCCACACACAGGGGTCTCCTTCTCTCACTGTGCCCTCTCCGTGAGGCCCCTTCTCAATCTCCTCCCTGTCCATTACTCCCTGTCTAACATCTCCTCCTGCTCCTGGCTCTCTATCCCATGACCATGCCATTCCCTTCCAGCATGACCATTGTCTGAAATTGTCTTATCTGTGAGTGTACTTGTCCATTGTTTGCTTTGCCTTATTAAAATGCAAATGGATACATTCAGGGGTGTATCTGCATCCCCAAGCACAGTGTCCCGGCCCATAGAACATTTGTTACATGAACGAATTCCTAACAGGAAATAAGACTGTAGCTTCTGGAAACTCCATCTGAAATTCACAGTAAGTTGATAATGACTTTAAATGATCACTTACCTAATATGGTACAGCTGGTCTTTCCTCCATCACTGTTTCCCTGCTTTCCCTGAGAGCTCTCTCTCCTGCTTTCTTCTTGTCCTCCCTCTCTTTCCTTTATCCTTGGCTCCTCCCACTCTCCTTCCTCCTTCCCTTTCTACCTGCCTCCTGGGAAGCAACTAATCTGGTAGGCCGATGGGGGCAACTATCCCACCTGGTTTGCCCACACTCACCATCGTAATGATGAAGAAGTCTTTAGAGGGGACCAGAGGAGATGGCGTCCACCCAAGGAGTCCTGAGACCGACCTGGAGCACAGGACAGCCCCTGGGATTCTCCAAGAGAGCCCATCACTTCTGGGATTCAGAATCACTGTAGCTTGCAGGGTGCTTGTCAAGGGGTGAGTTTCAGGCTGGGGTGCTGGAGATGAACAAACAGTTAAACTCATCATGGGTGTAAAACAAAGACCAAACAGCATGAGCCCTTCTTGCTCAAATACAGCCAGTTTTGTTTATCTTTAACGGTGTCATGCTTTTCTGATTCTTACAGGATGCTTCAGTAGAAAGTGGAAACGCTGTCTCCCGAATTTGCTGAACGATGATGTTCCGAGGAGACCCGCACTTGAGAACAAAAGTGACTACTCTTTTGTCCTAATCTTAAATCCCATCACCTTAGCTGCAACTGCTGAGTGCTGGTAATGAGTGTTGAGAGGCAATCTGAGGATGGTGATTAGGTATTAAACCTGGGCAGGTATTAACCGAGAGGTGTGTGGCCCCTTCGCTCAGCACCACAAGAGCAGATCTCTGCCAGCAAGCTTATCTGGCCATCAGCCAGGGACGGAGTTGCATTGTGGCAAAGTGAAATGTGAGTTTAATGATTCTGAGCACATGGTTTCTGCCTCCAGCATGCTAGATTTGTAGACTGGCATTTTTTTTCCCTTGGGTAGATTCCAGATGTTGTATAACTTGTGCCTTTCTAAGTTACAGCATGGGAGATGGGGACTTGTCTTTGTACACGTGGGTCGCAGTTAAGCACTGTCAAATAGCCTCCTAAAAGACGAGTTTGTGTGGAATAAAGCACTGAAAAAGGAACCTGAGGTTTCAGTCATTTTAAAGTAGCCGGAAGGTATGGATCAGAGTTCTGGATTTCTGGGAAGCCTTTTAACCCAAACACCACCCGCTCCCGGCCCCAATTCACGCACATGTGCACATGCACACATACACACACACACACACACACATACACACACACACTGCTTTCCCATTTCATGACCCTTAGACAAATCATACCTACCTATTTGAAGCCTTTCTCACAAATTCAGTTTCTTGAGCTTCTACCGCAGACTTATGAAAACGATGCCTAGGGTCTATATGATGAATAAGCCACCTCAGTAGGGCTTCCAGTTAAAACTCAAGACACCCAGTGAAATTTCCATTTCAGATAAACCACAATCTTGAAGTACAAGTATATCCATGCAATATTTGTGATGTGCTTACATAAAATATCATTTACCTGAAATTCAAAATGTTATTTGTGTTTTTATTTGCCTAATCCAGCAATTCTAGTTTTGTGGTCCAGTAAATCGAGAGAATGCTGCAGGCCACAACCCTCCCCCGGAATTTGCAGTGCACCCTGCAGGGCTATCTAATGTCTCTAAGTCCTCAAGGAAATAAAAATACTCATACTCACAGTTGTCTATCTGAAAAATCAGATTTTCCTGGACACCTATGTTTTATCTTGCAATCCTACAAGGGGTCCCCTTTTCTGAGGAATACTTACAGAAGTGCACGTTGGAAAATGTGGAATTTTAGAGTTAATATAAGTTAGATGGGGTAATAAGGCTTCCTGGAGGTGGTGCAATTTTGGCAAACAAAAGGGAGGAGAGGAGATGGGCAAACTCCCCTGGAAGAAAACCCGTTGATCTGAGCGGGGCATAGAGAGGGGCTGGAGAGTTACTGCACTGTCCCCGTGGCCACTGGGTTTCTTCTTGAGGAGCAGGGGTGTCCGCTAGTGGAGTGGTCCTGCCTGGAGTGGGTGGTCAGAGAAGCGCTTGTCAGCCAGCATTGCAAAACCATGAGGAGACCCGGTGGGCAGCTCTTGACTCTCCTTCTACAGAGGAAGCTCCTCCTTCTACAGAGGAAGCT
Source organism: Hylobates moloch (assembly GCF_009828535.3). Taxonomy (NCBI): domain Eukaryota; kingdom Metazoa; phylum Chordata; class Mammalia; order Primates; family Hylobatidae; genus Hylobates; species Hylobates moloch. Next base: position 57,638,177 of record NW_026652287.1, on the reverse strand, counting down.
GACTTTTGTGGGGTGTGGGCAGGAAGCCTCAGGCTACAGCTCTGCAAGACCTGCTGGAACACGCTGGCATCAGCAACTCCCTCTGAAATGCAAACTAACAGCAGCATTGCTTCTGCTTCCTTTTCTCTTCTTTTTCTTCTTCCTTCCTCTCTCCTTCTCTCTTCTTTTTTCCTTATTCTCCTTTTTCTTCTTCGTCTTCTTTTGAAGGTAAGTTTTTTTGTAAATTGCAGATTTGTTGAGTAATAATTCATGTACCACAAAATTAACTCTTACAAAGTGTACAGTTCAGTGGTTTTTAGTATAATTCCAAGATTGCACCACTATTGCCACTATTTAATTACACTTGATCTTAGCCAAAAGGCCGAGAAGAGATGCCACTATTTAATTCCAGAACATTTAATCACTCCCTAAAGAAACCCCATATCCACTAGCAATCATTCTGTCCTCCCCAACTCATCTGCTTTCTTTCTCTATGGATTTGCCTATTCTGGACATCTCCTATAAATTGCATCATAAACTATGTGGCGTATTGCGCCTTCCTTCTTTCACTTAGCTTAATGTTTTTGAAGTTCATTTATGTTGTAATACATATTCGTGCTTTGTTCCTTTCTATGGCTGAATCCATCACACGAATGTACCATAGTTTGTTCATCCATTCATCAGTTGAAGGGCATTTGAGTTCTTGCCACTTTTTGGTGATTATGAATGATGCTGCTGTGACTATTCACTTACATGTTTTTGTGTGGTTGCATGTTGTTAATTCTCTTGGGTATGTACCTCAGAGTGGAAATACTAAGTCACATCAACCCCTTTTTTGAAGAACTCTGTATTTATTTAAAATTAAATCAATGTTTAACTTTTTGAGGGTCTTCTGTTTTCCAAAGTGGCTGTACCATTTTTCATTCTTACTGACAGTGTATGGGGGTTCTACCTTCTTCACATCCTCACCAACACTTGCTATGATCTGTTTTTTTAATTTTAGCCATCCTAGTGGGTGCAAAATGGATTCTCATTGTGGTTTTGTTTTTTATTTCCCTGATGATGAATTATATAGAGCATCTTTTTTGTGTTTATTATGGCCATTTAAACTTCTTTGAAGAAATATCTATTCAAATATTTTTCCCATTTTTAAATGGATTGTTTGTGTTTTTATTAATATTATTGAGTTGCAGGAATTCTTTATATATTCTGGACATGAGTCCCCTATTAGATACATGATTTGAAAATATTTTCTCCCACTCTGTGGGCTGTCTTTTCACTTTCTCATTGGAGTCTTTATTACTTTTTTTAACTTAAAACTTTACATTTTTAACTTTCCTAATTTCAGGCTATTTTACTTCACCATCTGGAAGTTGGTTTACCACCAAACAAATTCAGGAATTTTTCTTTTTTCTGAAATTAAGTGGCACAGAAATCCTCGAAGAATAAGTTTTTAAAAGCATATTTAATATTATAACAAAATTCTATGTTTCTTAAATGGAAGAAAACCCAGTGTTTTCTTAATTCAAACAATGAAAATAAATCTTTGCAAAGTTGTGTCAGTTTGTAGGCAAACCAAAAAGATGTCATGGTCCATGTGAAGCTTGCCCTCCTGTGGAGGGGCCTGAAATGGGATTCATGCTTTCAAAAGCAGTCATAGGGTTAATATGAGTGATTAATTGTGCTGTAGAAGATCCTCACTGCTTTAGCCTCAGGAGATGCACAGAAAAATCTATATTTTTAATTATTTGTGATTATTCAGGATTAATGCGTTGCTTTTGTTGATTGATGTGTAGAAATTTGTGCACAGGTGTATATGTGAATTAGTTTTCCATCCTGTAACCTAAAATTTTTTTTGGTTGATATTCAAGCTGTAGTCCTTGGGGGAGAAGATTCTTCTTGTGCCTTGGGGCTAAGTTGTAAACTTTGACTTAAATGGAGGTTTAACTGCCAAGTTAAACCTCCCATTGACCTCCCATTCCTAGAGCTGATGGATAATAGTTGGCAATTTTCTCAACTATTCCTATTGGCTTCTACAGAAAGCAACTGGTCCCTGGGAGATTCAGACAGACGCTGAGCTTCTTGGCTGCCTGCAGATTCTTTCCTGGGGAAAGGAAGGGGTAAAGTAGGACCAGCTCAAGCCAGGGTGGAGTGAAAGGGGCTGTTGTGGTCCCCAGCCTGGGTCTTAACAACTCAGGTATGTTCAGATGTGTACCTTCTTTGTTTTTTACTTTCCTCTTAGATACGTCCACCTAGGTGTGAGTTAGGGATTCTACAAGTAAACAATCATGTGGTCTTGGGCAAGTGTCTTCCTCCACCAGGCAAGGATTAGGCAAGATCCTCTCTGAGGTCTCTTTTGGTTCAAGTATTCTTGCATTTCCATGGCAGGGTCTGTGCAGAGACCTCACCCTCCCTGCTGATATTCCCTCTGCATTGTGGGAGGTTTATGGGGGATTGGGACACATTCTAATCCCTGTCCCATGGGCAAACCCTGCCATCTCTGGGGCTCCCTCTTTCTCAGTTAGTGCTGTGGATGCAGCCCTTGTGTGACTGTGGCACCAGCCCTAGGGTTGCAGAGTGCAGGGAAGCACTAAAATGAGCCATGTTGACAAAGTGCCTGGCTGGTGTCACAGGGCAGTGCAGCTGAGTGCCTTGGGCTCTTTGATTGTGAGAACTGGAGGCTGGATCTTGCTTACTCATGGAGGTGCAAGGGGACCCACTGGAAGAACATGGAAGGATGTGAGGGTTTGTTGGGAAAGGCAGGATCAGAGAGTTTCAATAGCAAAGATGCTCTGGAGGAGGTCCAAGTATTTCCCATGGCATAAATGGATTCCAAAGAGAGGTATTCTTTTGGAAGACCATTCTGCTGACAATTCAAAATACAGAAAGGAAATGTAGCAATGGGACATCAGTGCCTTCATCCAGATTGTCCTCTTCTATCCCCTTGAGTGACTATGAACTTCTTGACTCTTTGTAGTTGGATGGGGCTGTATGTGTTGCTTCTGGCCAATGTATTTAGAGCAAAGGTGACATGTGACAGCCTGGAGCCATATGTTGAGAGACAAGACCCTGCAAAATTTTCTTTTTATTGCCTTCCTCCTCATGAAAGCATGGACTGAAATGCAGCCTGCGTCAACCGGGGTTGAGAAACTACAATTATCAAAGCCCCTCTTTTGACTTGGGATGGGCTCAAGAAAGAAAGAAACCTTCTTTACACTAGACACTAAGAATTTGGGGTTGCTGGTTATGCAGCATTACCAAGCCAAACCAGAGTGATAGAGGAGAACTCTACTTACTTGGTGTGGGTTGAATGCTCACGCCTGGAGGACAGCAGTAGTCTCACTAAGTAGTCTCACTAAGCTGTATCCAATGGAGGCATTAATTACCTCATAGGAAATGGGTACACTACTATCAGAAGAACAAAGAATGCATGCTAGGCCACAGAAAGATAGCTGCTCACTATCATGGTCATACAATTCATTCAGGAACTAACCCATGACCTTGACCTCAAGAGTGACTGTTCCATGTGAGCAGATGAACTTCCCTAATCAGCTCACTTCTCAAGCAATGGCACATTTCCCCCTACTCCACAGCAATCTCAACACCAAAACCAAAACCAGATTCTGACCTAGCTTTATTTATTTATTTATTTTTTATTGAGGCTGGAGTTCAACGGCATGATCTTGGCTCACTGTAACCTCGACATACCAAGTTCAAGTGATTTTCCTGCCTCAGTTTCCTGAATAGCTGGGATTACTGGCATGAGCCACCATGCCTGGCTAATTTTGTAATTTTAGTAGAGATAGGGTTTCATCATGTTGGTCAGTCTGATCTCGAACTCCTGACCTCAGGTGAGCCACCCGCCTCGGCCTCCCAAAGTGCTGGGATTACAGGCATGAACCACCGCACCCGGCCCCAAACCAGCTTTTGAATTCTAGTTGCTCTAAACAGGCCCAACTGGCCTTTAGGGATGCTCTTGGGACCTCATTTGTCACCTACTGTATTTAATTTAGTTTAAAACCACAAGATCTCCTGAAAAAAGTTTGAAATTCACTGATTATATTAAATATTAAAATACACTTTATTGCATAACATTCTCAGGCTGTATTAAAATACTCAGTAAATCATATTTTGTTTGTGCCATGGTTATAACATGAATAATACATTAAGAAACTTTTATGCATTTAATAGGATGAAAACCATCTCATGGCATTTCTAGATTTTTCTTCTTTCCACTCTGGTGGGTTAGTGAATTTTGTCACCATCTGACACATTTAACCATCATTTGAATCACCATACTACCTTCAAGTAGAGTGCTGGGTAATTAAAAGAAACAAGAATAAGTATATATAATAAATTCAGAAATCTTGCTAATTATGTGCATATTGCACTATGTTCATGCTGCTAATAATTCAAAGGATAACCAACATTTTAAAAAGCCATCATCTAATTTGCCATGCTCTCCCAGACCCACATTTTATAACACTGCATAGGGATAGATAGAGATAAAATCAACTTTCTTTCTTTAATCTGCAGGAGTCATTGGAGAGCATAAAAGTCAATAGGTCTCCACGTTGCTTAGACTTCGAGCATCCAGGTATTCTATGGTGTTGTTTCTGTGAATGGGGAGAAGCAGATGATCAATAGAGAAGATGGAGTCTATTTATGGTACAAGGACGGGGAGTTTGTGCTGGTTTAGACTCTGCAGGAGGGTCTGCTGGTTGATGAGATGTCTATATTGTTCAGTGTGTTCAAGGTTATTTGCTATAGCAATGTTTGTAATAGCAAACACCTGGAAGCAACCTAAAAGTTTGTCAGTGGGATTGGGTTGAACAAATTTGAACATCCATACGATGGAATCTTCCAGGACTTTATGAAAAAGAATGAGAGAGCCCTCCATGTAGCCATATGAGAAATTCTTCAATATGTCAATTGTAAGTAAACATGAAAATAATAGAACATGCTGCCATTTGAATTAAAGACTGGGGAAAGATTGTATCTTGCTTTTGTATGCATGTGTACTAAAAATTCCCCGAGAGGTTAATATCTAGAATCTACAAGGACTTCAAACAAATCAGCAAGAAAAATGCAAAGAATCCCATCGAAAAGTGGGCAAATGAAATTAGCAGACGTTCCTCAAAAGAAGATGTACAAATGACCAACAAACGTGAAAAAATGCTCAACATCACTAATCATCAGGCAAACGCAAATTAAGACCACAATGAAATACTACCCTACTCCTGCAAGAAAGGTCATTACTAAAAAGTCAAAAAGCAATAGATGTTGGAGTGGATGTGGTAAAAAGGACATGCTTGCTTATACACTGCTGGATGGAATATAAATTAGTTCAACCTCTGTGGAACACAGTATGGAGATTTCTTTTTTTTTTTTTTTTTTTTTTGAGACAGAGTCTCGCTCTGTCGCCCAGGCTGGAGTGCAGTGGCGCAATCTCGGCTCACTGCAAGCTCCGCCTCCCGGGTTCACGCCATTCTCCTGCCTCAGCCTCTCCGAGTAGCTGGGACTACAGGCGCCCGCCACCACGCCCGGCTAATTTTTTTTTGTATTTTTAGTAGAGACGGGGTTTCACCATGGTCTTGATCTCCTGACCTCGTGATCCGCCCGCCTCGGCCTCCCAAAGTGCTAGGATTACAAGCGTGAGCCACCGCGCCCGGCCGGAGATTTCTTAAATAACTGAAAATAGATCTACAATTTGATCCAGCAATCCCACTAACGGGTATGTACCCAAAGGAAAATAAGTCATTATATCAAAATGCACGTGCATGCAGATGTTTATTGCAACCCAATTCATAATTGGAAAGATACGGAAGCAACCTAAGTGCCCATCAACTAATGAGTAGATAAAGAAAACATGGTATGTATACACCATGGAATACTACTCAGCCATAAAAAAGAACAAAGTAATGTCTTTTGCAGCAACTCACATGAACTGGAGGCCATTATTCTCAGTGAAGTAACTCAAGAATGGAAAACCAAATACTGGATGTTCTCACTTGTAAGTGGGAGCCAAGTTATAGGTACACAAAGGGATACAGAATGGTATAATGAAGGAGGGGAAGGGTGGGAGGGGGTGAGGGATAAAAACTACCTGTTGGGTACAATGTACACTACTTGGGTGATGGGTTCACTAAAATCTCAGGCTTCGCCACTATACAATTCATCCATGTGACCAAAAACCACTTGTACCCCTAAAGCTATTGAAATAAGAAAATAATTAAAAATTTAGAAAATCGTTGTAAAAAAAAAAACTATGGAAGGATACACCAGAATCTAATAACTATGCATTTATTTGCTGCGGGGGAGTAGGACTTAGATGAATGGAAGAAAGAATGGGGGAAAGAACGTTATCTGAATAACTTTTTATAATTTTATAATAATTTTGTCTAATAAATTTTAACTAGGTGAATATATGACCTAGTCAAATAATTAAACAATTTGACTCCCCATCAAAGAAAAGGTTGAAAAAGTGTTCAGTGACTGCAAAAAAGTGAAATAGTTCTCTTTGTCCTGAGGGAAATGTGTAGGGGCATCTACTTCCACAGGACATGGTGACTGGGCCAGGAAGGAACACAGTCATTCTGGAATGAGGGCATTCACAAAGACCAAGAAGTTGGAGAGCTTCTTCCCAAAGAAGAGAGAGCGAGAGACTGAGGGATGTTGACACACAATTTTACAGTAACGACTTCCAAAGGCTAGGCTTGAAAATAGTCAAATAAAATCCCAAGTGAAATAACTCAGAAACAGAAAATCAAACACTGCATGTTCTCACTCATCTGCAGGAGCTAATCAATGGGTACATACGGACACGCAAAGGGAATAATAGACTCTGGAGACTCCAAAAGCCGGGGTGGGAGGGATGACGGTTGAAATTACCTACTGGGTACAACGTTCACTATTTGAGTGATGTCAAGGCACACTAGAAGCACAAACCTCACCCTTGCGCGATATATCCATGTAACAAATCTGCATGTGTATCCAGTGAATCTACAAAAGTTTTAAAAGGGCCGGGCATGGTGGCTCACACCTGTAATCCTAGCACTTTGGGAGGCTGAAGTGGGCAGATCACCTGTGGTCAGGAGTTTGAGACCAGCCTGGCCAACATAGCGCAACCCTGTCTCTACTAAAAATATAAAAATTAGCTGGGCATGGTGGCCTGCACCTGTAATCCCAGCTACTTGAGTTGCTCAGGCACGAGAATCGCTTGAACCTGTGAGGCAGAGGTTGGAGTGAGCACTCCAGCCTGGGGAACAAAGTAAGACTCTCTTAAAAAAGAATTTTAAAAGAAATAAAAAAAAGTTATGAATGTAATCAACCTCAAGGCATTGACACACTTAGATGCCTGCTTGGTCTGGCCAGTGAGAAATCAGTGAAGAAATAGCTTGAGGCAGACCAGAGTGTGCAGGTCCTGCTCCAAGACAGCTGCTGTCAGCCTGCTGCTGGTGGTTCTTGGGGAACGCCAGGGCTGAGGTGCTACTGAGCACATCACAGCTTTCCCAGGGCAGATGGCAGTCTGAATTCTTATGTAGAACCTCCTGAGTTTTATGCGGATATCCTCACCAGCTATTCGTTGTTCCTTGAACAAACCTTGCTGTGAATGTGGTTTGAATCTGGGTTTCTAAAATGTGCAAACTATGCATACAAGGACTTTCTCTAAAACACGGTTTGCAGTAGTGCAAATTGGAACAGAATCACCTGTTCTTCAACAAGGGACTGGTGTGTAAGCGCCAGAACACGGAGCTGGAGAGATGACAACATGCATCAAGGGAAAACGTTAAGTTGAAGAACAATGTTTGCTGTGATCTCAGGTTTTGTAAAAGCAACACCAAAGTGTGTTTGTACTCCTAGATTTTTAATCGTATATATGATTATAAATGTATAATCTCTAAATTAGGTATAATATATGCAGTTCTATAAATTTGTTAAAGGTATTTTGTGTGTTTGTTTCCTTTTCTTAGGGTCTTAAGGTAAGACCCCAGTATGCTTTAACTCTTCAGGGAACACCCTTCCTTTTTTCTTTGTTTTAGTTCCATCGTCCGTAATTTAGGGAAAATAGATTTTTTTCTGAAACTGTCCATGATAAATAAAACATAGTCTATCAATTGTTGTCTTTCCTTTCCCCTCCTTCCCTTTGGTTCATGTATGTATGTATTCTGAGTTGTTTCTTGTCACAGATTTTTCTTTTTTTAAAGCAAGGATATGTGGGTAGTAAACTTTTTATGTCCGAAAAGCTTAATTGGCCATGGAGTTCCAAGTTGGCTTTTCATTTTATTTTGGGCTCTGAAGATATTATTGCACCACTTATGGTTGGGAAGTCTGCTCTCCACCCAGTCAATGGGTACCCCTTGGTGGTTGGTCGTTTCCCTTCCGATGGCCTTTCCTGTCTTTCTCCCTGTCCGTGGCACCCTGCAGTTGACTGTGAGGTGTGGGGGGTAGGTTTATTCATGTTCATGCTGCTTGTTTCTTTAGGAGGCACTTTCATCTCGAATTCTGTCTATTTTTGCCTTTTGTTACTCTTCTTGAATGTATGTTGGGAACTTTCTCTTCATACACATGCACAAACACACACACATCATATACTCAAGATATAATTCATGCAAAGTTTAGAAACATTCAGGCATTTGATGGAGAATGAGAGAAGTGCTGTAGGGGTAGGGGGCACATAGGGCAAAGAGACAAAATACCTTTAGAAAATTTATAGAAATGCATAGATATCATATCTAACTTAGAGATTATACTAATCATGTGCATGATTTTTGTAGGGGAAGGCGGTTTCAACTGTATTTAGTGTATGCTATTTCCTTTAGGGATTCTCTGAAGGAAGGAAGGAAGGAAGAAAGGAAGGAAGGAAGGAAGGAAGGAAGGAAGGAAGGAAGGAAGGAAGAAAGGAAGGAAGGAAGGAAGGAAGGAAGGAAGGAAGGAAGGAAGGAAGGAAGGAAAGAATACGAATCATGCCTTTTTATTTTCTGTATTTCTGACGCTTTGAGATGCTGGGGACTTCACCCTGGAGGGACTGCCCCTCCCAGGGACAGGCAGTTCCTAAAGACAATAAGCAATTCCCCTGCGAGTTCCCCCACCTTTCGTCAACAAACCAATCAATCCAGAGCCCACACCCCGACCATTTCCTTTCCTGGGCTCTCGTAGGTTCTTGCACTTTTAGCCACCAATCACGCCAGGCCTTGCCCTAATCACCCCAGGGCCAGGTATTAGACAACTAGTGACAGCCTCTGCATGCTGGGGCTGCTGAAATTGGACAAACTAGCCGATCCTAAGCCTACGTGTTTGCCTCGCCTGTTTCTTCCCACGGAAACCACATAAAGGCTCTTGTCCACCCTTTCCCCTCCCTCCCTCTGCCTCCTGTGAGCTCCATGCTTCCCACTGTGGCCTCCTCATGGCATGGTGTTGCCTCCTCTTGGGAACTGTGAGTAACAACTCTCTCCTTAATAGCAGGTGTCTCCTGTTCTGCTCACCTCACCATACCTGAATAGTAATAAAACCTACATTTCAAAATAAAAGGAAAGCAAAATAAAACAAAAGGAAAGAGAGGTGGGGGGATCATTTGAGGTCAGGAATTTGAGACCAGCATGGCCAACATGGTGAAACCCCATCTCTACCAAAAATACAAAAATTAGCTGGGCGTGGTGACTCATGCCTGTAATCTCATCTACTCAGGAGGCTGAGGCAGGAGAATCACTTGAGGCCAGGAGGCAGAGGTTGCAGTGAGCCAAGGTCATGCCACTGCACTCCAGCCTGGGTGAGACTCTCAAAAAAAAGGAAAGAAAAGGAAGAAAGGACGGAAGGAGAGAGGAAGAGAGCAAAGAAGGAAAGGAGGGAGGAAAGGAGAGAGGAAGAGAAACCACAGAGGGCATGATTAGAGCAGGCCATCAGCGAGGAGGCTGCTGGAGTTGTTCCAGTGAGGGGTGGTGGTGACTGGACCAGTGAGATGGCAGTGGAAGGGAAGAATGTGTGCAGTGGAGGCAGGTGAATGAAAATCCACAGGCCTTGCTGCTGCAGTGAATATAGGGGGTGATGGAGGAAGAGGATGGAAGGTGGCTCCTGGGCCACCTTCCTGGGCATCTGGCATGACATGCTGGGCAGCTGATGATATTTACTGAGATAGAAGAGATGGGCTGGGACCAGGTTTGGGGCCCGGCTTGGAAATCCTAGCCAAATAATTTAACTTCACTGTGCCTCTGTGAAGATATTTCCCAAGGAGTTGAGACTAAATGAGGTCATACAATACATGGAAGAGCTTCAGGCCTACCATGAGAGCTCAGTGAAAGCTGGTGATGATGGAGACAGCTGGAACCTGGCACTGAGAAGGATGGGGTGGAGTGGATGGCTGAGAGCCAGTGGGTGGTGGGGCGCTGAGCAGCAGTGTTGGTCCTCCTAGGGTCTTATCAAAGGAGAAGCATGACCAGATATCCATTTTACAAATGTCATTGTGGCTGCCACGTGCAGCAGAGTAGGCTGAAGGAGAACAAGAGGATGTGGGGAGACCAGCTAGGTGGTCTTTTCATGCTGGACCAAAAGTGGCAGTGGAGGAAGGGGGGAGCTGGATGTGCAGCAGGTATGAGCAATAGTTCATGATTGCAGCATGCAATACATATTACAATTCTCAAGTTTCTTTAAATCAACTTAAACTGACCCTGAGAGCCCCAGTTCCACCATCTTGCTGATGGGAAAGGCTATCTCAGATAGTAATCTAGTCCTCCTTGTCCTCATTTACTCTGCTGAGTTACACAAATGTCCTTGGATGTCACATGGCACCAAGGTTCCAGAGTTCATGGTGGCTCCTCTAAGATGCACTGTGTTGTCCCAGCCTGAGAGGTCCCTTTATGCCTGAAGACCTGGGGCTCGGTAACACTATTTAGGACAAAGAAATAGGCAGGTCAGGGAAACCCACGGTCCTGTCTTCCTCCCAAATCACCTCCAAGTAGCAGGATCTTGGAGCAGGTGCAAAGCAGGCTGTGCTGGGGAAAGAGAGCAGGATGTACACAGACCTCTTATGGGAGCTTGATGGGACATGGCACAGGTGGGGGCCAGGGCGCAGTTGGCTTTTGCTCCAGAAGGGGTGACTCACTCTCTCCTTCCACCTTACCCACTCTATCTTTTTATAGAGGATTTTGCAAATGGAGGTAGGAGACACAGTCTTAGCTCATCTAATCTTGGGTGTCAGCTGCTCAGGGGTGCTGTGCACCAGCCCTGGGAATACCATTTGCCCAAGGGAACTGCATCCCAGCAGGAGTAGAGGCCTCCTGGGACCAGTAGCTTTATCTCACACTTGACAGACAGCATTAATGAAAGCTAGCATTTATTGTGCATGTAATTACGAGCCAGTTTTGGTGCTAAGCATATTGCATATGCACCTTATTGAACCTTCACAACCACCCTGGGAGATATATGCTATTATTATCATCCTGGAGATAAAACAAGGAAGTGGAGGCACAGAGGGATTCAGTGACTTGTTCCAGCTCCGACTTCAGAGACTGTGTTTCCAACCACTCCCTTTCCAGTTTCCTACAGAGCTCCTGGGAGGCAGTACCCAGAGAGCCCGGGATTGGTGGAGTCTTCTAGGGAGCAGGGAAAATGTGCAGGTCTCCAGGTGTTGTTCAGATCACTTTCTGAGCTGATGCTAAACCCTGTAGGATGTTCTTCTCTATTTTACCTTTTCCTTTTATCTTCTTGCCTCTTCTTTTGACCTTGTTCTTTCTTTCCTTCTCTCTCTCTTTTCTCTCTGTCTTTCCCAGAGCTCCAGGCTCAGTGAGAAAATGTCATGTCTCTTTGCCTGTGCTTTTCTTTCCACTTTCACTCCTGGGGCTGAGTAAGATGCCCTGTGGTGGTTAGCAGTGCCCTTCCACCTCCTGTCCCTCCACTGCTCCCCAGTTATAGAAACGTCTGCAAATGAAGGCTCTGCTCTTGAGAACGGTCTTCCAGCTCACATTCTGGCTGATGAAGGTGACAAGTGTTTAATTTTGGTTGCTAATTTTGCTAAACAAATAGACAAACCAACAAACAAAAGCCCTGCCAATGCCGGCATCCAACCCAGTGAGGCATTACATTTTAGTAATTTAGTAAGCAGCGGCTCCCTGGCTGTATCTCTGCTGTTCTGAGGTCTTCATTTAGTGCTCAGGTCATATGAATGGGCTGTATAGAGGGGACTGGGTAGGCAAAGCCAATGGCTGTGGCTATGTATTGTAGTTTGGCTGCTGCAGGGTCCAAGGATACAGCGGGTCTGCTTGGGGGCACTTCTTTGCCAGGAGGCTACTGCATCACACATCACACCACCATGAGACCATTGAATCAACTGCAGCCACCCTCCTGGGGCTCCTGCATGAGCTGCTTTCCCAAATGATTCTTTCATTTGCAAACCATATTCCTTTTGTGGAGCAGGGTGAAACAATTTCCTGCCTTTGAAGAGTGGAGACAGGCAACTTGGATTCGCTGCTCACCCGCATGGGAAAAGCTTGTCCTCTCCTCTTTCACAATGAAAGGTCCCAGGCTCTGAAGACTAGAGACAGAAAGACGGACTTGAGAGAGGGCTAATGCAATGAACACTGGAGTCGGAGTCCAGAGGCCGGCAGTGCAGCTGCCCCAGCACCGACTCACAGCCTGGACAAGTGATTGCATCTGTGATGTGAGCACGTTAACATTCACCTTGCTCTACCGTGGCCCCAGTCAACTCAAGAGTGAGAAACTCAGAACCTGCAGCGTCCAGACAAGAAGCATAGATATTCACAGAGGGACAAGAGTTAGGGAGATGCTGCACTGCTTGTATTGTGAGTCACTCGAACTCTACCTGGTAATGGTTTCTTGAGAAACTGCATGAGCAAACAGGATGGTCAAATAAACATACTCCTGGTTGAATCAGATCAAGGCTCATAAAGTAGTGACTCCTGGGAATATAACCCTTTGTTCCTATTTAGGATTGCTGAGTGTTCTCAGAGGGCCTGATGGCTCTGATGTCATAGCTGGAAATACCTGACACAGGTGACAATGGGAGGGTTCCTAGACAGGGAGAATAAAAGAAGAGCCGTGTTGGGTGATCCCAGCTGCCCAACTGGAGCACGTTATGGAGGAGGGTGAATCATCTTAGCAGATGCATCTAATTGGCGTTCCATGGCCCCAGTGATGGGCAACAAGACCTCGCCAGGAAGGCAGCTGAGCATCTTATGAGTCTCCAGTCTGTGGCAGCTCTGCCCGGAGGGCAATGCTTGCTGATGAAGCTATTCATTAATACGGGTTCATCAGCGTCCTGCAGACATCTCTGAGCCATTTGTTTGCTTGTCAAGCTGGGTGTTGCTCTCTGCCAGGCTGTAAGAAGCTGACATTAATATTTTTATCAGCCTGACTTTGGGAGGTCAGATGGGATTATTACACATGACATCTCCCTGATCTTAGCAAAGAAAATTGATTAAAATGTGCTGAGTCAGAAAGTCTGGCTCAACAGTTAAAAGCTACAATACATTACGGTCTGAGATCACTTCCGATCGCCTCAATTGGGGAGGAATGTTTCAGATCCGAAGACTTGAAAAGTGTGCAATTCAGGAGAATGGAGAAAAGGAGAAAAGGCCTGGGGGAGAGTGATACAAAGGGTGTGATGGTGGCCTTCCACATTAAGCATTGCTATCTTGTCAAGCGTAGCTTCCACAAATGTGACTGAGTGCATCTTTCCTACATTTTTAACTTTTAAAAGTTGTACGTTGGTATACGCAAATGTACATAAAGTAAGTGTGATGGTTAATTTTATGTGCTAACTTGACTGAGCCATGGAGTGCCCAGATACTTGGCTAAACATTGTTTCTGGGTGTGTCCATAAGGGTGTTTCTAGATGTTTGAATCAGTGGACTGAAGAAAGCAGGTGGCCCTCTCTGGTGTGGGTGGGGCTTATCCAGTCAGTTGAAGGCCTGAGTAGAACAAAAAGCTGAGTAAGAAAATTCTTTCTCTTTGCCTGACTGTCTGCAAGCTGGGACATCGGTTTTCTCCTGCCTTCAAGCACAGACTTGCACTGGAATTTACACTATCAGCTCTCCTGTGTCTGTACTTCTCAGCCTCCGTAATTGCATGAGCCAATACCTTACGATAAATCTCTTCCTAAATATCTATCTATCTACCTATCTATCTATCTATACATCCTTTTGATTCTGTTTCTCTGGAAAATTCTGACTGATACAGTATGTATATACAAAGTATGTAAAAACAAATGATCAAATCCAATAAGAGCCAAAGAAAGTCCTGGAAGGCCTCCATGTAGGATGGTGCCACCTTAGAGATGCATGAGTTCTTAGAGACAATCTAGTCCATCTTTTGTTTTGCAAATGGAGAAACTGAGGTGCAGAAGATGGAATGCCAGGTACCTTCCTGCCCATGCCAGTCACCTTCTTGAAAACTGAGCTGTGACTAGCGTCACACCTCCTGAATCTGAACCTTGTGTGCATCCACCTGCTTGCACTCACACATGTACATGTAAACTTTCACACACTTATTCAGGCACAATGCACACACATGTGATACATGCATGCATGCTCACACATTCTTTCACATATGCCCATGCGTTTATATATACCTACATGGCCACATGCACATATGCACACTCATGCACACATGTGCACCCCAACGTCTCTAGAAGCATGAGAGATAATACCACCATATCACAAGTGCTGGCTGCTTCCTGTATGTGCCAGGCACTGTGCCAAGTGTTTTAAATGGACTGTAATCTTCACAGTGATTCTAGAAGTAGGGCCAATCTTATCTTGATTTTATAATGAGAAAACTGAGCCTCAGAGAAGCCAGACAACTTGCCCAAAGCTGCACAGCTGGTAGGCAGCTCAGCTGTCTGACTTTGGAACCTGTACACTTATGCCTTCCTGATGATAAAATAGGCTGTGGGGGCTCAGTGATCAACCTTGGGAGGACTTTGGCTTTCAGATCCTTGAGGAAAAGCCAGTTAACTGAGAGATCATTAAGCATCACTCTTAGGGCAATGCAAAGCACCCTTCCTGTCACTGACAAGATGACTAGAAGAAGTTTCCACAGCCCTGTGTCTCTGAGATTCTGTCAGTGACAGCACAGCAGGTGAGAGGTCACCAAGGGACATGCAGGGGTCAGGGCACCACTGGATGGCTGTGGCTTGGTCCCACAGGGATGCCTGTGGTAGCAGAATTCTAGGGTGGCCCCAAGACTCCTGCCCCAGGTATGCACAGCTTGTGTGACTCCCTCCCCTCAAGAGTGGCAGGAGCTGTGAATATGTGAACTTGGTGGGGTATCATTCTCACGATCACTACGTTGAATGACTGACAGATGTGATTAAGGTCACTAATCAGTTGAGTCAACAAAAGGGAGCTTATCAGAGTGGGCCTGATCTAATCATACGAGCCCTTTAAATCTGGGTCTAGAGGTCACATACAGGGAATTCAGAGAGATTCAAAGCATGAGCCATGTTCCTGCAATGCTGGAAGAGGCCAGACATCAATACTGTAAACCAACGACAGGGACCTGAGTCAGAGAACAGAGGGTGGTCCTAGGAGCTGAGCATGGGCCTAGCAAGCAACTAGCAAAAGACAAAAACAAAACAAAAGAAAAACAGGGGCCTCAGCCCTACAACCTCAGGGAACTGAATTCTCACAACAAACTGAATGAACTTAAAAAAGGACCTCAAGTTCCAGATGAGAATGCAGCCCCGGGGGCCCCTTGACTTCAGGCTCGTGAGACCCTGAGCAGAACCTGGGGCCTGGATTCCCGGACCATGGAAAATGTGAGTTAATAAACATGTTATTTAGAACACTAAATTTGTGGCAATCTGTTATGCAGCAATAAAAAACGAATTACAGCATCCTCAAGTGGCATCCCTGGGCTCCGCAGAAGTGGTGTCTCCACCCCCATCTTTCTGGCTCAGCATCAGAGCTGGAAGGCACACCCCCAGCTTGGTTTAATATCTTGTTTCTTCTCTCTCAGCCAGTAGGAAAGCCCCCCAAGGGTAAGCACAACTGAGACAGCAACAACCCAATGAGGATCCTGATGATGTCCACATGGCCTAGAAATTCTAGGATCTCTCGTTCCTTCAGGAGGGTTTGCTTGTGCCTAGTAAGAGGAAGGAATTTCTATGCACGCAAACCCAACCTGTATGTGAGAAGTTCTGACGTCCCTGGGTATGTGCTGTGGCCTCTGTTCCTGCACTTGTTCATTGGGAACGTGATCTTCTGGGGCTCCGATTCGACTCCTGTGATTCCAGGGCCACGACTGCAAACACTTAGTGTCAGCTGCTGGATTAAATCTTCCTCCTAAGAGAATGTTAAACTCTCTCATTCTCCATTACTTTAAGGTATTTTTAACTTCTCTACTTTGTTGCAGTTTTTCTTTGGCACTTTCTGGGTGTTTTTACTTTTTCATTCTTTCTTTTTTTTTTTTTTTGCCACTTTTTAAAGCACTTTCATTCAGGGTCTTCGTGAAGTCCTGAAGCAGTTTTTAAACTTTCAGCCTTGAAACTCTGCTCCCGTTGCAAGTGTGAGGGAAACACAATGGGACCCCATGTCGGGAGGGGCTGCCTGTGTGCCCCACGGTGGCCCTCCCTCCAGCATCTGTGGGGGAAGGCTCACCTTTCTCTCTTTGGTGCCTATTTTAAGAATTGTCATAGTAGCTAAAATAAGAATCCAGCATATGCCCGGTGTGAGAGCTGGCAGCCACAGCGGGGAGGGGGTGAGGGAGGTGGGGGACGGAGCCTCCTCCCACCAGCCGGAAGAGGGAGCCGCTGACCCACAGGCCTGCAGGACAGCGCTCAGCTTTGACACGCCCCTTCCCACGCTCAGCTCTGGCCGCCTGGCTGTCACCCCCGTCCCAGTGAACCCCAGACCAAGGTCACACCTGCACAGGTTCTTTCCAGGCCATAGGCCCCCCCAGGTGAGGCCTCACCTCCTTCTCTGGACTTGGAGGGGAAGGCACCAACTGCTAGAGGTTATCTCAGCAGCGTCGAATGTACGGCCTTGGACGTCACAACGAACGTCCATTTCTGGGCCTCGGCAGTGGCTGTTCCCTCTGCGTGGGCTGCCGCTGCTCCAGGTGCACCCAGTGCTGCTCCTCTTCAGCAAATGGCTCTTCTCTGCTGGGGACCAAGCTGCAGAATCCCCCACCTCTCCCCCATGACTTTTTTTTTTTTTTCACGGCACTTACCTTGTTCATTTTCTTTCTCTTCCATGACCGTGAGCAGAAACTCTTGTAGCCACTGCACCTCTAGCTCTAACTCAGCCTGAGCCTGGCACAAGGAGCAGCTGTTGGAGCAAAGAAGCCATCGCCAGTCCTCTGCGGAAGCTTCTCTGTAGCCTCCAGCTTCCAGTGGCGGGGAGCTCACCACCTTGCAAGCCGCCCTCCCCCAGCTCCCGCGTATGCTGAATCCAGTCTGGAGCCCTCAGAGCAAGCCCAGAGCTGTCTCCCGTAGAAGGAACGCCTTTCCTGGAGAGCAGGGAGACTGCTGAGCCTGCCCTTAGAATGGCCCAACCCCAGAGGTCAGGTCCTGGGGCTCCCTGGAGCCTTCTGTTTCCTTTCCTGTGCTTTAGGAAAATGTCTGCAGTGTCAGCGTGGCACTGCGATGTCTCCTCGCCCTTCCACACAGAGCCCCAAATCCAGCAGGCTCTCTGGACTGAGTCCTGCCCTAGCAGGCTGGAGCATGAGGAAGCTGGGCGGAGGCAGAGCAGGTCTCCAGCCCGCCTCCAGACCCTCACGCTGTACCCATGCAGGCCTGCTCCATGGATGCCGGCCACCTCCCTGTCTAATGCAACTGTATATTCTGCACATATTCTCGCTGCTGACAAGGCCATCCATTCCCATTCACAAAGACTGTTCAGCATTCTAGCAATGCATGGGAAGTGGGAGCACGTTCCCATCACGTGCACTGGGGCCTCGCAGAAATGCTTCTCTCCTGGCAATAAAAAGAAGAAAGCAGAGGAAATGACTATTTTCTGCAAACACAGAGAAAAACTGGCTGCCAGGGTGCTCCAATGGGCACCATTTCCCACAGCTGCTCGCCCCACCCGGGCAGCTTTGCCCAGGAGGCCTTTCCTCCCGTCTCCATCAGAGGGGACTGAACCGGGTGAAGTCGCCTCTCTGCAGGCAGATCTCGTGTTTAGCGAGGCAGCTTTGCTCACCTGTTATGCAGGCTGGACGCCTCGCAGCCCCTCCATCCCTCTCTCGCCCTCTCTCTCCACAGGTCCCATCAGTCTATCTTGGGGTCTGGGCCGCCCTCCCTGGAGCTGCCCAGGTCTCTCCTTCCCCATAGCATCTCCTGTGGGCCTAGCCTCCGTATTTGCTTCATGACGCCCACCACCGTTTCCCGAATGACCTCCCCGTTTCTGCACCCACCAGCCTCCCACCACTGTCCACACTGCAGCCAAGCTCTCCTGTGCCGGATCCTGTCCTCAAGCCCCATGGTGTGGGTAGCCGAGGGAACTGCAGACATTCTGGATATTCTGTATCAGATGGCGTCCCTCTGCTGCCCACCCTCAGCCTCAGATGAAAACTCCTTCTGTGAACTTACACATCAACAACAACAAAAACCAGAACTAATCCCATTAAAAGGTGGGCAAAGGAGATGAACAGAGATTTCTCAAAAGAAGTCATACATGCCGCCAAGAAATATACGAAAAAATGCTCATCAGCACGAATCATCAGAGAAATGCAAATCAAAACCACAGTGAGACACCATCTCACACCTGTCAGAATGGCAATTATTAAAAAGTCAAAACATCACAGATGCTGGCGAGGCTATGGAACAAAGGGAATGCTTATACACTGTTGGTGAGAATGTAAATTAGTTCAGCCCTTGTGGAAAGCAGTTTGAAGATTTCTCAAAGAATTAAAAACCAAGCTACCATCCAACTCAGCAATACCATTGCTGGGTCTATACCCCAAGGAAAATATATCATTCTACCAAAAAGACGCCTGTACCTGTATGTTCATTGTAGCACTTCTCAAAATAGCAAAGACACAGAATCAATTTAGGTGCCCACCAATGGTGGACTAAGAAAAGTATGGTACATCTACACCATGTAATACTATGCAACTATATAAAACAATGAGGGTCGGGCGCCATGGCTCATGCCTGTAATCCCAGCACTTTGGGAGTCCGAGGTGGGGTGGTTCATGAGGTCAGGAGATTGAGACCATCCTGGCTAGCACAGTGAAACTCTGTCTCTACTAAAAATATAAAAAATTAGCCGGGCATGGTGGCGGGCACCTGTAGTCCCACCTACTTGGGAGGCTGAGGCAGGAGAATGGCTTGAACCTGGGAGGCAGAGCTTGCAGTGAGCCGAGATTGCACCACTGCACTCCAGCCTGAGCAACAGAGTGAGACTCTGTCTCAAATAATAATAATAACAATAATAATAATAATAATAATAATAATGAGATCATGTCCTTTGTAGCAACATGAATGCAGCTGGAGGTCATTCTCCAAAATGAATTACCACAGGAACAGAAAACCAAATACCACATGTTCTCACTTATAAGTGGGAGCTAACACTGGGTACTCATGGACATAAAGATAAGAATATTAGACACTGGGGGCTGCTAGAGTGGGGAAGGAGGGAGGGAACAGGGTTGAAAAACCACCCATCAGGTACTGTGCTCACTATTTGGGTGACGGGTTCAACAGAAGCCCAAACCTCAGCATCAGGCAATACATCCATGGAACACACCTGCACATGGACCCCCTGAATCTAAAATTCAGGGGGCTGAATTTTAGAGAAGCTCATCCCATGGCTCACAGGCCCTACCTGTTCTAGCCTCTGCCTCTCTCTTCCCCCTTGTCACTCCACTCTGGTCACTCAGCTTCCTCTGCCTCCAGACCAAGCCAACCGCATTCCTGCCACATGGCCTTTGTGTGTGCTGTTCCCTCTACTTGGCTCACACTCTTCAGACTGTCACTGGCTGACTTACTCACATAATTCCAGCACTGCTTGGCAATCTCCTCTTCAGGATGCCGCCCTGGCCATGCAGCCACTCTGGGTGTTCTTCTCAGCCCTTGTCACCTGACACGCTCTGGATTGTAGGTGGCTGCCAGTTTATTGGTGTCTTGGTGTGTGTCTGCTGATCTCTGCATCCCTCTCACCAGGAAGAGTATTTGGCATGTAATATGGACCCACAGCCCACACAACCTCACAACGCAGAGAGGGATGCAGGGCAGAGCCAGCCTTGGGTTTCAGAACCATGGGCTCTGCTCCGTGAACTGCTCACCCCAGGGTGTGAACAGACGCTGCATTTTCACACTAAAACTGGAGACCTGATTGTTTCTTGGGCGCTTACTCAGTGGGCAGCATTTCCAAAGGTGACCCTGGAAGGAGGATGAGACCTGGGGGCTGGCAACAGCAGCAGTGGAGGGTCTGCTGACAGGCATAGGCCATGCTGTGTGTCATCTGGGGTGTGACACCATGGGAGGAGCAGCGGGTTGACGGTGACAAATTCTCTGCCAGCATGGTTTCAAGGGATGTTGTGAGCTCCCAACCTGGAATGGCACAGCCAGTGGGATGTTTATTCATTGTGCTGTGCTGGAGGAGCAGGGAAATGGATTTGGATCCTGGGGAGGTGCAGTGTTGAAGTCGGAGAGCCTCTTTTTGAAATGGATGAGTCATTTCTGAGGAGGGAGGCAGAGCCCAGGAAACTTTAAGTGAAGAAGCTCAGACTCTTTAGGGCATGTATCTGTTCAACACTTTCTCTGAGCATTGATTATGGGTCCGGCTTTGAACGAGATCTGTTAGGGGCTCAGAAAGGCGACACGGAAGGCCCTGCCCCAGGAAGCACACAATCCGGACAGCGGTGCTGAGTCTGGCCTTGATTAGGGGTCACCCTGCAGAATAAGCAGCTGTGTGTTGGGGCCTTACATGAATGTGGACAGAGAGACAGCCTGGAATGCCCAATGCACATCCAGGAGGCAGAACACTAAGATGAGAGGTACCCTGTCCTTTGCACGCAGGCCAAGGTGGGAGATAAAATTCAGGATTTGCTCAAAAGTGGGAGCAACCCTTGCCCCCTGCATCTCTCTCCAGGCTCCAGGAGGAAGGAAGCCCCCATAAGAGATGAACCCCCAGTAGAGAGGAGGCCATGTTCCCTTCCAGTCAAGGAGAAGAGTAAGGAGTGGGGTGGGAGTGGTGCAGAGAGAAACTGGGAAAGTCCGTCCTCCAGAGACCCACACTCCAGTATGGACACATTCAGGAACACAACCCACACCATGTGATGTGGTCTTTCCCAGAGGCCCTGGGACCTTCTTTCCTCTTCTTTGGGACTCCATCCCTCCCCCAGAAGTCAACAAGAATGATGGTGGCAGAGCCACCTTACCGGGTAATGTGAGTTGCTGATCACTGCATGCCACCACTGTCGACCCTTTGCACAGACAAATCACATCCATCCCAAGCTTGTGTGATTGTTTTTTAAATAGTGGTGACCGTGTTTACTAAACACTTTCTATGACATCACATTGTTGACCTCAATCTGAGGAGATGGGGGAGCTAGCCCCATTTCACAGATGCAGCGCTGAGGTTCCGGGATGTGAGGTGACGTGATCACAGGCTCACAGCCTGGGAAGAGCAGAGCCTGGGAGGGGCCCACATGGTCTAGCTGTAAGGTCTGCGCTCAGGGCCACACAGCAGCTTGCAGATGGACCGAACTGGGCCTCATGGACAACATCAGAGGACTGCTTCAGCGACAGCTGAGAGTGATTTGTAATATCATTAACTGCATTGTTTAATTAGTCCCTGAAAACAATTTATCTCTTATCTAATTTAAATCTGTCACACCCTATAGACATGTGAGGACTATTAAAAAACCCTTTCTTTACAGATAGTGGAAGCCAAATGCTAGCCTAACCTTATCCATGCCATTGCACAAGCAATGGCAATTAACACCTGCTCACTCCCCTACAAGAAGGAACCCACCCAGCGTTGCACTTCCCTGGTGATGCTAATCTCAGTCCCCTCTCCACTCCCAAGCATGTCCATGTTATTCTAATCATCTCAGCAATTGATGGTAAACTCACAGGCATGAATTCTGCCTTCACGCCAAGGTTCTCTAGATTTGACAATTGAACAGACCTCTCTTTTATGCCCTGTAAGATGAATGCATATTTATTTATTTTTTCTGTTAAGGGGTGAAAATGGGAACAAGGAACATTTTATTTGCCTGTTTGATGTGCTTCTCTGCATTCTGCAGTGAGCTTGTCTTTTCTTTCTTCCCCATATTAGACTGGGTACATTTGCTGTCAGTTCTATTTGATCCACTCCCTACATTGCTAGCCTGGTCTTGTCACATACATGCTACATAAATGAATGAATATGCTTCTTTCAAGAATTTTGCCTTATTGAATTCTCTGTTCTTAAGATTGATTTTATTTTAAAACCAAACTTTCGCAAAAAAAAAAAAAAAAAGCAGCAGATCACTGGCTTAAATTAGCTTATTTTTAAGAATAGAATTGTCTGTTAGAATAATGCATGTAGACACAGCCAGTGTTAGAAGAATGATTAATTAATACAGGTGCAGGCACAAAGGCAGAAATTCCCTGGCTTGGAAGTCAAGACATACAGCGTCTGCATCCTCTGAGGAATTCCTCTGTGGCCTGCTGGAAGGGAGCGGACCTTCTGCCCTGCATCAGTGAGATAATGAGTGATTGCATCGGCTCAGCGTCTCAGGATGCAGCATGGCTCTGTCAAAAGATTCTCCCTCCAGAGTGGAATTTCCAAGGGAATACAAATAGTGCATTTACTGAATCAAAAGGCACAGGAAGGGAGAGTTGAAAGGTTGGGTGTGGAACATCTAGATATTTAGGCAGTCTCTCGGAAAGAAAAAGGAGATTTGGAATGGGATTAGCCTGGAGGGCATCAATGACTAGCAGTGGTGACTTGGGTAAATTCTTTGTCTGTTTCCTCATCTGGAAAATGGGGATAATGATGTCCGTTAGGATTAGGGAGCCCTCCCAGGCTGCAGCGGGACCATGAACCTGAATTCCACTTTCAGCCAGCAGGGGAGTGTCTGGTGCTTACTTCCCCAACCAGGGGTTTTCAAAGAGTGTTTCTCGAACCTGATTCTATAGCTCACAAGGACCTGGAGTTGACACTTAAGGTGACAGCTGCCCCTTCCTTCACCCTGGAGGGGTTTGGGGTGATGCTGTGGTTGCTATTCTTATCACTGGCGAGCAGGAGGGAGGAGTGAAGTGTGGAGTCAGCTGGGGTCCAGGCAGCGTCAGAGGGAGGGGAAACCATAATTTGGTGGCAACTGCAGCCTTGGCAGTAGGGGAAGAAGAGGTCCCAGGAACCAGTCACAGCCTGAACCAGCTGCTCTTCATCCCAGTTGGCATGAGAATGCCCAGCTGAGCCAGGGAGGTATCTAGAGACAGGATTACACATGACATGCAGAAAGGAGGACTAAGGGCAGAAATGAACCTCTAGCTGTCCTTGTCTTTCCCCAGGAAGCCTCCCTTTACTCTCTGGTTCTGGAACTAAAGCCATTTTCCTGGGTGATTGTGGGGCTTGAGATATCCTCTGGGCACAGGGCAGTGGACTAGAGCCATGTCCTTGCCAAAGTGTGTCCAGAGAGGGGCGTGGGGCAGAACCAGCCCCGGATTGCAGAACCATGGGCTCTGCTCACCCCACAGTGTGAACAGATGCTGCATTTTCACACTAAAAGAGGAGACCCAACTGTTTCTTGGGTGCTTACACAGTGGACAGGATTTCCCACTGAGGTGTCCACATGCATAGCTTCTTCTGGCTCTCCTGTGGCTCTGAGCATACAGGAGTCATGTCATGACCACTCCGCAGTTTAGCATCTTGAGTCTCATGGGATGAATTGTCTGAGGGGAGGAGAACTTTGGGTTCATGCTTACCCACCTTGGAAGAATTTAACTCCACGCCTCTCTCACTTTGTGACTCTGGAAAAGTTATTTGAGTTATATTCCATCCTCCTGTGTCCTGATCTGTCAGCTAAGGAAACAAAATAGGACTTAGTGAGTGAATGAATGGCAGTGGCTACTACATTCTCAGTGCTAGAAAGGTACTGGAGCAAGGTCACTTTCCATTCTTTCTATCCTTAGATTCGTGCATGCACACACATTCACACACACCAGGTTTGAGATCATTTGGCAGTTAAAAAACAAGGGAAGGCCATTTTGCATCTCTGAGCCTCAATTTCCTCATTGGGAAACTGGTGATGATGATCTAAACAATAATAATTAATAATAGTAATGGTGACAGTTTCATATTCAGCACCTTCTCAGCACCAGGCATTAAGTGTTTTACATACATTATTATGTTGTGATAATTAAATGAGGTAATGCACATAGAAGTACTTAGTACAGTGTCTGGAACACAATAAACACTCCATAAATGTTAGCTAATGTGGTGATTTCTGTATTCAGTGTGGAAGACGTCATTGGCTGGTGTCTCATTCTTTGTCTCTGTTAGACACACACTAACGCACACACACAACTACACACCACTAGGGTTGAAACATCTTTTTATACTTTTTTATCAAATGATTTTATACTTTTACTACCCACATGAGAGTCCCTTGAGGGTAAGGGATAAATAACCTCCCAACGTGTTTTTGCTTCTTGTTGTTGTTGTTGTTGTTGTTGCTGTTGTTGTTGTTGTTTTTGAAACAGTCTCGCTCTTTTGCCCAGGCTGGAGTGCAGTGGCACAATCTCGGCTCACTTCAACCTGCACCTCCCAGGTTCAAGAGATTCTCCTGCCTCAGCCTCCCGAGTAACTGAGACTACAGGCATGTGCCATAACGGCCAGCTAACTTTTATATTTTTAGCAGAGACAGGGTTTCACCATGTTGGTCAGGCTGGTCTCGAACTCCTGAGTTCAGGTGATCTGCCCTCCTCGGCCTCCTAAAGTGCTGGGATTACAGGTGTGAGCCACTGCACCCAGTCTTTTTCTTGTTTTTCTCTACTTTTTTTTTTTTTTGAAACAGAGTTTTGCTCTTGTTGCCCAGGCTGAAGTGCAATGGCATGATCTCGGCTCACTGCAACCTCTGCCTCCCGGGTTCAAGCGATTCTCCTGCCTCACCCTCCCAAGTAGCTGGGATTATAGGCATGCACTACCATGCCTGGCTAAGTTTGTATTTTTAGTAGAGATGGGGTTTCTCCATGTTGGTCAGGCTGGTCTCAAGCTCCAGAGCTCAGGTGATCCGCCTGCCTCGGCCTCCCAAAGTGCTGGGATTACAGGCATGAGCCACCATGCCCGGCGTTTTTTCTACTTTTAGGATTCATCTCAATGAATGGCCAAAGCATACACACTGCAAGTTCTTTGCCCCTGTATGCAGCCTCTGCTAAATGTGTATAACCTGGTGACTTCTAGAGCTTGCTACCCCTAAAATGTTTTTGAAAACATGACAGAGTGACACTGCTTGTCAGCTGCAACTGCTGTCATGGCCTGCTGCCTACTGATTGGTTGTTCTTCCACTCTGTGCTAAGCAGTGAGGAGACACAGTCTCTCCCCAGGTATCCTAAAAGCTGGCACTCACCCTGGCTGTCTCCCAATCTGCTCACAGAATGGAAAATGCAGCCGGAGTGTCAAGCTGCTGACCACACAGATGGCATTGAGATGTTGCATTTGTGAGACTCTGGAACTACCCAGAGCCCCAGCTTATGGGGACCCAGGGGAGATTACATGCGAAGAGGGACACCCCTTATTAGTGTGAGCTATTGCATTAAAATCTGCCATTGCTATGGCTACTAAAATGGATGGTATAAGGATATCACACCAATTGATAAGTCAGTTAAAAAGTGGTCAAAGAATTGTGTCTGAGTAAAGAATGCATGGGCACAGTAAAAGTGATAACAGCAAAAACAAAAACTAATACACAAATTTAAAAAGTACTACCAGCTAATATTAGTGAGCATTTACCACTCACAGGCACCTTGTTGACACTGTTTCAGAGACCATAGATAGATGGGTATTATTATTACTCCCAACCAGCAGGGGAGGACACAGCACTGTAGAGAGGGAAGGTGCTGATGTTCGACCACCAATCAGCACCACTTGCCCATGTTGCACAACAAACAAGGCAATGGAGTTGGCATCTGAGCCCCAACAGTGCGATTTCAGAGACAAAGAGCTGCCCATTGTCCAGTGGGAAGCAAACTTGCCAATGCCTGGGCCTAGTAGGCACACACACAAAAAAACTAAATGATTTTGAATGAATGAATGAATGAATGAATGAATCGGTGTTGCTGGTGGGCAGGCATTTTGTCTTCTTCAGTCTGTCTCCCCAGTGCCCAGCACATAATTGGCTCTCAAAAAGATCTCTGTGCTTAGCCCCAACTCCCTCCATGAGTAGTCCCACGGGGTCCTCACTAGCTTCCTGAGTGCTGTCTGCTTCTCCAGCACAGAGACCTGTCTGGGCTGGACAGGAGGGTCGGTCTGCTCCCGAGGCCACTCAGATGGTGTGACAGCAGGCTTGATGCTGAGCAGGCCAAAGGGCACACAGTTGCAAAAGCCAGATGGTTGTTTCTAAATCCAATTCCCTCCTGCTGCCAACCTGCTCTGAAATACAATCCATCACTCACCATGATAGATGTCTTTGAACTTGGGAACTCGGCTCTTGAGAAGCAGAGGAGGGAAATTGAATACCAACCCTCCCTGCTCCCCCGAGAGAGGTTCTGTTGTTGCTGGAGGTGGTGACAGCTTGGAAAATGGTGTCACAGCTCAAATTAGTGCTGAGCAGGCATGGGTGATGTCTTCAGGGACGGCTGCTCCCACGCACAGCTGAGACAACCTGGGACCCAGTCACCCACATTGCCATCAGCATCCCCACAGCTCTGGCTTTGGTTTGGAAATCAGACATTTCCAAGGGCATCCTGGACTAGGGGAGAGAGAACCTGCAAGTCAAGAATGGCACAATAGAAACTACAAGGGGACCTCTCTTTATGTTCCGGTTGCAAATACGTACACATATTAAAAATGTTTGTATGTAAATTGAATTCTTATAGCACTATTTTTCTTATTATTACAGTAATGGAGGTTTGATTAGTTATAATTCTTCTTGTACCAAGTAATAGAAGCACTCAAGTGATCCCAAGCAAAAAAGATAACAAAACAAAACAGAATGCATGATTTCTAGGAGAGGGAATTCTAAGGTGAGGACATGTTTGAGCTAAGCAGGCCTTGGAACAGGAGAGCCCTGTGGTCTAGCCTGCTCCTTTCCACATTTTCCCTGCTCCCCTCCCACTGGTGCAACACATTCCACTTTCTTAGCCCCTTCTCCCTCCACTAGGAGGAGCCAGCTAACTTCCCACCTTAGCTAGCCACCTGCAGAGGATCTGATTGGCCCAGGAAGGGCAAGGTGTCCACTGCTTCTCCAATTAGCTGTGTCCAGGGAGGATGGGGTATAAAAGGGCTGCCTTGGAGGGACCCCTCCCTGTGAATCCTTAGGGTGGTTTCTGGAGAGGCGGATGGTGGCTGATTGGCTGGACAGATGTACTCACAGGAGTTCCTGACAATGTTTGCTCTTTGCAAGGATTTGGGAAAATATCAGAAAGTGAAAGAAGAAAATGAAGCACTGCATTTCCTTCACTGCTTGTAGTACTGTTCTAAGATTTATTGAACCTTTTCTGTAATTTTTCTTCAGTGGTCAACGGTGAATCTTTCAGTTTCACTACCTCACAACAACTCTGTGAGCTTATTTATCCAGCTGGATTTTATTAAGCAGTTACTGTGCACCATTTGGGGGACAAGATACTGCAGAGAACAAGACAGACAAAGCTCCTGCTCTCAGTGAGCTTATAAACTACGGAGAGGGTGAATCACAAGTAATGAAACAGCTAGATTATTTTACAAAGCAGTAAGTACTGTGAAGAAAATGAAACAAAGAAATGAAGAGAGAGCCTGGGGATGGAGGGTGACCACAGATGGAAAGGTCAGGGGAAGCCTTGCTGGTGTCATGAATGTCAGAAATCATGTGGCCCTGTGCAGGGAAGAGCATCACAGGCCAAACGGCAACATGTGGCCTGAATCAGCAGAACCACTGGGGACAATAAGGGAATGGGTGAGAGTCCAGGTGGCAGAGCCACAGTGAGAGAGACACAGAGTATTCTGAGATAAGACTGCAAAGATGGAAATGGGATGTGTTTGTGAAGATTTGAGCAGAGAAGTGACCTGACTCCATTAACCTTTTCAAAAGTTAAGTCCAATTCCTTCACCAACCTGGGTCTTACCCCAGAAGCATGAGGGGAGCATTATAAAAAATACCTAGGCTCTATCTACGCAGACATTAAATATTAAATCAAAATATTTAGGAGTAGAGTTTGAAACTGTGTGTTTTTATTCATTTATATTTATTCAGGTTTAAAATAAACTTTATTGTACATTTTAAGTTTTAACAAACACTCCCCTGTGACCAATTCCCCCCAACTGAGATGTAGCATATTTTCATCACCCCCCAAAATTCCCTTTTTTTTGCAGCCAATCTCACCCTCCATTCTTGGCCTAAAGCAAACACTGGGATGCTTGGAGTCACTGCAGATTAGTGTGCCTGCTCTAGAATTTCATGTAAATGGCATCAATTAGTCCGCACTCTTTCTGTCTGGCTTTTTTCACTGAGCACAATTATTTTGAGACTTTTTATTGCTGGATAACACTCCATTACATGGCCATGCCACAGCTTCTTCATCTGTTCAGGGACTGATGGATGCTCGCTTCAGTGTCGAGTTTCACAGGAATGAAAGTGTTAGGAACATTCACACACAAGTGTTTCTATGAAAACATCTACATTTTCATTTCTTTTTTTTTTTTTTTGAGATGGAGTCTCGCTCTGTTGCCCAGGCTGGAGTGCAATGGCATGATCTCGGCTCACTGCAATTTCCGCCTCCCAGGTTCAAGCGATTCTCCTGCCTCAGCTTCCCAATTAGCTGGGATTACAGGCACCTGCCACCACGCCCGGCTAATTTTTATATTTTTAGTAGAGACAGAGTTTCACCATGCTGGCCAGGTTTCACCATGCCTGGCCCTATGTTTTCATTTCTACTGGATAAATATTTAATAGTGAAATCATGGGGTTACATGAAACATGTATGTCTTTTTCGTGTGTGTTTAATTTTTAAAGAAACCGTCCATCTGTTTTCCAAAGTGATTGCACTATTTTACATCCCACCAGCTGTGGCTTAGATTTCCAGTTGCTCCACAATCTCCAGACAGTCAATACTTTCATATTTCAGACATTCTAGCATATATGCAGTGGTTACTTAATGAGTAATATTGGTCTTTTCCTGAAGTTTCTCTGTCTGGCTTTGTTATCAGAAATACGTGATACCAGCCAGGCATGGTGGCTCACGCCTGTAATCCCAGCACTTTGGGAGGCCGAGGTGGGTAGATCGCTTGAGGTCAGGAGTTTGAAACTAGCCTGGCCAACATGGTGGAACCCCGTCTCTACTAAAAATACAAAATTAGCTGGGCATGGTGGCGCACACCTGTGAGCACAGCTACCCGGAAGGCCGAGGCAGGAGAATTGCTAGAACCTGGGAGGTGAAGTTT
Organism: Hylobates moloch; assembly: GCF_009828535.3. NCBI lineage: Eukaryota > Metazoa > Chordata > Mammalia > Primates > Hylobatidae > Hylobates > Hylobates moloch. The sequence continues at coordinate 57,608,676 of NW_026652287.1, read as the reverse complement.
GCAGTGAGCCTAGATTGCACCACTGCACTCCAGCCTGGGTGACAGACTGAGGTTCCATCTCAAAAAAAAAAAAAAAAAAATGTGACACCAAATATCTGACTCTAGTTTCATGAAGCTGGGTCAGAGTGCCATTTCTACTCTTCTGTTTTCTAGAAGAGTGAGCATAGAGGTGTACAGCTGGCATTATTTCTTCTTCAATGTTTGATTAAATGCACAGGTAGAGCCATCAGGCTCTGAACCCCCCTCTCCTGTAAAGCCCTGGCAGCTGGTTTCTCCCGGCAGCTACTCTCTATCATCTACCCATTCATGTACCTTTTGCTGAGTCTCTCCTATGCGACAGGCCCTGGCCTGGGTGCCAAGGATTCTAACCCAGCTTTTCAAGGCTGAGGCTTGCTGTGAGCTGCTCTGCTCCTCCCAGGGCCAGGAGGGCACTGGGTGGGATCACAGGAGCTGGGTTCACTGGATCACAGCTGGTTTTTGTTGATTTGTCATTTTCATTCTTCACAAAGGCACCCTGGCATGGTGGATCTTCTCCAAAGAGATGAATTGATTATGAAGTTAATGAAGCATCAGACCTTCTCATCTGCTGGCAGCTTGGGACTTCAGCAGAGCTTTGGGTGGGGAGGAGGGCCAGGGTGCCATCATAAAATGTGTCTGCAGAAGTATTTCTGGCAAATTGCCTAAAGAAATCTGAAAAGGGACCTGAATGTCTAAGCCTCTAATATTTGTTGTGATTTATACTCTCATAATAGAAATTCATTTTCATACAAAATTTAGTATTTATAATATTATACTCTTTTTCTTAAACTGGATCCCCAGATTGTATAAGATTCATGCCTTGCAAATCTGGATCTCCCTGCACTGACTCTACTTAGGTCACCCTTGCTAAATGGAGAGCCAGCCCTCACAATGGCCCTTCCCCTCCTCCTCCCTTTGCCTGACCTGAACAGCCCCCAGCCCCAGGCCCAGCCCTTAGCTTCATAGTGAGCTCAGCGTATTCAGTTCTGTGGATAGCAGGTGCCCAGTTAACCTTAACACAGATGTTTCTTCTGAACTTCCCAATGCACTGAGGAGGGGATGAAGGAAGGATAGAATGTGGCCTGCCCTTATGAGCCGACCCAAGGATGGCGAGTTTATTAGTCTGTTCTTGCATTGCTATGAAGAAATATCTGAGGCCAGGCGCAGTGGCTCAGGCCTGTAATCCTAGCACTTTGGGAGGCCAAGGCAGGTGAATTACTTGAGGTCAGGAGTTTGAAACCAGCCTGGTCAACATGGTGAAATCCTGTCTCCACTAAAAACACAAAAAAATTAGCCAGGCATGGTGATGGGTGCCTGTAATCCCAGCTACTGGGGAGGCTGAGGCAGGAGAATCCCTTGAACCCGGGAGGCAGAGGTTGCAGTGAGTGAGCCGAGATCGTGCCACTGCACTCCAGCCTGGGCAACAGAGTGAAAATCCATCTCAAAAAAAAAAAAAAAAAAAGGGGGGGGGGTGGGGAGGGGCTTTCCAAAATGGCTGAATAGGAACAGCTCTGGTCTGCAGTTGCCAGCATTATCGATGCAGAAGATGGGTGATTTCTGCATTTCCAACTGAGGTACCTGTTTCTTCTCATTGGGACTGGTTGGACAGTGGGTGCAGCCCATGGAGGGCGAGCTGAAGCAGGTTGGGGCATCACCTCACCCTGGAAGCACAAAGGGTTGGGGGATTTCCCTTTCCTAACCAAGGGACGCCGTGACAGACTACCTTGAAAAACATGACACTCCCTCCCAAATACTGCACTTTTCCCAAGGTCTTAGCAACTGGCAGACAAGGAGATTCTCTCCCACGCCTGGCTCGGGAAGTCCCATGCCCATAGAGCCTTCCTCACTGCTAGCCTGGCAGTCCGAGATCGAACTGCAAGGTGGCAGCCTGGTTGGGGAGGGGCATCCGCCATTGCTGAGACTTGAGTAGGTAAACGAAGTGGCTGGGAAGCTCGAACTGGGAGGAGCCCACCACAGCTCAACAAGGCCTACTGCCTCTAGATTCTACCTCTGTGGGCAGGGCATAGCTGAACAAAAGGAGGCAGACAACTTCTGCAGACTTAAACATCCCTGTCTGACAGCTCTGAAGAGAGTAGTGGTTCTCCCAGCATGGCATTTGAGCTCTGAGAACGGACAGACTGCCTCCTCAAGTGGGTCCCTGACCCCCGTGTACCCTAACTGGGAGACACCTCCCAGTAGGGGCCGACAGATACCCAGGCAAACAGGGTCTGGAGTGTTCCACCAGCAAACTCCAACAGACCTGCAGCTGAGGAACCTGTTAGAAGGAAAACTAACAAACACAAAAAAATAGCATCAACGTCAACAAAAAGGTCATCTACACCAAAACCCCATTGTAGGTCACCAACATCAAAGACCAAAGGTAGATAAAACCACGAAGATGGAGAGAAACCAGAGCAGAAAAGCTGAAACTTCTAAAAATCAGAGCACCTCTTCTCCTGCAAAGGATCGCAGCTCTTTGCCAACAATGGAACAAAGCTGGATGGAGAATGACTTTGATGAGTTGACAAAAGTGGGCTTCAGAAGGTTGGTAATAACAAACTTCTCCAAGCTAAAGGAGGATGTTCAAACCCATCTCAAGGAAGCCAAAAACCTTGAAAAATGATTAGACAAATGGCTAACTAGAATAAACAGTGTAGAGAAGACCTTAAATGACCTGATGGAGCTGAAAACCATGGCAAGAGAACTTCATGACGCATGCACAAGCATCAATAGCCAATTCGATCAAGTGGAAGAAAGGGTATCAGTGATTGAAGATCAAATTAATGAAATAAAGTGAGAAGACAAGGTTAGAGAAAAAAGAGTAAAAAGAAACAAACAAAGCCTCCAAAAAATATGGGATTATGTGAAAAGACCAAATCTATGTTTGACTGGTGTACGCGAAAGTGATGGGGAGAATGGAACCAAGTTGGAAAACACTCTTCAGGATATTATCCAGGAGAACTTCCTCAACCTAGCAAGGCAGGTCAACATTCAAATTCAGGAAATACAGAGAACACCACAAAGATACTTCTCGAGAAGAGTAACCTCAAGACACGTAATTGTCAGGTACACCAAGGTTGAAATAAAGGAAAAAGTGCTAAGGGCAGCCAGAGAGAAAGGTCGAGTTACCCACAAAGGGAAGCCCATCAGACTAACAGGGGATCTCTCAGCAGAAACCTTACAAGCCAGAAGAGAGTGGGGACCAATATTCAACATTCTTAAAGAAAAGAATTTTCAACCCAGAATTTCACATCCAGCAAAACTAAGCTTCATAAGTGAAGGAGAAATAAAATCTTATAGAGATAAGCAAATGCTGAGAGATTTTGTCACCACCAGGCCTGCCTTACAAGAGCTCCTGAAGGAAGCATTAAACATGGAAAGAATCAACTGGTACCAGCCACTGCAAAAACATGCCAAATTGTAAAGACCATTGATGCTATGAAGAAACTACATCAATTAATGAGCAAAATAACCAGCGAACATCATAATGACAGGATCAAATTCACACATAACAATATTAATCTTAAATGTAAATGGGCTAAATGCCCCAATTAAAAGACACAGACTGGCAAATTGGATAGAGGCAAGACCCATCACTGTGCTGTATTCAGGAAACCCATCTCACATGCAAAGACGCACATAGGCTCAAAATAAAGGAATGGAGGAAGATCTACCAAGCAAATGGGAAGCAAAAAAAAAGCAGAGGTTGCAATCTTAGTCGCCAATAAAACTGACTTTAAACCAACAAAGATCAAAAGAGACAAAGAAGGCTGTTACAAATTCAACAAGAAGAGCTAACTATCCTAAATATATATGCGCCCAATACAGGAGCACCCAGATTCATAAATCAGGTCCTTATAGACCTACGAAGAGACTTAGACTGCCACACAATAATAATGGGAGACTTTAACACCCCGCTGTCAATATTAGACAGATCAATGAGACAGAACGTTAACAAGGATATCCAGGACTTGAACTCAGCTTTGCAACAAGCAGACCTAATAGACACCTACAGAACTCTCCACTGCAAATCAACAGAATATATATTCTTCTCAGCACCACATTGCACTTATTCTAAAATTGACCACATAATTGGAAGTAAAGCACTCCTCAACAAATGTAAAAGAACAGAAATCATAACAAACTGTCTCTCAGACCACAGTGCAATCAAATTAGAACTCAGGATTAAGAAACTCATTCAAAATTGCACAACTACACGGAAACTGAACAACTTGCTCCTGAATGACTACTGGGTAAATAACGAAATGAAGGCAGAAATAAAGAGGTTCTTTGAAACCAATAAGAACAAAGACACAATGCACCAGAATCTCTGGGACACATTTAAAGCAGTGTGTAGAGGGAAATTTATAGCACTAAATGCCCACAAGAGAAAGCAGGAAAGATCTAAAATCAACACTTTAACATCACAATGGAAAGAACTAGAGAAGCAAGAGCAAACAAATTCAAAAGCTAGCAGAAAGCAAGAAATAACTAAGATCAGAGCAGAACTGAAAGACATAGAGACACAAAAGACCCTTCAAAAAATAAATGAATCCAGGAGCTGTTTTTCTGAAAAGATCAACAAAATTAACAGGCCACTAGCAAGACTAACAAAGAAGAAAAGAGAGAAGAATAAAAAAGACACAATAAAAAATGATAAAGGGGATATCACCACCGATCCCACAGAAATGCAAACTACCATCAGAGAATACTATAAACACCTCTAAGCAAATAAAATAGAACATCTAGAAGAAATGGATAAATTCTGGGACACATACACCGTCCAAAGACTAAACCAGGAAGAAGTTGAATCTCTGAATAGACCAATAACAGGCTCTGAAATTGAGGCAATAATTAATAGCTTACCAACCAAAATAAGTCCAGGACCAGATGGATTCATAGCCAAATTCTACCAGAGGTACAAAGAGGAGCTGGTACCATTCCTTCTGAAACTATTCCAATCAATAGAAAAAGAGGGAATCCTCCCTAATTCATTTTATGAGGCTAACATCATCCTGATGCCAAAGCCTGGCAGAGACACAACAAAAAATGAATTTTAGACCAATATCCCTGATGAACATCAATGCAAAAATTCTCAATAAAATACTGGCAAACCAAATCCAGCAGCACATCAAAAAGCTTATCCACCACGATCAAGTTGGCTTCATCCCTGGGATGCAAGGCTGGTTCAACATAGGCAAATCAATGAACATAATCAATCCATCACATAAACAGAACCAACTACAAAAACCACATGATTATCTCAATAGATGCAGAAAAGGCTTTCAACAAAATTCAACAGCCCCTCATGCTAAAAACTGTAAATGAACTAGGCATCGATGGAACATATCTCAAAATAACAAGAGGTATTTATGACAAACCCACAGCCAATATTATACTGAATGGGCAAAAACTGGAAGCATTCCCTTTGAAAACTGGCACAAGACAAGTATGCCCTCTCTCACCACTCCTATTCAACATAGTGTTGGAAGTTCTGGCCAGGGCAATCAGGCGAGAGAAAGAAATAAATGGTATTTGATTAGGAAATGAGGAGGTCAAATTGTCCCTGTTTGCAGATGATATGATTGTATATTTAGAAAACCTCATCATCTCAGCCCCAAATCTCTTTAAGCTGATAAGAAACTTCAGCAAAGTCTCAGGATACAAAATCAATGTGCAAAAATCACAAGCATTCCTATACACCAATAACAGACAGAGAGCCAAATCATGAATGAATTCCCATTCACAATTGCTACAAACAGAATAAAATACCTATGAATAAAACTTAGAGGGGATGTGAAGGACCTCTTCAAGGAGAACTACAAACCACTGTTCAACGAAATAAAAGAGGACACAAACAAATGGAAATATTCCATGCTCATGGATAGGAAGAATCAGTATCGTGAAAATGGCCATACTGCCCATGGTAATTTATAGATTCAATGCCATCCCCATCAAGCTACAACTGACTTTCTTCACAGAATTGGAAAAACTACTTTAAAGTTCATATGGAACCAAAAAAGAGCCTGCATTCCCAAGACAATCCTAAGCAAAAAGAGCAAAGCTGGAGGCGTCACACTACCTGACTTCAAACTATACTACAGTAACCAAAGCAGCATGGTACTGGTACCAAAACAGAGATACAAACCAATGGAACAGAACAGAGGCCTCAGAAATAACACCACACATCTACAACCATCTGATCATTGACAAACCTGACAAAAACAAGAAATGCGGAAAGGATTCCCTATTTAATAAATGGTGCTGGGAAAACTGGCTAGCCATATGTAGAAAGCTGAAACTGGATCCCTTCCTTACACCTTATACAAAAATTAATTCAAGATGGCTTAAAGACTTAAATGTTAGACCTAAAACCATAAAAACCCTAGAAGAAAACCTAGGCAATACCATTCAGGACATAGGCATGGGCAAGGACTTCATGGCTAAAACACCAAAAGCAATGGCAACAAAAGCCAAAATTGACAAATGTGATCTAATTAGACTATAAGAGCTTCTGCATGGCAAAAGAAACTACCATCAGAGTGAACAGGCAACCTACAGAATGGGAGAAAAATTTTGTAATCTACCCATCTGACAAAGGGCTAATATCCAGAATCTACAAAGAATGAAAACAAATTTACAAGAAAAAACAAACAACCCCATCAAAAAGTGGGCAAAGGATATGAACAGACACTTCTCAAAAGAAGACATTTATGCAGCCAAAAGATACATGAAAAAATGCTCATCATCACTGGCCATCAGAGAAATGCAAATCAAAACCACAGTGAGATACCATCTCACGCCAGTTAGAATGGCAATCATTAAAAAGTCAGGAAACAACAGACGCTGGAAAGGATGTGAAGAAATAGGAACGCTTTTACACTGTTGGTGGGAGTGTAAATTAGTTCAACCATTGTGGAAGACAGTGTGGGAATTCCTCAAGGATCTAGAACTAGAATTACCATTTGATCCAGCCATCCCATTACTGGGTATATACCCAAAGGACTATAAATCATGCTACTATAAAGACACGTGCATATGTGTGTTTATTGCAGCACTATTCACAATAGCAAAGACTTGGAACCAACCTAAACGTCCATCAATGATAGACTGGATTAAGAAAATGTGGCACATATACACCAGGAATACTATGCAGTTATAAAAAAGGATTGAGTTCATGTCCTTTGCAGGGACATGGATGAAGCTGGAAACCATCATTCTCAGCAAAGTATCACAAGGACAGGAAACCAAACACCACATGTTCTCACTCACAGGTGGGAATTGAAAAATGAGATCACCTGGACACAGGGCAGGTAACATCACATACCAGGGCCTGTCGTGGGGTGGGCGGAGCGGGGATGGATAGCATTAGTAGAAATACCTAAAGTAAATGGTGAGTTGACGGGTGCAGCAAACCAACATGGCACATGTATACCTATGTATCAAATCTGCACGTTGTGCACAGGTACCCTAGAACTTAAAGTATAATAATAATAATAAAAAAAGAAAAACAGGAAGAAAAAAAATCTGAGAGAAGCAATTAATAAAGAAAAGATGTTTAATTGGCTCACAGTTCCGCAGGCTATATAAGAAGTGTGACAGCTTCTTGGGAGGCGTCGGGAAACTTTCAATCCTGGCACACGGCAGAAGGTGAAAGGGAAGCAGGCATGTCTTACCTGGCCAGAGCAGGAGGAAGAGAAAGAGGGGAAAGGAGCTACACTTTTAAACAAGCAGATCTTGTGAGAACTCTTATCATGAGAGCAGCACTAGGGGGATGGTGCTAATCCATTAGAAACTACCCCCATGATCTAATCACTTCCCACCAGGCCCCACCTCCAACACTGGGGATCACAAGTGAACATAAGATTTAGATGGGGACACAGATCCAAACCGTACCAGTGAGGCTGTGAGTCTGGGCTATGGACAGGAAAGTTGTCTTTGCTGGACACCATCTTGAGAGAGGACAGAGGGCTTGGGGTAGTCAGGAAAGACTGCCTGGAGGAGGCAGAAATAGAGCTGAGGCTGAAGAGGAGCAAGACTTACGCCGAAAGGGAGAGGAGAGCAGGCATTCGACTGAAGAGGGAAAGAGCCCTGAGGAGATCCTGGCTCAGAAATGAGGCAGGAGGCCTGGGCAACCCCAGCCTGGCAGATGGAAGCAAGGTGTGTGTGCAATAGGGAGAGGTCAGGTGAGGAGGTGACCTCCCGGGCTTCTTTTTCCATCTAGCTAAGCTACTTTTCACGTTGTTTTACCATATGTGTTTTCAAATCTATGCACACAGAAAGACAAATTCAAACAGCACAATGGGGTCAACAGTGAAATGCAGGTCTCGCTTCCCTTCCTGCCTCCATCCGCCAGCTCCCAACTGCTGGCCCACCTGTCCCCGCTGAGCACCTTTCCAGAGCTGTTAGAAGCCAATGCAGATGTGTTGAGCTCTTCCAGCCTGGAGCCACTGCTCTGAAGCTGCCTGTGCCCTGGACATGCTGTCCTGAAGAGCGTTCTGTATCCATATCTATGCGTCCACAGTGACTCCATGCTTTTTACCCCTGGAGCTGCCTTAGAGGGGGCACCACGGAGGGATTGCTTTGTTTTGGAATCAGGCAGAGCTGGGCTGTAACCTGGTGCCATCAGGTGTCAGCTGCAGACCCTAGCCAAGTTCTTGGCCTCTAATCCGTGGTTTTCTCATCTGTCAAACGGGGAGGACAACAGCCCCCTCCTCAGGGGCTGTGATGAGGATAAATGAGAGAATGCGTCCAAAGCCCAGGTACACAGCCAGGCGCAGAGGATACTCCCCATCGGTGGTAGCTGCTAGGACTCACCCAGAGAGAAAGGAGCCTCGAGGCGCCCACCTGCTCTTCTTTCCCCAGGGACCCTGTAAACAGAAGCAGCCACCCCATGCCAATCTCACAGCTGGCCCTGCACTCCCGCCCCTTCTCCCTGCGGTGTTTTCTGCTGTCACTGCCCACGAGTTCCCTCAGGAGGGAAGGAATGCCAGCTAAATGTCACCCAGGCAGAAGGGCTGCTTTCTCTGTGTATTCTGACTCTTAGATTGGACTCTGTTCAAGCCAGAGGCCGGGGAGCTGGGACGGCATTTTGAGCTCTGCCCATTCGGGTTCCCCGCCCACATTCAGCTGGCCACGTGGCCAAGGGCTTCACACAGAAACAGCACCACGCTGGGGTCTCGTGTGGAGATGAAAATGAAGGGATAAATATACAGGTTTAATAATATTCTGTCATTTTGACAATCTCTGCTGCTTGCCTGTGATATTTTAATCCACTTTGCACGCTTTCAACATTAAGAACTTCTGACGAAGTTTCACCGGGAAGATGTCTTTTTATAATGGTCCTGTACTATGTCTGTGATTCTAAACACAAATTTATTTGCTTTTATCGCTTTGGACTAAAGAGAAAGAAAATGAACCATTAGAAAAAAGGCTTCTATACCTCTCTCCCTCCGTAATTCTCCCCTGGAAGCAGCCGTCCCTCTCTTTTATCTTTCCACTCTGTGCTTGCAGGCACAGCCCCATTATCTGCTTCCGCACCGCCTTTGAGGTTAATATTTCAGTTCCGTCCTTCCGTTAGCTATGGAGATGAATTAAATTAGTGCCAGCAGGAGGAGAGAATTAAATAAACTGTAAAATAATGCCAACTTTCCGGTTTCCCCGCACCATCCTTGTACCCCAGCTAAATTTTTAAATGAAGTCTATAGGGATTCACAAATACTTGTCTTTATTGATAAACAGAAGTTCAGACTGCTCAAATTGTTTCCAAACCGTGTTCATTCATTCATGCATTCATGCATTTATTCCTTCATTTAGCACCCACTCTGTGACAGGTGCAGTTCTAGGCCATGGGGTGGAGCGTGGAGCAGGGCACTGCCCCTTGGCAAAGCACAGGTGGAAGGGGTGAGGCACCCCCAGCATCTGACACGGGGCAGGAGCAGCAAAAATGAAGAGAGATGTATCACTAAAGGCCTCTTAGGCCTCTGCAAGTAGTAAGGATTTTATCCCTGTGAAATCAGAAGCCATTTGCAGATTTTAAGCAGGTTGTGGGTGTGTGGCAGGGCAAGAGTGGCTGGTGGGAGCCCAGGAGAAAGAAAGGAGCTGGCCAGGCACAGTGGTTAGTGCCTGTGGCCCCAGTTACTCGGGAGGCCGAGGTGGGAGGATTGCTTGAGTCCGGGAGATTAAGCTAGCAGTGAGCCATGATTGCACCACTGCACTCCAGCCTGAGTGACAGTATGAGACTCTGTCTCTAAAAATAATCATAATAGTTAAAAAGAAGGAGCAGCTGTCCAGGTAAGAATGATGGAGCTAGATCTAGGCTGAAGGCAAAACAGGTGGAGAGGAAGGGGCAGATTTAGGGTGTAAGTGGGAGTGAGATGCCACCACAAGAGGGAAATTGATTACTTTTTTTTTCTTTTTTTAATTTAGAGAGAGTCTTCCCTTGTTACCTGGGCTGGAGTGCAGTGTTGCGACCATAACCCACTACAGCCTGAAACTCCTGGACTCAAGTGATCCTCCTGCTCAGCCTCCCAGATAGCTGGAACGGGCGCATGCCATCATGTCCAGCTAATTTTTTAAAAATTTTGGTGGTCTTGCTATTTGCCCAGGCTTAGAACTCCTGGCCTCAAGCAATCCTCCTGCCTTGGCCTACTGAAGTGCTGGGATTACAGGTGTGAGCCATCACACCCGGCTGTATTTTACTTTTGAGAAAGCCATCTGTCTTGCTGTCATCCGGGTTGGCTTACCTGAACACCAGCCCCCATTCCACACCTACAAAACAGCTGTCAGCCTGAGAAACTGATTTTCAGGGGGACCCACAGGGTTGTGGGGAAAGGTGTGGATGGAGGGAAGGTGAAACTGCCCAGCATTCTAGGTGTCCTGTCTGCCATCCTGGTGCCGCTCCTGTCCTCCCCCTAGGCAGAGAGATGGGGAAGGTGGAGAGACAGAAGATGCTGACCACGCCGCTCTACTGGATTGTGTGTAGTTGAGACTGTCTTGCTCTGTTGCCCAGGCTGGAGTGCAGTGGGACGATCTCAGCTCACTGCAACCTCCACCTCCCGGGTTCAAGCAATTCTCTGCCTCAGCCTCCCGTGTAGCTGGAATTACAGGCGCCCACCACCACACCCAGCTAATTTTTGTATTTTTAGTAGAGACGGGGTTTCACCATCTTGGCCAGGCTGGTCTTGAACTCCTGACCTCAAGTGATCTGCCAACCTCAGCCTCCCAAAGTGCTGGGATCGCAGGCGTGAGCCACCACTCCTGGCCCCATGCACCTTTTAATTGCTCCCCGTTTGTACTTCATAGGGCCCTATATCTGAGTTTCTTCCATTTTAGGCCCAGGGATAGGGTCTGAGGAAAGCCCTCCTCTCCTTCCTCCCACTGCCTGGGCTATGCAGGTTAACACTTGTTTCTACCTCGATATCCTTCAACCTCATCAATCTTCAGCTTCCTTCCCCCAAATGGCCCATCTGTATCCCAGGCCTGCTGTGACACTCTTTGGAGATGGGAGAAGTGGCATTCCTGGTGTGAGGGCTCAGCTGCAAGGAGGCGCTCACTGTGAACAGTGCTCTAGATTGAGGGGGATTCTCATGAACCTTGAGTGGACTTCCACCAGGGATTGCAAACTTAGCCGGCCACAGCAGCCAGGCGGTAACTGAGAGCAGTGAAGGCAGGTTCTGTGGCCTGCTATAAAGACTAGCAGGGCAGAGCCAGGGACATGCCCTTCTGGCCGCAACCTAATTTTACCAAGGAAGCTAGGAACCCGAATGTCTGTGGGAACTCTGCCAATGTTTCATGCTGACAGTGAATCCACATTTGAAGATCCAGTGCAGACACTCTCCGTCCATCGGAGGGCTGCATTTGATGTGTCAGTCTCCTTGTGTGATCACCGCCTGCACTCACATTTCACTGTTCTCCAGAGCAGAAGTACAGATTTATTAGTGAAAATTAGTTCTGGCTAAGAAAACTACTGAACAACCCACCCTTTCCTCCTCCTGGGTGACTCATGAGTAGAGGCACTAATGATACTCACAGGAACTCAGAGGAAATAGCCCTGCCGGTTTCCCATCACATGTCTCTGGACATGGCGATTGGTTCAGGAATGGGCATGCTGCCCACTTACCTGAGTCAATAAGCTGTGATGAAAGTTTTTCTGGGAGCCCTGTGGCGGGTTTTGGGGGGAGTGGGGGTGGGGCTTGCTTACTTGCTTAGATGAGAGGTGAGAGCTTCAAGAACCATCTTGCAACCCCTAGAGGACAGCTTATCTGAAAATTGAGGCTGCAGGAGAGAGAAGCCAGAGGGAGAAGCCAAGCTCTGGGGACATCAGTCCAGCCCCTGGATCCAGCTATGCCTGAAGTTCTACCCTAGGGTATTTCAGTGATGAAGTCCCCTTTTGGCTTACGTCAGTGTGCTTAAAATTTCTGTCTCTTAGAATCAAAAATAATTTAGCAGATATAGAAGGATACTTACCCATTCTAGAATAGGATGGAGGTAGATCCGGAGGAGAGCCACAGGCATTTACATAGCCCAAAGTGACGAGCACAGAAGTCCAGGCAAGAAGGACCATTCTACCAGTGGCAGAGAATACAGCCAGCACTGGAGGCCAACACATGGGAGGTAATTCAGAATACAGGGAGGAGTAATTAACAATGGCTCTACCACCAACCTGTCTGTGACTTCTGAAAAATCACCCTCCCTCATCCCTGGACCTTAGTCTCCGAGTGTGTTACAGTCACAGATGTCGTCCAGTCATTGGCTGAGTTGTTGCTCTATGTCAGGCACTCTGCTAAGTGTTTACTTACCTGGTTCCGTGGCATCCTTCTGGCAACCCGTAGGCAGTGCCGCTGTGATTGGGCCACTTTCCCAAGGTCTTCATAATAAAGGGGCAGTGTCCGGACTGATCTCCGGGGCAGGCAGCTCTGAAGGCCCCGGATGTTTAGGACAGGAGGCCAGGGCACCCTCAGAGGGCTGTGGAAGCAGCAGCCATGGCTGGCTTGAGGGAGGAGCTCTGGCGTCAGCTCTGAAGCAGAGCTGTTTATGTAAACTCTGCTCTGACAGGTCACGCTCGTGGGATTTTGCATGTTCTTTGTTGGAGGAATTTTTGGAGCTGTCACTGGGTTAAGCTGAGAAGTAAAAAGTAGTGGGGGAAAGCCATACCATTAAATATTCATCTATTTTCTTTGTTTTAATTAGATTATTTCCCCTATAGGCAGGTAGAAGGACAGGGCCTTCAGAGGCCTCTTTGTTGCATTTAAAAAAAAAAAAAACTCTCACGCAATCAGTACAATAATTAAGAAGCATTATTTTTTTTTCCTAGCAAAAGGAACTAATTATTTCAGCCTTGTGCTGATTGATCCATTTTTATGAGCAGATTTAAAATCCTAGATGCATTTTGTGAGTCATTTAAAAGATGGCCTGGGTGAACCCATGCATATCAACTGTATATTGTCCCAGCAATGGTTGGGGGTCCTGGCCATGTGGGGATGCTTCCCAAAACAAGATCCCAGAAGCCAGCTCTGGCTTCATCCAGGACTCTTTTGGCATCAGCCATGAGGAGTTGCTGATAAGTATGCATGGGGATTCCGGAGAACTCCGTCTGCTTCAAGCTCAAGGCCTGCTCTCTCTTTCCCTAGACTGGGTCCTCAAAGTGTTCTCACTGGGAAGGGGCAGCCCCCTGCTTCCCTTTCACCCCTGGCCTAATTCCAATCCATCTCTGCATGTACAAAATCTATCAGTCCTTCAGTGCCCAGCTCAGTGGCACCTGTGCCATGAAGCCTTACACGCTACCCAGGTGGGAGCGCTGTGTCCCCTCTGGGCCCTCCGGCTCTTTGTCTGAAGCCTTCGAGCCTGGGTACCCTCTGTGGTCTGCCTAGGGCTGTTGCCTGGGACGTCTTCATTGCCTCTGGGTGGAGGAAGATCTTCTTGGTACTTTGTGAGTGTCACATGGAGAAGGGAGGAAGTGAACGCAAGGAAATGTATGGGAGACAGGGAAGAAAGAAGGAATAAAGTCCCTTACTGTCTGATATTTTGAAAAACAGGGAGATTTATTAAGCATAACCTCTCCTTTCCAGGGAGGGCAGGTCTAGGTGGTAGAGGGGGTGTTTTTAGCTGAGTGGAGTGGTGGGTGTGGAGGCTGAAAGAGGGGGAGGCCCAGCCTGGCGGCTGGAGAGGAATTCGAGATGGGATTGACCAGTTTTAAAATGGATTGTATGAAATTATTTCCATTATGTGTGGATCCCTGTCTTGCCCCAATGTGTTCAGTGAATGATCAATATCCTGCTAATGTGTGGTGAGGATCTGGGGTCTCTGAGTCGGGAAAGGCTGCTCACATGGCTGATTTTGACTTTGAGGGGGAGCCACGCAAGACGGACCTTGGATGTCTGCTTCTCTCAAGAGGCACAGCCTGAATCTCCTCTCTCGGTGTGTTTCACTCTTTCCTTGGCTTTCTGGGGACACTGTAGCAGTCAGGCTGCTTGGGTTCAATTCTAGTTCCCCGGAGTCCTAGTTGTGTAGTCTTGAACATTTTACTTAACCTCGTCGACCTCTGCTTTTTCATCAGCAAAGTAGGGCTCACAATAATTCCTCAACTTAGAGGTCAACACAAAGCTTAAATGCACTTAAATGGCCATAAAATACTTAAATGAGTGCATGGCACAAAATAGAATGTTAGATGTTATTCCCTCATTCTCTCTCTTTTCTAACCTGAGGGCATTGGAAATATGTATGGAAACCTTTAAAAATATTCCTGCTAAGGTTGCCAGATAAAATACAGAACTCCCAGTTAAATTTCAATTGCAGATAAATAATTTGAAATGAAAAATTTAAATCCTACATCTTTAGCTGCTAAACGTGGCAACCCTATTCCTGCCCTTCAACCCTAAGATTTCACTTCTGTGAATCAATTATAAGTAAATAATCTTACATACAAAAAAGTTTTATGCAAGGATCTTCGAGCGTTTTGAAAGTAAGTGTTGAAAATTTGAAAAATACGTCCACTGGTAGGAAAATGGTTAAATAAATAAGGGTCTGTCTACCTGATTGAATATTAAAGAGTCAAACATTTTTGTTCCTGAAGAATATACAGTAACATGGGGAATGCTTACGAGATAGAGAAAAAAGCAGGGAATACACTTATGTAAACTGAGGGTTTAAAACTCTGTAAAAATGATCCTTAAATACAGAGGAATACTGACAGGAAAACTGGCTAAATGTTAATAATGGTTATATCTGCATGGTAACATTATGGCTTTTTTCTTTTTTCTACTTTTGTGCACATCTCAAATTCTCTGTAATAAGTAAGAACTACTTTAGCTATAAAAACTGCTTCTCTATATTTGTGACTTGGGGGAAGAAAGAGGGAGGCTGGGCGCCGGGATGCTTGGGTCCTCATGCTGAGTCATACTGATGGTGTGGCCCTGGCAGAGTCACGTTGCTTATTGGGACCTCTGTTTTCTCATCTATAATATGAGAGCTGGACATATCAGTCTACACAACCCCATACTGCCCTAAAAATCTTTTATTCTTCTGGGTTATTATTGTTATGATTTGCCTCTTCTCATTTATTCTCTTTCTTAATTTCCCTCTCCTTTTCTCCTTTCTTTTCCTTTCTTTCCTCCTTTCTTCCCTCTCTTTTCTCCTTTCTTCCCTTTCTTAATTTCCCTCTCCCTTCCTTTCTCTTGTCTTGCTCTTTCTCATTCTCCAACCTGCTCAGTGTCAGAACTCTTAACATGCAAACATCAAACAGCTGCAAAATTCCAACCAGCCTATAAAACAAGCAAGATTTATTCCTACTGGAATAAACTGTTGGAAATCAAGGAAAGCACAGCTTCAGGAATGGCATGATCAGGGTGCCCTATTTTGCTTGATCTCCCTCTGGGTCCTTCTGTGTGTGCTGGCTTTGGCCCTGGGCTGACTTCCCTTCTTGCAGCCATAGTTGTTCCCACAATTTTAGGTTTCCTGCCTGCACATCACAGAATCCAGTTGGTGAGTGTTCCTGTCTCAACACTGCAGAAGGGTCACTGCTGAACTAATGACCAGGTCTGGGAAATGGAATACCTGAATTTATTTCAGCCACTAAAAGCCCCAATCTGGAATTTTGGGTTGGGCCATGAGCTGAGGTGGATTCCTGAAGAAAAAGCTGGGTATCAGTAGGAAGTGAACAGAAAAAGGACCCTGGGTTGGCACCCCCAAATGCTCATTACATCAATCGGCAGGCATTTGGGGGCATCAGCTGATCCCCCAGCACCGTGCAAGGCCTTGGGATCAAGTGGGGGGAGATCAGATGATTACCTTCCTCAGTGGCATTTCTACTCACCTCCCAGAGCAAGTGCAGAGCAGCTTTGGGCAGGAGATGGCACTGTTGAAGCCATTTCTGGGTCTTAAATCAGATGTGTTTCTGTGTGTGTGGATTATCTGGGTGGCGGCTGCCATTGTCTCACTGGCTTTGTGTGTTTCTAGCATGATGGGACCCCTGGGATATGAGGGGGTCCTAAGCACCCTGACCATCTTCTCCCCATAGCTGAACTTCCCTGCCCTATTCTAAAGCTGCACACTCAGACAAAAGCCATGTTCTCCCCATCTCTCTCTTCTTTTTTTCTTCCATCTCTAACTTACAAAGTCTTTTTTTGAAAAAGTCCATGTTTCCCTGCTGAGACTTTGCCTAATGAAGTATTTTATACTATTCGATCCTTTAAAAAGAATGAGGGTGAGTGTTTATTAAATTAATTTTTGCTTTAATGTATTTCCTCCATATTTCATGCTGTGGACACAACTGTTTCTGCAAACGACTTTTTCCAAGATGCCTGATTTATTTTTAATTGCCTCTGTCCGTTGGGTTGGTTCCACGCCACACTTGTTATTTCTATTTGTGTGGTGGTTAAAGCCTAGAGATATAACAGGTAAAGGCTTCTCCCTTTGGGGGAAAGAAGGCTGTGACTCTGAAGGGTGGAAAAAGATCCTTTCTGAATAGGAGCTCCAAAACACATGTTACTTTCCTGTGGCTTCCAGAATTGAAATATAGATAACATTTTCTCTCCTTTGTAAAACACCTTCGGTATAGAAAGCCAGTTTGCATACACTAACTCAAATGCTCCATATTTTGGTGAGGGCTTCCCCCACAACTTATGAGGTAATTAAATCAGAAGTTATTCCTATTTTGAGGGTAAAAGTAGAAACTTGCTAAATGTTTGTAGCAGCAGCTGTGGAGTATAGAGTTTTGACCTTGAAGATAAGCATCTTTTCATAATTCTACTCTATGTCCCCCCAAAAGAAAAAAGACTCCAACCCCCAAAGGATGTCTTTGCTTTAAATATTTGTGTTTTCAAAACACAATACAGAAATAATATGTTGTATTCATTGTGAAAAAATGGAAAGGAAATGAAAACAATGAGTGTGTGTGTGTGTGTGTGTGTGTGTGTGTGTGTACACATGCACTAATCAGCCCCCCACCTGGAAGTGACCATTGTCAGGAAAGACAGGGGGGTTAAGCTAGGTTCTGGGGTGAGATCTGACCTGCTGGGATTTCATCTGCCCATCAGATCCCTTCACATTTCTCCCTACCTCCTGCTCCACCATCTTTAAACCCAGTGGGTGCAGGGAGTGCACATCTGCTGTCATTGCCTGCTCAGTTCATTCTCTCTTCTCAACCTCAATGTCCCTCTGGGAAACCACCAACTCACCATCAACCCTTGCAGTGAGTGGAATGATTGATGCCGACCTCAGAGTCAAGAGTGTCATGTGATCCAGACTTAGCCAATCAGAACCAGGGATAACGAAAGGCGGTGACTCTTGGAGAACACTAGCTCTGTTTCTGCCAGACATGAAGATGAAAGTGGCCATCCTGCCATAGAAGACATTGCTCAAGAGGGAGTCCACACAGAATAAAGTAGAGCTGGGAGGCTGAGGGGAGGCTGAGGATGAGACCATATCCTCATGCTGGGGTTTTCTGTTCACATGAGCTAATGCATTTATTTTTTGCTAACTCCAGCTGGAGTTGCATTTTCTGCCATCAGCTCAAAGTGAGGAATGGTTGCTCATGTGCTTATCAGAGTGGAAACAGGATAGTTATTTTTAAAAGAAAAATTTATTTTTGAAGTTCCCCAGTTCAGTGCTTACTGAAAAGCTGCAGAGAGGAGATTTTCCTCAAAAGTTTCTCAGGATGCTAGGCAGGATGAGATTTCTGCTACTGACTGAATTCTGCTAGGATTTATAATTTACTTTCTTTGTGATCAGAGGACATACTTTGTAAGATTTCATTCTTTAGAAATCTATTGAATTTGTTTGATGACATAGTGTATGATCTACTAGGTGCACATCCATTTGCACTTGAAATGAATGTGTTCTGCAGCTGTTTGGTGTAGGGTTCTATCAATGTCAAGTAGGTGAAGGTGGTTGATAATGTTCTTCAGACATTCCATACTTTTACTGGTTTCTTGTCTAGTAGTTCTCTTCATCCCTGAGAGAGGTGCACTAACGTCTCTTACTATGACTGTGGCTTTGTCTATTTTGCTTTTTAATTTTGTCAGTTTTTATGCATGTATTTGGAAGATCTGTTATTAGGCACATACACCTTTATAAGTGCCATATCTTCCTGATTGTATTGACTCTTTTTTTAAAAATTTTTAATTTATTTTTATTTTTGAGATACAGTCTCACTCTGTCTCCCAGGCTGGAGTGCAGTGGCACGATATCAGCTCACGGCCAGCTCTGCCTCTGGGTTCACACCATTCTCCTGTCTCAGCCTCCTGAGTA
Source organism: Hylobates moloch (assembly GCF_009828535.3). Taxonomy (NCBI): domain Eukaryota; kingdom Metazoa; phylum Chordata; class Mammalia; order Primates; family Hylobatidae; genus Hylobates; species Hylobates moloch. Next base: position 57,589,911 of record NW_026652287.1, on the reverse strand, counting down.
GCTGGGACCACAGGTGCCCGCCACCACGCCTGGCTAAGTTTTTGTATTTTTAGTAGAGACGGGGTTTCACCATGTTAGCCAGGATGGTCTCGATCTCCTAACCTGGTGATCTGCCCACCTCAGCCTCCCAAAGTGCTGGGATTGCAGACAAGAGTCACCACACCTGGCCTGACTCTTTTGTAGTGATGCAAAATTCTTCTTCCCCTCTAGTAATAATACCACTTGTTTTGAAATCTATTTTGACTAATATTATTATGACCACTTCAGCTTGTGTATGTTTACATTTTGCATTTTTTTTTGCATATTTTTCTTTCAATATATTTTTTCTTGTATTTGAATTTAAATTGTATATATTGTAAAGAGCATATCCTTGATTCTTGCTTTTTCCTTTTTTTTTTTTTCTTTTTTGAGACAAGATTCTTTCTCTCTCACCCAGTCTGGAGTGCAGTGATGTGAACATGGCTCACTGTAGCCTCAACCTCCCAGGCTCAAGCGATCCTCACGCCTCTTGAATAGACAGACCCATAATCATGTGCCACTACCTCCATCTTTTTTTTTTTTTTTTTTTTTTTGGTATAGTTGCGGTATCGCCATGTTCCCCAGGCTGGTCTGACGTTTTGGGGCTTAAGCAGTCCTCGTGCCTCAACCTCCAAAATGCTGGAATTACAGGCATGAGCCACTGTGTCTGGCCAATTCTTGCTTTTTATCCAACCCTTAAAAATCTCTGCCTTTTGATTGAAGTGAATATTCTTTTTACATTTAATGTAATTATTGACATGGTTTATCAAAGTCTGCCATTTTTCTATTTATTTTCTATTTGCCTAATCTATTTGGTGTTGTTCTCCCCTTGTTCTTACTTTCTGGCCTTCTTTTTTGTTAAAATATTTTAGTATTTCATCTAAATTCCCTATTGGCTTTCTACCTATATATTTTGCAGGGCCAGGCATTCATACCTGTAATCCCAGTATTTTGGGAGGTGGAAGCAGAAGGACTGCTTTAGACCAGCCTGGCAATACAGCAAGGCCTCATCTCTCCAAAAAAAAAAAAAAAAAAAAACCTCCAGGCATGGTGGCACACATCTGTAGCCTGGGCAAGAGAGTGAAACTCTGTCTCCAAAATACATGTATTTGCATTATGTTTTTAGTGGTTCCTAAAGGGATTACTATAGCTACCTTTAACTTAACCCATTCTACTTATGGTTAATATCAACTTACTTTACATAAAATATAGGAAACTTGAAATAGTATGTTTCCATTTGCCACCCTATTCTTAGTGTTATTTTCGTTATATATATATATATATATACACACACATATATATATATATACATATATATACACACACACACATTATAAACCCATTTGTGCAGTATTACAATTTTTGCTTTAAACAATCATATTTTTTAAAAGAAGAAAATTAAACAAATGTTCCTTTGTATTTATGAACATATCCACTATTTTCAGAGCTCTTTATTTCTTCAGCTTAAAGGACTTCCTTTACTTTTTTTGTAGTGCAGGTCTGTTGGTGGTAACAAATTATCACAGTATTTGTTTTCTAAAAGTGTCTCTATTTAACCTTCATTTTTGAGGTATATTTTATCTGAATATAGTATTCTTAGTTGACTGTTCTTTTCCACCCTACAATACTTGAATTATATTGTTTCTATTTCTTTTGGCATCCATAGCTCATAAGAAATCAGTCATTATTCTTACTGGTTTTCTTCTGGAGTCACTTTTGCTGAATGTTTTCAAAATTTTCTCTTTCTTTGGCTTTCAGAACTTTGAGTATTATATATCCAGTAGAATTTTCTTTAGTTTTATTGTACTTGGGGTTTATCGAGTTCTTGCGTCTGTAAGTTAATTTTTTCAACAGAAATTGGAGCTTTTGAGGCTATTCTTTCTCTAAATACTTTTTTCTTTCCTTTTCTGTTGCTCCTCTCATTCTGAGATTCTAATGACCTACATTTCAGACCACACACTATTGTCTCACACATCTCTGAAATTATTTTTATTTTTAAAACCTTTTTGTGTATATACCTGACTGAATTAATTTATATTGATCTGTCTTCAAGTTTACTACTATTTTCTTTCACTTAAAATATGCTAGGCTGAGCACAGTGGCTCATGCCTATAATCTCAGCAGTTTAGGAGGCCAAAGAGGATAGATTGCTTGAGCCCAGGAGTTCAAGACCAGCTTGGGAAACACGGCAATACCCCATCTCTACAAAAAATGCAAGAAATTAGCCAGTCATGGTGGCACAGGCCTGTGGTCCCAGCTACTCAGGAGGCTGAGGTGGGAGGATCACTTGAGTCTTGAGATGGAGGTTGCAGTGAGCCAAGATTGCACCACTGCACTCCAGCCTGGGTGACAGAGTGAGAGCTTGTCTCAAAAAAGTAAAAAGAAAATATGCTATGGAGCCTATCTAGTGAGTGCCATACAAGTGTCATTGTCCCCCTTCCTTTGTCGGACTGGGTGATTGTTCTCCCATTTTTCAGTAGGGTGTAATAAGTAAGCCAGGCTTGCCTTCTAGCAAGCAATTTTTTTTCCATTGATAATAATTTAGGCTCCTAGGATAATAAGGCAAGGTTCCCTGTGAAAGGAAGAGAACAGGCTTTGAGGCAATGGTGGTAGTAGAAATGGCTAAAATATGTCTCAGGAAAGCAGGGAGGAAGAAGAGTTAGGTGGGAGTGAGGTGTTAGGCTCCTGGGAAAACTATGTAAGGAGGAAACATACTGGGAAAGCCAGGGGCTATAGCCTGTCGAAGGTCTGGGAGAAACCACATGTGTGTGTGTTCAGGGATGGCGAGGCAGTGAATTCTTCAGCAGGCCACCTGGCCCTGTGCCCCACTCACACTAGATTCTCTGAGGTTTCACTTATCCTCTGTTAAATGGGACTCTATTTGCTTGAGTTTGAGAGTCAGCATTGCATAGACGTGAGTACTTCATGTTGTCAGTGTCCAGCACCGTGCCCCTTGGCCACCCAGTAGGGGTGACACTCACACCTGTCCTGGGAGTCCATCCAGTCCCAGATCATTACCTCATGCGATACACCAGCCCCTTCACAAAGCTCCAGGACACTATAAACCCAAGAAAAGGACATCTCACCTGTTTCTGGGGGGTGGTGCTGAACTTGGACTTGAGAAGCCCTGCCACTGCGACAGGGTTTACCGACGACAGGGTTTACCAACCTGTCGGTAAACCCCCGTGATGTGGAAAGTCTAGAATCCCAGTTAGGGCATAAAACTCCAGTGATGTCCCCGCTAAGGGGAGGGTCTGATCCTCACAGTGACCTGGAGAGGCAGGCGCTATCCCATTTAACAGAGGATAAGTGAAACCTCAGAGAATCTAGCGCCTGTTCTCACTGCCATGAAGGAGATGAGCCCAGGAAGTCTGGCTCCAGGGCCAGTCCATTTAATTACTGTGCTCTCTACCTACACAGGAAGGGCTCAGAAGCAGTTTGCCAAGCTCACTCCAGAATGTGTGTGTTTGCGTGTTTGTGTGTGTGTGTTCTGTTTTTTGTTTTTTAAGTGTTAGTTCAAAGCTGCAGCACCCAGGGTGGGATCAGTCACATTCATAATCTACATACATTCTTAGAGATACCCAACTGGGCTGCCTCAGGTGCACAACTGGGCAGTCTTGGCATTCTGTGCTTTTCTAGGGATAAGAGTGGGAATGGAGGGAGGAGCCAGTCTAGCAGGATTTCCCAGGAGACCTCTGATGGCACCCATGAAAGCTCCCTGAATACAGTCTGAATTCAGGCCCTCAGGCTACAAGTGCAGAATTGAGGCCAATAAAGAGAATGTGGCCTGCTAACAAATGAGCCATTGGAAGGTGTTCACCAACAACACAGATCTCTTTCCATGCATCCATCCATCCGTCCATGTATGTATCCATCCATTCATCTGTCTATCCAGTCCGCCATTATCCATCCATCCACCGTACACCCATGCATCCGTCAATTCATCCATCCATGTATCCATTCACCTATCCATCCATCAATCAATCCATCCATCCATCCATCCATCCATCCATCCATGTATCCATTCACCCATCAATCCACTCATCCATCCATTATCCATCCATCCACCTATCCACCCACCATACACCCATGCATCCATCAATTCATCCATCCATGTATCCATTCACCTATCCATAGATCGATCATTCATCCATCTATCCATGTATCTACTCACCTACCCATCTATTCATTCATCCATCCATTCATCTATCCATTTATCCATCCATCTATCCATTTACCCATCCACCAGATCCTTACTGAGCTACCATGTTCTAGGTGCTGTATTGAAAGCTGGGGATTTGGTGAAAGGCAGGGCAGACACAGTGCCTGTCCTTGTGGAGTTGATATTTGCTAGAAGGCTTTTGATCTGTCCCTCTCCCAGCCAATGCAGAGCTGTGTCCATAGTATCCCTCACCCCACCCCTCATTTTACCTGTAATTGTTATTTCTTGTAAACAGTATTCTTCTGGAAGCCCCAGGAGAGGACCAGTGCCTCCTCTGACTCTTAGTGTTGTGAGAGCTGTGTCATGGAAGAGAAAACCTAGGCCGTGCTGTCAGGCTCACTTGGGTTTAAATTCTGGCTCTGCCCCTTCAGCTAATCACTGAATACTGTGCCTGAGTTTTTCACCCCTGACACAAAGATCATAAGATCTGCCTTGCAGGGCTGATGTGAGGACCAGAAACACTCAGCTCATGGTGGTGGGGGGTAGGGTTATGCACTGCCTGCTGGGCCTGGGGCATCTCTTATGGCAACACTGACATGGACTTGGCCCTTGGAGCACAGCTCACCCAGAGGTCGGGATGCGCAGTGCCTGGCACCTGGCAGGTACTCCACACGTAGGGCTCTTTCTCCAACACACTGGGCAGACTCTCGTAGCAGCTGCTCCAAGAAATCTGCCTGGCTGCCTTCTCTGTGCTGAGCAGGAGTGGCCTTGGCTGTTCTGGCAGTTGTGACCTTGCTGCTGGCGATGTTCAGCTCAGGGCCTCCTGACTGTTCCGCCTGACTTTTAAGGGATCACATCGCATCAGCTTCACTTATCTGATTTCCTTCAGGTGGGCAGCTGGGGGCCTCAGCAAGGTAAAGGCATCTGCAGCCTGACATTCGAAGTCCGGACCCAGTGTGTGTGCATGTGCATACGTAAAACTGAAATAAAAGCTCACAAAGCAAGCTCACCCTTCCTACGGGCAACGCATTTGTATTTTCTCCACTATTCTATGCTGTTTTATGATGTATTTTTTTATTTTTATTTTTCAAATACTGGTTAAGACCCAATGAATGGATCTTATGATCTAATAATGGGTCCTCACAGTGCAAAAAACATTGCCCTTGCTGGGTGCAGTGGTGCACACTGTAGTCTAGCTACTTGGGAGGCAAGGTGGGAGGATGGCTTGAGCTCAGAAGTTTGGGGCTGTAATGCGCTGTGCCAGTTGGGTGTTTGCACTAAGTTTAGCTCCCAAATAGTGACCTCTTAGGAGTGCAGAACCCTCAGGTTGCCTAAGGAGGGATGAACCTGCCCAGGTTGGAAACAGAGAAGGTCAAAATTCCCATGCCGATCAGCAGTGAGACGGTGCCTATGAACAGCCACTGCACTCCAGCCTGGACAATACAGTGAGAATCTGTCTCTAAAAAAAAAAAAGAAAAAAGAAAAAGAGAAAGAGAAAAACACTAGCTGATCAAGCTCTTGCAGGCTTTCCCCTCTCACCTTAGGCTAGCTCACTAACACCCATCACCCCATCGTCTCCACAGAGCCTAGGAGGTACTGCCTTTACGCCCGTATGAGGGCCTTTGAACATCTACCCCAGCTCTTCCTGGGCCACCTTGTTCTGGTCTCTGCTCCCCTGCTGTCATCACAGAGAGGCCCTCACTGATCATGCACATGAGCAGCTCTCACTCCCAGCTCCAGGCACTGGCTGTGTCGCCTCCTTGCTTGTTTCCTGCAGTCCTGCCTTCTGTCTTGCTCACCTTGCACACTGTCTGCGGGTGGTTGAATAGAGTGCTGGAGGCCTGCCTTCTTGGCTTTGCAGGGCTTGGATTTGCAACCTGGTGCCCTGGAGCACCTCCCAGGGAGGCCTCCTCCTGCCTCTCTCCCTGCAGTAGCCAAGGGGGGGAGCAAAGTCTCCCTCCACAGATGCATCTGCCCAGCACTTAGGTGCCAGGCATGCTCACTCTACCTGGATCAGGGGCACCAACCCTGGGGCCTGCCTTCTCCTTCCATGCCTCCGTGTGGTGGTGTCTTGTACTCCTCTCCCTCCCTGTACCTCCCTACCCCAGGTGCAGCCCTGCCCTTGTGCAAATGTCTCCTCCAGTTACAAGGGCCAAGCAGGTACCATACAGTTTTCAATGCACTCAGCTTTGTGTTATAAAGACAATGGGAGCTGGGAGCAACCGCGGAGAAGCTGCAGAGCTCAGGCCCTGTCTAAACTGGGGCCTCCACACTGCCCCTCACATTTGCCGCCTGGGAGCATGGCTGATATGGTCTGACAATCTGATTGTCTGTGTGGTGTGTGCATGTGTGTGTGTGTAACCTCCAAATTTTCAAATACTGGTTCACAATTCCCTTTTTTTTTTTTTTGAGACAGAGTCTTGCTCTGTCACCCAGGCTGGAGCACAGTGGTGCAATTATAGCTCACTGCAGCCTTGATCTCCCAGGCTCAACCGATTCCCCTGCCTCAGGCTCCCAAGTAGCTGGGATTACAGATCCACGCCACCACGCCTGACTAATTTTTTAAAAAAATTTTTTTGTAGAGATGGAGTCTGGCTATGTAGACCAGCCTGGGCAACATAGCCAGACTCCTGGCCTCAAGAGATCCTCCTGCCTCAGCCTCCTGAGTAGCTAGGATTATAGGCACACAATCCCATTTTTTAACACTTTATAGGCCAAAGAAACCATGGCTCTGGGCCTGGTTTTGCCCACAGCATCCACTGGTGAGCTCTGCTCCAGGTGCTGCAGGCTTTGGGCTGGATTCAGCCTGCCTTGCTCATGTGGTCATTCCATGTGCCTCACATTTAAGGCAAGGAAAGTTGGCTGTTGCAAGCTGTCGATGTTGCTTTGCCGGAGTAAGAAACAAAGACCAGCTGGTGGAGACCCCCAGTACTGGTAGATCTCAAGAGAACAAAGGTGCCGGCTAGGGAGTGGTGGGAAAGGAAACCTGACTGATAAGCTTTCCACTGTTTGTAATTATGTAAATCCAAGATGCCAAAGAAGTAGAATATGTGGCCTTTAGATAAGGTACCATAAACCTGTCTTGGATAATTAACCTTTTTAAGAAGCAACCATGTTCGGTACTTAATATCTGAAAAGGTGTAACGTAGCAAGAGTGGGCTATAAATAGAAGAGATGGAAAGTGCGGTTGCATTTCCCAATTCATGATGGTGGGCTGCAGCTAATTAATTCATAATGCCACTGAATTGATACTTCTTTGTTTGTGTTCATGCAAATTACCTCTTAACTCATGTTAAAAGGCAAACATATTGAGCAAGTTGAACTTTCAAAAACGCCAACGTTCATAGAACACAGAATAATAACGGTTATGGTTGGTTATTCATGCTGCTATAGATAAGATTATTATGTCAACATTTCCATTTGAAACTCTTATTTTCAACAATTTATAACTTGGTTATAAAAAATGAAGATCCATTGTGCTCTAAGTGACTGTTATGGTTTCACCTGGGGAAAGGTTATTTTTTTCCCCTCCATGTTTAAAAATAGCTTTACATAGCAGGTTAAAAGGTTATCATCTCACCAGGTTTAGAAAACAGCATTCACTGTCTGGGCAGGCCAGGCCATCACCAGGGGCCGCTGCTTTCTGACCTGGCTGTTCCGAGTGTCCTCCTTGGCGTGATTCCCAACTCACCAACTGCTGGGGATGGGGGTTCCTTCTCATTGATACTCACCTGCTCTTGTTTTTTGTTGTTATTGCTTTCTTTTGAAACAGAGTCTCGCTCTGTCGCCCAGGCTGGAGTTCAGTGGTGCGATCTCAGCAATCTGCAACCTCTGACTCCCGGGTTCAAGTGATTCTCCTGCCTCAGCCTCCCGAGTAGATGGGACTACAGGCATGTGCCACTACGCCCGACTAACTTTTGTATTTTTGGTAGAGATGGGGTTTCACCATGTTGGCCAGGCTGGTCTTAAACTCCTGACCTCAGGTGATCTGTCCATCTCAGCCTACCAAAGTACTGGGATTACAGGTGTGAGCCACCATGGCTGGCCTTGTTTGTACCTGCCCAGTGGCCTAAAAACTTTCCTCTCTAATGTAGCCCTCTTCTGTCTTCTCTTTCCTTCCCCAAGGCTCAGGAGACATGCATCCACTTATCTATCAATTCGATTGTTACTTCTTCACCCAGCACATACAGTGGACAAGATGTATGCTGTTGTGGGGACACAGGTGTGAGCAGAGAAGATATGGGAAAAGTGAGAACTCCCTTTGAGTTTCTCTAATATTCAGACGTAGATTTCATGGGGTGGGATGGACAGGAGTCCATCTTTAGGTTCTTTAAAGGTGCTGATTACAGCCAGGTGTGGTGGTACACACCTGTAGTCCCACCTATTTGGGAGGCAGAGATAGGAGGAGTGCTTGAGCCCAGGAGTTCAAGGCTGCAGTGAGCTATGATTGCACCACTGCACTCTGGCCTGGGAGACAGAGCAAGACCCCATTTCAAAATAATAATAATAATAATAATAACAGGCTGGGCGCGGTGGCTCACGCTTGTAATCCCAGCACTTTGGGAGGCCGAGGCGGGCGGATCACGACGTCAGGAGATCAAGACCATGGTGAAACCCCGTCTCTAACAAAAATACAAAAAATTAGCCGGGCGTGGTGGCGGGCGCCTGTAGTCCCAGCTACTCAGAGAGGCTGAGGCAGGAGAATGGCGTGAACCTGGGAGGCGGAGCTTGCAGTGAGCCGAGATTGCGCCACTAGGAACATCCGTCTCAAAAAAAAAAAAAAAATAATAATAATAAAAAAAAAAAAAAAAGAAAAAAAAAAAGAAAAAGAAGAAAGAATTGGCTCGTGGACCATGTTAAACACTTTGGGAGGCCGAGGTGGGTGGATCACCTGAGATCAGGAGTTCGAGACCAGCCTGGCCAACATGGTGAAAGCCCGTCGTTACCAAAAATACAAAAATTAGCCGGGTGTGGTGGCTCACACCTGCAGTCCCACTGGGAGGCTGAGGCATGAGAATCACTTGAACCTGGGAGGCAGAGGTTGCAGTGAGCCAAGATCACGGCACTGCAGTCCAGCCTGGGTGACAGAGTGAGACTCTGTCTCCAAATAAATAAATAAATAAATAAATGTGCTGATTTGGCTACAGTAGACACCATCAGCTTCCCACAGTAGTAAACAAGGCCAACTGTAAGTGAGCAGGCAAAGAAACAGACACCGTTGATTCAGAGGGTGATGAAGTCAATAAATAAAAAAATAAAAATCAATGGAGTGACTGGGAATGACAAGAGGTGTGGAGGGTGGGAAGATCGGGGTAAAGTGGGTACTAATAAAAAGCTCAGCTGGTTTGTGCATGCTGGGAAGACAGGAGGCACCCAGGAGTGCTGGGGCACCAGGAGCAAGTACGGGAGAGTGGAAGAGTTAGAGAGGGGGCAGGTGGAGGAGCTGGGCTAGAATTCCAAGTCGCTTCCCTCTCTGAATCACAGGCACTCATACTCAGTGCTATTCCTCCCTATACTGTCTTCTTGTGTAGTTGAAATGGACCTCCCAAATGGAGGTAGATTGATGGATTGATATTTTAAGTGTAAAAATAATAATATCAACTCAGTGTAAAAGAGTCAGATAACATAGAAAAACAAAGGGCAAAGTAAAAAATAGATGTTAATAAATCCAGCATCCAAAGATAATGATTATTAATATTTGATGCACACCTTGCTAGACGTTTTGTTTGCAAACACAGTTACTGACATGCATACACGCATCCATTTAACAAAAACTTGATCATATACATCCTGATGTATAAACTGCTTTTTTCACTTAATGCATTGAGTACCGTTTACTATGTCATTAAACATAGATCTATGATATAATTTTAAATGAGGGCAAAGTGACTTTATGGATGCATCTCCATCTAACTCATCCTGCACAGCAGACAGGAAATCTGCAGATCATTTTTCATGATTATAAACAATCCTGTTATGAATGTCTTTGCACATTCATCTTCATGTACTTGTCTGATGCTTATTTAGGACACATTCCTACAAACAGGGTGGTTGGGCAAAAGGCTCTGGGTTGTGAGTGTAAACTGCAGAATCCCACACATAGAGGACATAGTGGTCCTCGGGCAGGCCTCCTGGGGGAGCAGGAGAGCTGCCTTCACTCCCCGGGTGGGCAGGGCTCCAGGGCCAGATGTGCTGTCTCCAGGATCCCTCTACCTTGTCTGAAGTCCAGGGCTCCCGTGACCTCTGCCTTCCAGTGGCACCTGCAAATTAGACCCCATTCTCTTAGGGTCTGAGTTGTCTTCGCACAAAAGTGCTGAGAAGGCACTGTTGGTGTCTGGCAAGGTATTTTCCTCTCCATGTAGCAAAGCTACAAGAAAAGGGGGTTGGGGTGGAGTGTACCATTTGGGATCTGAGCTGAGAGGGAACCTAAGACTTGACCTCTAGAACTTTCAAATGTTCACATTCTATTCCATAGATAGCAGAGATCTATCTGGAGCCCCTGTCTCTTGCAGGGCAAGCCAGGGGAATGAATGCCTCTCTCAGCAGGAGCCGAGAGAGAAGAGAAGCTTCCCTCCACGGATGCACCTGCCCAGCACTCGAGTCCTAGGATTTTGCTCCACCTGGATCAGCGGCACCGTCCCCAGTGCCTGCCTTCTCCTCTCATGCCTCCAGGTGATCTCTTGTGTTCCTCACCCTTCCCATCCCTCCCGACCCCGGGCACCTCCACGATCCCTTCTGCCCAGGCTTTTGGTTCTGTCTCCCATCAGGGTCTCACTGACTGCACTCCATTCTCTCTCTGGAGCACAAGAAGCCTCATATGCATTTTCTGACCCCTTCAGCCAGCACAAATTTGCTGTCTCTCTCTGCGTGCCTAAAGTTCCATTACAGGTGGAATAGAAGGAGCCCGGTCACTCTTACACAGCTGAGGATGCAGCAATACTTCTTCGTGGAGTGTAAGACTCTATCCCTGCCTTAAGGGGTTTATTTGGTGGAGACAAGGCAGAGGAGAAGGTAGGGTGGTTTATTCCAGCCTAAGAGAGGGCATCCACAGCACATCCCACAGCCGTCCAGAGGAAGGGGACTGGAAATAGAACAGTAGCTGTAAAATACTCATCCACACACACTGAGCACCACCAGAGGCCATGCCATCATAACCGAGTTCAAGCTGGTACCATGCACTGCACGACAGCCAGTATGCCAAGAGACAAGGAGTTGGGTCAAGGGAGGGGACTTTGTTTTGGAGAGCCAGCAACCGAGAAGGTGGTGGGCCAGTGTCCTAAAGAACTATCCGAAGTTACTATGAATTTCAGCCTCCTTTTATGTAGGAGGAGAGAGGGGGTTGAGGTTAGAATGTGACCGATGACAGCAGACATCTGGGCAGCAGCAAGGGTCTGAGGGGGCTAGAGACGTGTTTGTCCTTGGTCAGGTCCCAGTGCTCATGTGCGTCTTTAACACACAGTGTTGCTCATGGAATGCCCTCCTTATCTCCTTGGGGGTGAGTGTTCAGAAGGAACTGTGGTCTCCTTGCTTTAAACTAGAAATGAAAGGCACAGTTAGCTTGGTTTATGTACAGAGATCAGCAAGAGCAGTTAACCTAGAAGACGTCACCACAGGAGGTGGGTTAGGAGCAAAACACTTGTCACATGAGGGCTTCTTTTCACTGCTCCACCAAGGGCATGCTCTTGCCTTCCCCTTTATACACACTCCTGTAACCCCCAACTTGCCAGGAGGCTGGACGTGTCCCCAGGTCTGCCCAAGTCCACCAGGGCTTCCTTGAGGACGTGGAGTTCGTGCCGGACCTTGACCTGGAGATGAATGAGGCAGAGGATGGAGGGGGCTCCAGGTTAGGCCCAGCATAGGGCCAGGTGGGAAGGAGAGTAGCTTTGGCCTCTGCACAGAACCACCAGGTCCATGGTCCAGTCTTGTCTCTTCTGCCATCTCCATCCCTTCCAGCTCTGGCATTCATGGAACAAATCATCAGTTATTTGGATTCAAATCTGACAAATTAAATTGCAAAGAATTAAATAAATTGTAGATCAATACTATCTAAATGATCAATTAATCATTCCATGTAATTAAAACTACCAATTCCTAATACCTTTCAGTTATATTTTATTGCACCATTTCTAATTCAGAGCTTTTGGGCAGTTATATTGATTGCAGGTATACTTACCTGGTAATCAAATAATTTATTAATCAGCATACTTCATTATGGAACATCTACACATTGACTCAGAAGGCTGGTTTAGTTCAGCCTGAGTTTTATTTTTATTTTATTTTATGTTTTTGAGACAGAGTTTGGCTCTTGTTGCCCAGGCTGGAGTGCAATGGCGCGATCTTGGCTCACTGTTACCTCTGCCTCCTGGGTTCAAGTGATTTTCCTGCCTCAGCCTCCCAAGTAGCTGGGATTACAGGCACCCGCCACCATGTCTGGCTAATTTTTTGTATTTTTAGTAGAGACAAGGTTTCACCATGTTGGTCAGGCTAGTCTTGAGCTCCCTCAGGTGATCCACCGGCCTTGGCCTCCCAAAGTTCTGGGATTACAAGCATGTGATATCCTGCCCAGCCCAACTTGAGCTTTATTTTAAAGATGCTGGAGGTTTGCCATTACCTGCTTGTATACGTCACACAAAGTTCCTTCTTTTGTGAAAAACAATTGTAAAAAAGATAGGTGTGTGTACTTAAAAGCAGGTAAATGGATAAACTCAAGTGGTTCCTCAAAATTATGTTTTAACTGTAATCTTTTTCATGGAGGTTTTGCAACTTAATTTATTCCCAGTATGCTTAGAAAAGTGCTCTCAAGATTCAGGGATGAAAAGGCCTTTGGGAAAATGGGTGCTGCCTTCATTAGTACCTTGAAATACAAATTAAATTCCAAGCACATCACAATTTGCTTTCCTGCATCTACCAATTTTGAAATAGTACAAATAAAACGTCTTATTTACCTCGTGAATTTATTATTTCGCCTGTTCATGCTGGACACCTGGTGGTTTGATTTAACTTCCCTTAATGTTTTGGGGCATCATTAGGAGAGGGAAATGAGGACCTGTAATTGTGTGTGCAGACCCTGCAGGGGCCCTGGGTGGGCTGGAGCCTCCTTCCTGCTCCCCTTGCTCACATTCAAGGTCCCCAGGGCTGTCTGGGGTTGTCTTCATGATTCAGGGAGCCAGTTCCTCCCCAGGGAGAAGAGGGCTCTGGTGGGCTTCCCTCTGCAAAGACAGAACGTGGGCATCAGTCTCTGGATCTCGGCTTCTCCTGAGTGATGGGCAAAGCTTCCACAGAGGTGTTGAGCTGGGTTGCAGCTGAGTCGATCCAGCACTTCAGGCTTGAGAACAAGATGACTGAAGGTAGGGAGCCGTGGGACCACGGAGAAGGCCAGAGGCAGAGGTGGGGAGAGGGAGACGCTGGGGAGCTGTGGGACCACAGAGAAGGCCAGAGGTGGAGGTGGGAGGGGGGCAGAAACTGACATTACCACTTTCTCCGTCCTCTACAAACTGCCCAAGGACTTTCAGAACCATACTCCTTCAACTTATCCCCCACACCCCGAAATCTTCCTTCCCTTCAAAAAATGTCCAATTCTCCATCAAAACAGTTCATCCTAGACTCGTCTCTCTCAGAGTAATCCTCACTCTGCAGGGAGAGCCGGGGGAAGTCCCTAACAGCATGCAAAAACGATGGCAATTTGGAACACAGAGTGGATCACATGCCAAGGGCTTCCATGCAGTCACATGCTTACACACCTTCTACCTGCATCCTTACAGAGTCCTCCGGGAGTTCCAGCCAGCAGGTCAGCAGCTGGACGGCACCATCCTTGCTCCACTTCCCTGCTTGCTGGCTCTCATTGTCCTTATTCTTGGAGAAAGGAAGTCCAAATTCTTAGCACAGTGTGCAAAGCATGAGCCCTCCAGGTCAGGGCCTGAGTTAGGTGATCTCTGAGTTCCCTCTGAGCCATAGCACCCTGTCCCACCAGCCCAGGACTCCCTGCCCCTTGTTTCTTTCCTCCATAGAACGTACCACCATCTGGTATATTACACATTTGGTGGTTGTCTAGCTTCCACCACTAAAATATAAGGTCCTGGGGGCCACACACATTTGACTGCTGTGTTCGCTGCTGTCTCTCTCATCAGCAGTGGACACACAGTGTTGCATACAGTAGTCACTGTACACAAATCTTCTGAATGGATGAATGAATGGATCAATGATCCATCCCCAAGGGCCCTTAATTACAATCATAACCAACTAACTTAGCAATTTGAAAGCCTTCTTTCATCTTCACAACCAACTTTCGAGATAGGTATTCTTATCTCCATCCTCAGACGAGGACACCAGGGCTCAGAGGGCGTCAGTCACTTGCCCAAGTGACTCCAGCAATGGGAGGACTTGGGATCACACTTAGGCTGCCTGACTCCAGAGCCCAGGCTCTTGCAAAGTATTTGAAACGAATGAACTCAATTAATTCCACACATTTTCAGGGGGCACATAATACAATACAGGTGTAAAAAACATTGGGGGACTTTGGTTCTCCTGCAGGCTGCTTGGCAAGAGATGGATGTGTCGCTGATAGGGAAACTGATAGGGTTTTCAACAAAGCCTGAAATTAATCATACTTAATGAATGTGACTAATGTGATGAAAGAATGAGCGATTAAAATATCAGCACATCTGAACTTCTCCTCCCTGGCTAATTTCTTCTCCTCCCTAGGGTTACCATCTTTCAAAGAAGTAGGGGCACAGAATTACGGAAACAGGTTTTATGGAACACAAATGCCTTTTAAATGGCTTAGATTAAGGACAGTCTGTGCAGTTCTCAAGTGGCTGTCCATCTTCACATCTCGCTGCTCAAGCGAGGTACGTGGGCTGTGGGGAGAGGCTGAAACTGTCACGATAGCTGCAACCGGAAATGGGAAGCCAGGCATTTCCCGGGGTAATTGTGTGGAAACAGGAGACAGGTGTGGGGTCCCTTCAGCAGGGAGGCGGCTGCCTTTCTGTGTGGGCACAAGGTGAGATGAAAGTGGCTGGGAGGCATGTTCCCTGGGGACGAGGCAAAGGCATCTTACTGGCTTTGCACATTATGCAGGATCACAGGCAGAACTACCCAGTGACCAATTTTGTTTTGAGGATGACGAATGCAGAATCCTAGCACATTTGCCTTAGGGTTCCCCTCCCTATGCCCCCTCAACACACATTGCCCAGACGAACACATCAAGACTGTAGGGAAGAGAGCTGGGCGCGTTGGTTCGCACCTGTAATCCCAGCACTTTGGGAGGCTGTGGCGGGCGGATCACGTGAGGTCAAGAGTTTGCGACCACCCTGGCCAACATGGCGAAACCCTATCTCTACTAAAAATACAAAAATTAGCTGGGCATGGTGGCACGTGCCTGTGATCCCAGCTACTCGGGAGGCTGAGACAGAATTGCTTGAACCCCGGAGGCAGAGGTTGCAGTGAGCCGAGATCACACCACTGCACTCCAGCCTGGGCAACAGAGCAAAACTTTGTCTCAAAAAAAAAAAAAAAAAAAAGACTGTAGGGAACAGGAAGTGTCTAGACTACAACTCACACTTGGAACTAGGAGATTCCCCTATGTATCAGTGTTCTGCTACTCTCCGGAATCAATCGATCATGCTTGTGCGAGGAATTATATAAACCTGAGGTCCCAAACTCGAGGCTTCAGCAGATGGGCAGGTAATGTAACTGAATGGACACAGTGGGAAAGGACTCAGACCACCAAGCAGGTACCTACCCTGGCTGACAGCACCCCACCATCTTTCTCTATGTTGAGGACATGGGCCTCGGGTGGCTTAAAATAATGCAATTTTATTATTTTACAATTCTGGAGGTCTGAAGCCTAACATGGGTCTGTAGGGCTGTACTTCTTCTGGAGACTCTAAGGGAGAAGGTTTCCTTTCCATTTCCAGCTCTATCTCTGACTGCAGGCCCCTCCTCTGGCTCCACCCTCAAAGCTAGCAATGTGGCATTTCTGTCCTCTCACCTCTTGCTTCCCTCTTCTGAGACCTTATGAACATGCTGCACCCACTAGGACACTGCAGGAAGACTCTCTGATATGGTTTGGCTCTGTGTCCCCACCCAGATCTCACCTTGAATTGTTACAATCTCCTTGAATTGTAACAAGGGCGGGACCAGGTGGAGGTGATGGATCATGGGGGCGGTTTCCCCCATGCTGTTCTCATGATAGTGAGTTCTCACGAGATCTGATGGTTTTATAAGGGGTTTCCCCCTTCACTCTGCTCTTATTCTCTCTCCTGCCACCCTGTGAAGAGGTGCCTCCTGCCATGATTGTAATTTCCTGAGGGCACCCCCCAACCAGCCGTGCTGAGCTGTGAGTCAATTAAACCTCTTTTATTTGTAAATTACCCAGTCTCAAGTATTTCTTCATAGCCTCATGACAACAGACTAATACACTCTCCCTATCTCAATCTCCAATCACAGCTGCAACATTCCTTTGCCGTGTAAAGTAACATATTCCCAGGTTCCAGGGATTAGGCTGTGGACATTTTTGTGGGGAGGCATTATTCCATCTACCACAGTTTGTATGTGGGAGTACTCACAATTTGTAAATGCTAGCAAATAATTCTGAGGTTCATAGCACTGTGTATGCCAGATCACCAGGTGTCTCTGGGCAGAAATGATGGGGAGAGAATGAATCTCCAGTCCATGACTTCCGACCTCTGATTTAAACAGTGTTTGTTAAAAGGAAGGCTTGGTGTCATGCTTCCTCCTGCCTTGTTCATACATATGCATTGCTTGTCAGACTTCCAGGGAACTGAGAAGCTTACCAAGCATTTATGTTCGCAGGCCTGTGGCTATTTTTTTTCCCTCAGTTTACAAAACTAACAATGTTTATTAAGCTCTCATTGTATGCCAGTGTGCTAAATATTTCACATGGATTCTTTAATTTGCACAGCAATCTCATTTTTATCCCTGTTTTACAAATAAGAAATCTGACACTCAGTAATGTTGCCCGATGTCACACAGCTAGTAAGGGGCAGAGCTGGCATGAAAGCCAGGCTGTCTGGCTCCAGAGTGAGCTGACATATGAAAGCTAAAACCCCTTTCAGTTAAATAACAACCACTGAGGGGTTGCAGTGGTGTGCACCTGTAGTCCCAGCTACTCTGGAGGCTAAGGGAGGATGACTGCTTGAGGCCAGGAGTTTGAGACCAGCCTGGGCAACACAGCAAGACCCCCATCTACCAAGTGGAACCCAGGTTGGCCTACAGAAGTCCAAGTTCCAGTATGCCTGCCACTCCTGAACATTGGCCTCCTTCTTCCACGAGAGGACAGATGTTCCGCCATACAGTTACCCATCTCTCTGCTGCAACACTGGACTAGAACACCACTACCAGATGGATTCTTATCAATGTGTCTTTGGGCAGGTCATTTGTCTTCTCTGAGTCTTAGTTTCTTCATCTAGAAAATAGAATGTTATTATTATTGCAGATATTTACATACTGTGTGCCAGGCACAGTTCTAGGCATTTTACATATATTAATCTATTTCATCCTTAAAATAACTCTCTAGGGTAGATCCTGTTATTATCTCTGTTTTACAAGAGAAAGACGGAGGCACACACAGAGATTAAATAACTTGCCCTAGGGCACAGCTAGTGAGTGGTGAAACTAAAATTGAACCCAGGAAGTCTGGAGATAATTCCTATTCTGTTCATCCAACTGGAATATTGTGAAGGTTTTGTGAAGGCTCATTCATTCATTCATTCATTCATTTTTCATTTACTCTTACCAACTCAGAGGGAATTGTGATATTATTTCATGTGAAGCATTCAAACCATGCATGGTGTGTGACAACTTCTCTGGAAATGTCTTTTATCCTAAGGTTGTTGCCAAGGGAGAGCACTGAGCCAGCTGCGTGATGAGCCTGGCCAGGGTGGCCCCTGAGGAGGCAGCCTCCAATCTTGAGAGTACAATATAGTCCCTTGGGCTATAAGGCTGGGCAAAGCCTAGGCCCTAAAGGGAGTCATAGGAAGGTCAAAGGGGAAACTTGTCAGTACACTTTGGACCTGGCATGAGGAATAACAATGAGTCAGCAAGGATCAAGGGAAGGCTTATTAGAGGAGGTGGCATCTCAGATAAAAACACCACCAGCAAATCCTCACTTGGTGCTGCCTGTGTGCTGGGCCTGCTTGTAGGTGCTTTACATGTTTTAGTACATTTACTCCTCCCAGTAACTTTACAACACACATGGCATCATTACTGCCCCCATTTGGCAGGTGAGGAAACTGAGGCACACAGAGTTGAGGGAATTTGCCCAGATCACAGAGCCCATGCACAGCACAGAGCCAATTCTGTGCACTGCTTATATTAACATTTACTTAATATTTAAATCATTTTTGACCTAAATAAATGAAAAACTTTATCTCAGTATAGTATAGAATAGAAAACCAGTATGGATAGAAAATCAATACTATGAACCATATAATGAAATCACTCTAGACTCAGTTCTCTGCTAAGAGCTTCTAACTCAAGATCTTTTCTGTTAAAAGTGGGAGATAAGTGTAGAGAGGAATTAAAGATATATTAGGATCAAACTGAGGCCAAGTGCATTGGCTCATGCCTATAATCCCAGTACTTTGGGAGGTGGAGACAGGACTCCTTGAGGCCAGAAGTTCGAGACTGGACTGGGCAATATAGTGAGACCTCATCTCTACTTTTTTTTTTTTAATTAAAGATGTATTAGCACCAAACTGAGACTTTCTCATTGGTGCAATCAGCATTGAAAAACAAAACAAAACTTTCTCACTATGTGATGGAAAGTGAATGAGCGAACTCTGGGCATCCTCTAAAATTCTAAAATCTTACTTGGGGAAACAGGGGTGGCACTGAAGAGCATAGACTCAGGAGACAGATTACCCTGCTTCACATCTTGCTGGCTATCCAGTTCCTGGAAAATAATCTCTCTAAACCTCGGCTTCTTCATGGGTAAAATGCTGATAGTAATAGCTCTGACTTCATAGAGACCTTGATAACAAATGAAAGAACATAGGTATAATAAAACGCAAAACCAAATACACAGTGAATGCTTAATAAACATAATCCATTAGCATTATCGAGCTTTGCACAGATGCCTCTGGCCTTTTTGTTGTTGTTGCTGTTAGACGAAGATAATAAAAATCATCATAGTAAACACATAGCGATTACTATGTGCTGGACTTTGTCCTAGTTGAGATATATTACCATCCTAAGTTAAACTATAATCGTTTATTGTTATCTCTAGGTCTTCTTAGATGAAATTTTTACCCTAAAAGATCGTAAAGTCGGCCCATCGGACGTCAGTGGGGTCCCCTGTTCAGCCCTCTCTTTCTTCTGGGGATCTCCCGGGACACAGACCAGGTGGCACCGGGACTGACAGGTGGGCCGCAAGCCCCGCCCCCAGCGACGGCTAGTAGCCTGGTCCCCCGACGCAGCGCCTCTCCAGGTTTGCCCCGCCCTGCAGGACTGCAGAACTTCCTTTCCGGCGGCGCGCTGACGTCACGCGTCCCGCGCCTCCTCGCGCCTGCGCCGTGGTTGGAAGGTCGTCCGTGTGACCGGCTTGGCGGTTGGAGCGGCTGTCGCCATGTTGTCGGTCGCAGCCCGCTCGGGTCAGTTCGCGCCAGTCCTGTCGGCCACGTCCCGCGGGGTGGCGGGCGCGCTGCGGCCCTTGGTGCAGGCTACGGTGCCCGCCACCCCGGAGCAGCCTGTGTTGGACCTGAAGCGGCCCTTCCTCAGCCGGGAGTCGCTGAGCGGCCAGGCCGTGCGCCGGCCTTTGGTCGCCTCCGTGGGCCTCAATGGTGAGTCGGGGCGAGGGCCGCGAGCGGGGCGGGGGTTCTCTCGGTGCCCGCTCCTCCGGCCCTCAGCAGGGAGCGGCCGCGGGCGCGCGAGCGGAGCCTGAATCAGGTCGGGCTGGGCGGCCTCCGCAACGCTGGGCCTGGCCCCCAGGCCCGGGGCGTCTTTCTTGGGGCCGGCCTGGACTCGCGTCCGCCGGCTTCGCCTGGTTCCTCCTCGGCCGTGTTCACGAGCTCTGCAGTCCAGCTGTTCCAGCCACCTCTGAGGGGTTTTGTTGCTTGCAGGTCGTTTGACCTTGGGCAAGTTTCTAAACGTACTTCCTGTGAAATGGATTCATATCTTTACCAATTTTGTAGGGGTGTCGTGAGGCTTAGGTGGAGGAATTCTACGTAAAGCCATTAGCACAGTTTGGGCACTTACATGCTTAAGAAGTGGAAACTTACTAGTATTTGGGAAGTCGGTCTTCTCACCACTACCGATCCCTTCAGTGTCCTTCCCCTTCATCACCCCCCCCACCAAAAAAAAAAAAAAACAAAACATACACAAGGTCAGTTACAGTGTAGTGTCACAACATAATCAGTCCTCAAGAACGGGCAGAGATTGATGACATTTACATTTTACAGATGAGAAAACAGACAAGGTAGAATGACTGGCACCAGGATCCGTGGTGTGGACATGTGGTAGCAGGGATTTGACAAGACGAATTGTCCTAGCCACTGAGCTCTTCGCAGGGGCTATTCCACACCCTCTGTCCTTAGATCCCCGTTTATCTTCTTTGCCTCGCCTTCCATCTTTACTTGGCCCTGTATCGGAAATAGAGAAATGGCAGCCTGTGGGCAGTGTGTCTGCAGGCTGTGTAGTTTTAAAAAAAAAACTGGAAAGGCTAATGGCATCTCTTAAAATGCTGGAAGCTGGTAATACTGGGATCTAGTTTCTACTTGGGAAAAGTCCATAGTGTGCTGTGTAGTGGCCGCCCCCGCAGTTGGAGCAAGTGGTCTTCTCCAGTTTGTCTCACAGTCTTTACCAGGTCTGCGTGTTTCATTGTGTTACCAGCCTGTTTCCATTGATAGCTGTTTGTGACTCTTCCCCTGCCCGCTAACCAAATTGCCCTCCACTTTTCTTTTTACTCTGCCTTCATTCACCCTGGTCTCTGCACTTTCTTCATGGTCTTTCCACTAAGTTGCTACATGTCCATATGTTTTCCTTACCCATCTTTTCAATCTCAGTTAAGGATCAGATGAATAAAGTTTTTATTTGCTGATTTGTCTGTCTTTATAGCACATACACTTTACACTCTGTATTGTGTTTATTGGGAACTCCTCCAACCTTGGGCTTAAGGGCATAGAGAAGGTAATGTCTTCTTATTTTTCTATCTTTCACAACGTCGGGTTTTGTATACAGTTAGTGCAAAGTATTAGTGAATGGGTATATTTGTTAAGGAGCATCAGTGGGTTTTGAAGAAACTGTCCACGGCGGGTGTAGAGTACCCTAGCCCATCCTTGGGACCTGGAGGTGAGAAGGAAGGAAGGAGAACATTTCAATAGCAACAGAAAAGCATCTTTGGAATTTGTCATATTGCTAAAGTTTCTTCAGAAAATTGGAGGCTTACCTGACTTAGAGAAGTTTTTTTTAGAAACAGGCAAATAATGTAGAACCATAAGGCAAAAACCTTTTCTGTAATCATTTCAGCCTGTAATTTAAGTTCACATTATAGTCTGTCTAGGTGGTTCATGGCAGGATGGCTCGTGGGAGTGGAGGGGTTGGATCTAGAGA
Organism: Hylobates moloch; assembly: GCF_009828535.3. Lineage (NCBI taxonomy): Eukaryota > Metazoa > Chordata > Mammalia > Primates > Hylobatidae > Hylobates > Hylobates moloch. The sequence continues at coordinate 57,568,163 of NW_026652287.1, read as the reverse complement.
AGATTCTTGAGTTGGAGAGGAAGGTTGTACTATTTTCATGCAGATTTCCAAGGCACATTGGAGCTCACTTTAAAATAAAACTTGTTAAAATTCCTTAAATTTTCTCCTTTAAGTATTTGATTTTGCTTTAGGTTAGAATTAAATCTAGCATCTTACTAAAAGTCAGACCTAATGCAGCTCATGTAAATATTTGGAGAATGATTTTTGCAACAGGGCAGTTTAATTTCCGAAAGGATTCTTGGTGGTGTAGCCTACTAAAGTGTAACCAGCTAGATAGAGTGGGAGGAGACTTTTGCCACCAAATCTCTGAATGAGAAGGGAAAAGCCATTTTATTGAGTTTTCTTGTACATTTCCTTGTATACTGTTAAGGGTTGTGGATACTGTTTTTAATGTAGAAGTATGAACTTTTGATTCCTTTATTTTTAGGGAGGAAACACATCTTTTCTGTAATCCCAGGTAGTGCTAGGAGCAAGTAATTTATGCTTAATTCCAAATGCCAATGTATACTAGCAGGTTAGCATTTATTTGTTAGAGTAGTAGTATAGGATGTAATGTCACTTTGACTCCACAGATTCTGGGATGTGAATCTCAAGTTGCCAGTATCTGTGTCCTGGTCTTCTCCAGGAAATGATTGAGTTAGTCAGAAAAGCATATAGAGTGATTTTGGTAGGTTTCATTATTGTTTGTGAATACTTCTGGCTTCTGTAAAGTTATTGACCTTGAGAATCATGTGAAAAGCAGTTCAAGTATTCCATATTGTAATGTTTGACTACTCAAGGAAGTACAGTATATTAAGATGATATCCTAGTAGAGCAAGGTAGAATTGCAGGTTATTACAATAAAAATGCATCTTAAAAGAAATCTGTATTTTGGAAACACGTTTTCTAAAAGAGGAATTTTTAGTGTTCCCTTTTTAAATATGGAAACTTTGTGGCAAATTTCTTAAGATGAATGTTCAATCTGCAAAGAGGTTTGCTTCCTGAAACATACTTAAAAGTGCTACTAGGTAAAAAATTTTTTTGGTCAGATATTTAAAAATAGTATGGGAGAGACGGATGTAATTGTGTCTTGTTTTTGTTTTTTAAACTACCAAACAAACTCCTTGCTCCCAAAGTACTACATAGTAATTATTTGTTTAACATTCATTGGGGCTCTTTTATGGCCTAGACTAGAAGTGCCCCAGTTGAGAGAACTACAGCAGTGAAAAGGGAAGATAATACACCTACTTTTACAGTAACTATTGCCCTTTACTGAAGGGGGGAGATATGAAAATTCTGCCTTTTTTTCCCTCGCTAAATCGAAATAATTAGTTCTTTTGCAGTTTTCATTTTGAGAGCTCTGATAAGGATGTCCTTCCCTGCCTATTAGTGGTTTTAATTTAAAGTAATACTAATTTATACACTGGAGTATAAAATAGAAACCTTAATTTTTCTGCAACTAGAGTTATACAGTTCACAGAATGTTTATTATTGTATCATTATTATTTTATGAATTAACAGTTTTTTCTGAGAACGTAGATTGGACTTTAAGGGGCGGACATTTGCCTTAATAAGGTGATCACACGTCAACTTACTATGTGGACTAGATGAGTTTTAGGGTCTCCTTCTAATCCAGAGAGTATGGGAGGTATTTAGCATGATTTATATAGTATGTCTTGGCAGTTGAATCTTCGGGAACTTTGAGATATTACTGTTTATTTTGCTGTTTAACGTTTTTAGCGCGATGCACTGAGGTGTTGTGAATCCTGAATCAGCAATGTTCAGCCAACCAGGGGGAGTTCAATTTACAAATAGTATCTTGTGATTTCATACCAATATGATAGATAGTGGTTCACTTCATTTCATTTTTAAGATTTTATATGCTAGCACCGCCAATTTGACTATTTCTGAGACCCAGTGAGTGCCATATTTCACATTTTTAGAATTTGGTTTTTTACCTGTGAATCCATAAAGGGCTGTTTCCTGATATATACTCCCTTCAGGATGCTCATCTAATTGTGTTTTTTCACCTTCTGTTTGTCTTGCAGTCCCTGCTTCTGTTTGTTATTCCCACACAGACGTCAAGGTGCCTGACTTCTCTGAATACCGCCGCCCTGAAGTTTTAGATAGTACGAAGTCTTCAAGAGAAAGCAGCGAGGCTAGGAAAGGTTTCTCCTATTTGGTAACTGCAGTAACTACTGTGGGTGTCGCATATGCTGCCAAGAATGCCGTCACCCAGTTTGTTTCCAGCATGAGTGCTTCTGCTGATGTGTTGGCCCTGGCGAAAATCGAAATCAAGTTATCCGATATTCCAGAAGGCAAGAACATGGCTTTCAAATGGAGAGGCAAACCCCTGTTTGTGCGTCATAGAACCCAGAAGGAAATTGAGCAGGAAGCTGCAGTTGAATTATCCCAGTTGAGGGACCCACAGCATGATCTAGATCGAGTAAAGAGGCCTGAATGGGTTATCCTGATAGGCGTTTGCACTCATCTTGGTTGTGTACCCATTGCAAATGCAGGAGATTTTGGTGGTTATTACTGCCCTTGCCATGGGTCACACTATGATGCATCTGGCAGGATCAGATTGGGTCCTGCTCCTCTCAACCTTGAAGTCCCCACATATGAGTTCACCAGTGACGATATGGTGATTGTTGGTTAGAGACTTGGACTCAAGTCATAGGCTTCTTTCAGTCTTTATGTCACCTCAGAAGAGTTATTTGAGAGCAAGCCTTCTGTACTTGAAGTTGATTTGAAATATGTAAGAATTGATGATGTATTTGCAAACATTAATGTGAAGTAAATTGAATTTAATGTTGAATACTTTTCAAGCATTCACTTAATAAAGCCACTGTTAAACATTGTTATGCTCAGTCATACACTTGAAAGGTACAATGCCTTTTAGCTAATTCTAATTAAAAACTATAGACTGGTGTACAAGATACTTGTGAAATCTGTAACTGGCTTTATTTTCTTGCCCAAATATTTGCTTCTTGCTTTGTGTCAGGGACGCAGATTCTGCAAGGTCATCGTTGGGATGAGGTAAAATTAACAGGTCATCTCCAAGTCCTGGGAAGTGTCTATGGCATTGACAGAAACAATAATATCTAGGTATTCCTTATTCACCGGACTTGGTAAGAGTCCTGGCTATGCGTTTCCTCCCTACTGTGTAAGCCGTGTGATAATGTCAAGTCTAATCTGTGGGAAAGAGTCCTGAATGAGGCATTAGTAGCTCTGAGGGTTTATCTTCAGGTCTGGCCTGCTGGTTTTTCTCCTTAAGTGACAGGCCAGGAAATTTTATTAGTCCCTTATGAGTGTAAATTCGTACTTAAAAATCCTTTAGTCTTAATAGGCAGTGATGGGATATTATCTGAGAGAAGCTTTCCAAAATGAGAGTGCTCTGCCATTTCCTTCATTTTGTGTGTGGATCGTCATGTCCCCAAAGCTCCTGCATCCACTATCAGGAGGCAGAAAGGGAGCATCTGAGACCTAATACTGCCTGCATGCAGAAGTGGTCCTGCTGGGTTTGTTTCTGTAGTGATGACACTTTGAATGTTTTTTTCCTGTTGGGTTTACAGTCACTCAGCACTTTTCACTGTAAGATGGTGTGGAACCAGAAGCAGAGCACATGGGAATTCACATCCTATTCTGCCTCCAATTACGCAGGTGAAACAAGACTAAGGTCCATTTTCCCCTGGGAGTTGGGAGTGGGCTTTGTCCTTTGAGAATCACAGCCACTTTTTGATATGTTTGTCTTTGCTGTTTGGAGGTGGACCAGTCATGTGCTTTACTGAGTCCACCTGATGATCTCATGTATACTTTTTTAAAATGGCAAACATGGTTAGGTTGGGTCTGCCCAAAGGGAACTGACCATCCAGGATTCCAGCCTTTGATGTTAATAGCTAGGTGTTGACAGAAATGTTGACAGAAAAAAAATGTCAAACTTTCTATGCTTATGAGTAGATACTAGTCTTTGCTTCATTTTTACCATTCTAGAAATGAAATTAGCATGTGTGATCATTGGTGGGACACGGAAGTATTTTGTATTCTGTGTCTCTAGATAGTGGAGGCACTCTTCGGATCGGGGGTTGGAGGAGGGGTTGGTGGCAGAGTTGGAATGTGAAACATTGAGTTGTGATGGGAACACAGGTCCACACACTAAAAAACTTGTGCTGCTAAAAATGTCAACGCACCCCCTCCCTAGGGATACCTTGAAATTCTACATGGCAGTGGAGGACAGAAGTAGGAAGTTTGCAGGTCCCTAAGTATTCACTTAGTGCCGGAATTGCTATATTTGGTGGCTGCTTACTTCATCTATCATGTTTAGAGTTTGATGGTGGGATGCTGTTAAATCCTAGTAGCCCATTTAGTTTTTAAAGAAGGCTTTGTTCCACAAGTGACAGGACAAGTCAAGTCACTTCATGCTATTTTGCTGAATGGATATGGCAGACCTGTGTTAACATTTTTACCATTCTGTGAAAACAAAATCCTACATATTAGGAGGAAATGACTTATAGAATAAACCTGACCAGCTAGCACCCTGACATCAGATCATTAACATGTACTGCATTTTATTGGGGATGATTCTTAGGACAATCTTGAGAGCCAAGCCTTTTCATTACGCTTTAAAAAGTGTTACAAAAATGGCCTTTTTGAAAATGTTGCATTATTTGTTAAAGATAACATCAAATTTTCTTTGGTCTTTCTGAGCATACCCTTGTAAAAACTTTGACTCAGTGTGAGTGTATAGAGGGCATTTGTCCTGATTGGATCAAAATGTGCTTTACTACCCTCATTTTTCTAAACTGTAGGAACATACTATTTAAATATCAGAAGTAATTCTTCATTCTCACAGTACTAAATTTCATTTTCTGTGTTTTCATGTCTTGAATTTCATTGCATTTTGTATATTAACCCAAAATAATGTTTATATTTTATGGACTGCTATCCTTAGCCCACTGTTCTAACACACTTTAAAACTACCTATTTGCTAGTGACTCCTGACCACTTCCTTGAGTTTCATATTCTTGTGCTTACTGGGCATCTATGTTTGGATGTCCTGTTAACACCTTAAACTCAAACTGTCTGAAAGGAAAAGATGCCATCTCTGTTTCCGATGAACCAGCTTCTCTATTTTAGTTGGTGCCCTCTCCATCTACCTCGTTAACTACCCAGCAAGTGAAAAACCTGCTAGTTTTCCCTGCCTCCTTTCCATCCATTATCTTCTCTCCACTTTGCCCCAAATCAGTCCCCTAGTTCTGCCAATTTACTCTTTTTTTTTTTTTTTTTTTGAGAGGGAGTCTCACTGTTGCTCAGGCTGGAGTGCAATGGCAAGATCTTGGCTCACTGCAACCTCCACCCCCCAGGTTGAAGTGATTCTCCTGTCTCAGCCTCCTAAGTAGCTGGGATTACAGGCACATGCTGCCACGCCTGGTTACTATTTTGTATTTTTTTAGAGATGGGGTGTCACCGTGTTGCCCAGGCTGGTCTCAAACTCCTGAGCTCAGGGAATCCACCTGCCTTGGCCTCCCAAAGTGCTGGGATTACAGGCCTGAGTCACTGCGTCCGGCCTGCCAATTTACTCTTAACAAGACCATTACTGTCTCTGTCATCTGTAGCATTCTAATAATGGCTAACTTTTTGAGCACCCATTACTGACCACTAGGCTAAGTGTACGTTAGGTGTATGGTCTCTCTTAATCTTTAAAATCCCAGGTAATGTCAAGTAATGTTGCTATTTCTAGTTTACAGATGGGGAAACTGAGGCACACCAGCGGTTTTTTTTTTTTTTTTCCTACAACCATACCTGATAGGTTTGTTGAGCCAAAACTTTTATTTTAACCCAGGGAGTCTCGAGTCCAGAGCCTGTAGCCTGATCCCCATTTTATACTCTAGTGTTTTAATTGAGGCCTTGTTAAGTCTTGTCTAGTCTACTGCAGTAAAATTCCAGATAGATCTTTCCTCCAATTCTGTCCCCATAAAATTTGTCCTCCATGTAGCTGCCAAGTAGGGTGGAGGTTAAGAATATGACATTGGTTTTGGATTCCAGTCCTGGCTCTGCCATTTCCTAGATGTGTGACCTGACATAAATTACTCAATCCATTCCTCTTCCTTCATCTGAAAAATAATACCCACTCAGGGTTGTTTTAGGAAGTAGCACATTAGTATGTGTCAAGGGATATGTCAAAACTCCTTATACAAGGTCCTTACCTGCATCCCATCCCATTAGTATGTGTCAAGGGATATGTCAAAACTCCTTATACAAGGTCCTTACCTGCATCCCACAAACCCCTTGCTCTAGTAACAGAATTTTCCTGTAACCTATATTCTTTGTAGTTTTCTCTCAGTCCCTTCCCAAGCTGTCCCTTCCTATCTTTATTTTAGCTATTTCATCCACTGCCTGCCTATCTGCTTAGGTGGAGCGCCCTGCAGGAAGCCTTCCCTATCTCACAGGCCCTTTCTCAGTAAGTTTTTCCAAAATAACCAGGAAATACCCATTGTGGTATTTATATTAATCTCTTTTGTAAAGCTCACGTTCCTAGTTTGTCTCCCCTCCACCACCAGACTGAAGGCCGAGGCCCATGGCAACTACTCAGCCATGGAGTTGCATGCTCTAAATGAAAAAAAAAAAAAAGTGAATTTCGGAGTGGCATTTGAAAGGAAGATTTTCCAAAGAGTATTTTGTAAACATCAGGTCTAACAACAACAACAATCAAAAATCAGTGTATTTTATCTTTCCAGGACTTGAGATCAGGGGAGATATTACAGTATGTTTTGGATTTAAATTTAAACCATTCCCATAAGAAAAAGTTGAAAAGCATAAATAATGAATTCAAGATCCTAAAAACTGAGATTTTACTTTAGTTATGTTTGTTTCGTAATGAATATTCTGCCTGTGTAAGACTTCAATGTCAAAAAGTCTGTCCTTCAGTATTTTATTTTCAAAACTTGTAAATGCAATGGATGTCATTTCATTTAATTTTACCATTTTATCTGTCTTACTCATTTTCCATCCTGGGATTTAGGAGGGGAACATTTTAATTAGAGAGGAAAAATATTATCAAGCAGGTGAACTATCAATTCTCTTTTGAGGTAGGAAGGATTCAGGATGATTTTCTCCTTTTCAGTACTCAGCACTACTTATTGGAGTTTAACAATGTCCTAAACACAGTACTGCCAGGAACATGAGGTTAAGATGGTTTCTAGTCCAGATACTTAAAAGAAGACCTAAATACACCACAAAAGGAAGACTATTCAATTGCTTGCTTCTGTGAGTGCTTATGAAATAGATTATTATAGATCAGAAATCTCTGGTCTGTGGCACAAGATTAAAATTAACTTTGTGGAGGGCTTTAGCAATATCTCTGTAGTAACTCTTCCATAATGATCAACCTAAGACTGGGCTATCAGTGAAGTGAAAATCCTAAATTCAATAAACTACACTTCATATTTTTGCAGCTGTTATCCCAAACTTGGATCAATTTGAGTGCAAAACCTTAACTGTCATCTGGCTTTTGAAATCCTTATTTTATTAGAATATTTGCAAAGGTAAGAAATGAAAGTATCTAAGTAATAGGTTTTCATACATTTTTAAAAGGGCAAACAAAACCTTGGTTTCTTAATGGAAGGGAGAGGAGAGCTAATGCATTTCACAAAATTGGCCTGTCTAGAGTGAGTATCTGAAATCTGCTGTTTCCTGCATTGGGGCATGGCTAAAATTTTAACTCGTGCCTCTTGCTTTATCTGAGGGAATACTTGCTTTCTTAGCTCTCTGCTCAAGACACACTCTGCTGTGGCTGGCCCCTTTCAGCCCTTTGGAGAGACACGGCATTCCTGGGGCCCCAGTTGATCTCAGTACATGAAAATCAGGTTAGAGGCAGTGTTCCTCTTAGTAACAGATTATCTATTATACCATTTTAAATATAAATTTCAAATGAAATAGTGGGTAAAAAAGGTATATCAGCTGTAAAACAAGACACAAATGCTCAAAGCATTATTTAACGAGGCAATAGATGGCATTTAGAATGTGATTAGGTATACAGAAAGGCCACTTAGGTGGAGGTAGACCCTACTCAGAATGCGATTCTGAATCAAAGGTTGGTATTAATCCTGCATTCTCATAATACTTTGGCCCCTGGAAGTTCAGATTTGCGTGTGTACATAGTTTTGATGTTAATGGAAAGCAAAGCTGAATTCACCCATGACAATGGTTCACATTGTAATTTGCCCCTCCTCTTCGCTTTGAAGAATTAATACTAATTGGCTGTAAAAGCTGGTTCTTTGAAATGATCAAGAAAATATATAAGGCTTTTGTAAAGCTTGATAACGAGAAAAATGAGGCAAAGCAAAAATATATAAAATGAAGAGCCAGCCATCCTCACTTGATGGAAGAAATTATAATAATAAAAGCATGCAACTCCATAGTAACAAAGTTGTTAAAACCAGGGGATACAGATGACTTCTTAGCAAAAATATAAAATGCCAAAATTAGCCCCAGAAGTAGAGAACTTAAACATACCAATTAGCATAGATTAAGTATAAAAAGTTACCATGACTGAATGGCTTCATAGCTGAGTTCTATGTGACACATTAAAGAAAAGATAATTCCAATTTAAACTTCCAGCTCGTTCAGGTCAGAGCTTTTCCAATTTTACTGTGCATGCACTTTACCTGGAGATCTTGTTAATGATGCGTATTCTGATCCGTAGGTCTGGAATAGGGCCTGAGATTCTGCGTTCTAACACTTTCCCAGGTGATGTCCATGACAGGCTAAGAAGTTCAAGGGTGAAGGGGCTGCATTTGGTGAGGGACTTCTTGCTGCTGGGGACTCTCAGCAGAGTCCCAAGGTGGTGCAGGGCATCACCTGGTCACCCAGTGAGGGGGCTGAGCGTGCTAGCCCTGGTCTCTATCCTCTTATAAAACCACTTAAGCTACTTCTGTGATAACCTATTAATTCATTACTTTGTGAATGGACCTAATCACCTCTTAAAGGCCCCAGCTGTCAATACCGCCACACTGGGGATTAACTTTCAACATAAATTTTGGAGGCGAAAAATATTCAATCCATAGCATTCTATAGATGCTCCAACAATTCATTTTGTGAGTTTAGTGTAAATTTAGTATTAAAACCTGACATTAAATATAAAAAAGTATCATTTACTGAATTAATGAAATTTCCTAAATAAAATACTAGTAAAAGAAATATAATAATACTGCGAAAGAATAATAAACTTTGAGATTTATTCTAGGAATGCAAGGTGGTATCAACACTGTCTATTAAATGAACAAAGAAGGAAAAATAAAGACATCAATAGATGTGGAAAAGCTATCCCTAATATGAATAGGAAATAATTAAAATAGAGGAGTATATTTTATTTATTTAGAGACAGTCTCACTGTGTCGCCCAGGCTGGAGTGCAGTGGCATGATCTCAGCTCACCACAATCTCTGTCTCCTAGGTTCAAGCGATTCTTATGCCTTAGCCTAGTGGGTGGGATTACAGGCACCCACAACCACACCTGGCTAATTTTTTGTATTGTTTGTAGAGATGGGGTTTCACCATGTTG
>NW_026652287.1:57510609-57553623 GCF_009828535.3 Hylobates moloch | reverse complement strand
GAGTAGGTATAAGATCTTGTCATTGTCAAAGTCAACACAATGGCAATGAGGTGTCACTTTACATCCATCAGATGGGCAGAACTTCCAAGAGTAATACATCTTTTGCTGTTGAACAAGTGTGAGAAAATGATACTCTTGCACATTGCTGTCATAAATAGGAGAAAGTTTTAATACACTTCTCCAGACTGTTTTCCAAAAACAAAAATAAACTCCCATTGGCCCAGCAGTTCCTCTTCTGACACTCTCCATAGAAATAAAAACAGAAGTCTGGAAAAGTGAATGTGTTGCGGGAAGTCAAGGACCCTGAATGGAGGGACCGGCTGAAGCCATGGCAGAAGAACGTGGATTGCAAAGATTTCATGGACATTTATTAGTTCCCCAAATTAATATCTTTACAATTTCTTATGCCTGTTTATACTGCAATCTCTGAACATAAATTATGAAGATTTCATGGACACTTATCACTTCCCCAGTCAATACCCTTGTGATTTCCTATGCTTGTCTTTACTTTAACCTCTTAATCCTATCATCTCGTAAGCTGAGGAGGATGTATGTTGCCTCAGGACCCTGTGATGATCCCATTAACTGCACAAATTGTAGAGCGTGTGTGTTTGAACAATATGAAATCTGGGCACCTTGAAAAAAGAACAAGATAAAGCAATGTTCAGGGAACAAGAGAGATAACCTTAAACTCTTAACTGTTGGTGAGCTGGGCGGAACAGAGCCATATTTCTCTTCTTTCAAAAGCAAATGGGAGAAATATTGCTGAATTCTTTTTCTCAGCAAGGAACATCCCTGAGAAAGAGAATGTACCTCTGAGGGCGGGCCTCTAAAATGGCCCCCTTGGGTGTGGCCGTCTTCTATGGTCGAAACTGTAGGGATGAAATAAGCCCCAGTCTCCCATAGTGCTCCCAGGATTATTAGGACGAGGAAATTCCCGCCTAATAAGTTTTTGGTCAGACTGATTGCTCTCAAACCCTGTCTCCTGATAAGACGTTATCAATGACAATGGTGCCCAAAATTTCATTAGCAATTTTAATTTCGCCCTGGTCCTGTGGTCCTGTGATCTCGCCCTGCGTCTATTTGCCTTGTGATATTCTATGACCTTGTGAAGTACGTGATCTCTGTGACCCACACCCTATTCGTACACTCCCTCCTCTTTTGAAAATCCCTAATAAAAACTGGTTTTATGGCTCAGGGGGCATCACGGAACCTAGCAACATGTGATGTCTCCCCCGGATGCCTAGCTTTAAAATTTCTCTCTTTTGTACTGTGTCCCTTTATTTCTCAAACCGTCTGATGCTTAGGGAAAATAGAAAAGAAACTACGTGAAATATTGGGGGTGAATTTTACCTGATATCTGGCTGAATTTTCCCAATATGAATGTAAAAAGATGTTGTGGCCGGGCGCGGTGGCTCACACCTGTAATCCCAGCACTTTGGGAGGCTGAGGCAGGCGGATCACGAGGTCAGGAGATGGAGACTGTCCTGGCTAACATGGTGAAACCCCGTCTCTACTAAAAATACAAAAAATTAGCTAGGTGTGGTGGCAGGCGCCTATAGCCCCAGATACTTAGGAGGCTGAGGAAGGAGAATGGCATTAACCTGAGAGGCAGAGCTTGCAGTGCGCCAAGATTGCACCACTGCGCTCCGGCCTGGACAACAGAGCGAGACTCCGTCTCAAAAAAAAAAGATGTTTGCTTTGGTGAAATTACAGTGGTCCGAAACTAAGTGACAATGACATAAAGGGAACAATAAGAAGTTGTTGTAGGCCAGGTGCAATGGCTCATGCCTGTAATCCCAGCCCTTTGGGAGGCCAAGGTGAGTGGATCACGAAGTCAGGAGTTCGAGACCAGCATGGCCAACATGGTGAAACCTCAACTCTACTAAAAATACAAAAATTAGCTGGTGGGGCATGCTTGTAGTCCCAGCTACTCAGGAGGCTGAGGCAGGAGAATCATTTGAACCTAGGAGGCAGAGGTTGCAGTGAGCTGAGATTGCACCACTGCACTCCAGCCTGGGCAACAGAGCGAAAAAAAAAAAGTCATTGTATGTGATTATATGAATAGGTATATGATCATATTTATATGGAAAACGTGGAAGAAACTAGATCTTGCTAACGTGGATGATCTGGGATTGAGATGGCTCTGGTGGGGGAAGGGCCAGGGAAGAGAGTAGGTATATAGGGGCAAGCTAGCTATCGCAGAAAATGCATGAAAACACCGCTGCCTGCCTCCTGCCCCTGCTCGGCATGAATGGTATATTGGTATACATATATATATATATACGTATATATGTATATATATGAATATATGTATGAATGGTATATTCATACATATGAATATATGTATGAATATATGCTTATACAGACTAATTTTACAAGAAAATTATAAAAATTACAAAAAACTATACTGTATAATTTTATACAATTATATAATCTGTACATATATATGTTCAGAAATATATATCTATGTGTGTGTGAATATACGTGTATGAATTTCAATGCATATGCAGAAAGAGATTGGGGAAAAAGTTCTATTCATATCTACAGATGCATAAGGATGTCTACTATGACATATTGCTAAGTGAAAAAGCTCAAATGGCAAAGTGTGTAACATAGTTCTCTTTGGTAAGAAACAAAAATGCCCTGTATGTCTATATTGCTGCTTTACTATGTCGGCATGAGCAGAGTGTGAACGTGTGTGGCTGTGCTGTTAGAATGGAGCAGGAGAGCAGGGTTGGGGGCAGGTGGGGTGTAGGACTTTTCTTTCCACAGATTTAGTGTTATTTTACCTGCTATAGCAACCTGTTTTGTTTGGTAATTTGAAAAGCTTGAAATTATATTGTCCTGACTATCTGGGCAGACATTCTTCCTGACCTACTACTTCACTTTTAACATCAGTTGGTCCTGCCTATTAATTAATATTAGACAGCTACTTCCCAATATTTGTCAGTGGTCAAGGCTTTGTATACTAGCCATAGGTATCTATCCATACACAAAAGTGCTATAAATATGCAGTTCTTGATATGTGGGTTTAGTGATTTTGAGTTTAGTAAATGTTTTCCAGAAAGACTAAAAACAATAGACTTACCATTTATTTACTTATGTGACTCATAACTTCTAGTCACAGATGGCTTTAGTTCAAGCCAATACAAAGGGAAGCAGGAGACTAATTGTAGAAAAGTCATTTGCATCTTGTTACGTAATTATGTATTATCTAGACCAGAGCTATCCAATAGAACTGTCTGTAATGAAGGAAATGTTCTAGAATCTGTACCAGTATTGAGCAGTTGAAACACGGCTAGTGCATCTGAATAAATGAATTTTACATGTTATTTTAGTGTTAATTCAAACAGCTACACACATGGACAGTGGCTACCACATTGTTCAGTGCCAATCTAGAACCACTCAACTCACTAAAAACAAAAACAAATCCCAGCGCTGTTGAAAACTGAAACAGTAAACTTGCTTCCTTTGTAACTGGTGTGTAGGATAAATATCCTCTGTGTATAGAGAGAACAGCTTTTAGAAAATATTATTATGATTCTTAATTTTTTTTTTTTTTTTTTTTTTTTGAGACAGAATTTCGCTCTGTCGCCCAGGCTGGAGTGCGATGGCATGATCTCAGCTCACTGCAACTTCGGCCTCCCAGGTTCAAGTGATTCTCCTGCCTCAGCCTCCCGAGTAGCTGGGATTACAGATGCCCACCACCATGCCCAGCTAATTTTTGTATTTTTAGTAGAGACGGGGTTTCACCATGTTGGCCATGCTGGTCTCGAACTCCTGACCTCAGGTGATCCACCCACCTCAGCTTCCCAAAGTGCTGGGATTATAGATGTGAGTGACTGTGCCTAGCCAGACTCTTAAATTTTTAATGAAATATTTCAAGCATACAAAAAAGCACAAGAATGATAAACACCCACGAACCTACCATTCAAATTTAACAAATGCTAACAGTTTGTTAAATTTTGCTTCAGATTTTCAAGAATAAAATATTACCTATCCAACTGAAGCCCCCTTTCCCTGCCCCCTTCTTCGCTCTGCTCCCTGCCCAGGTAAGGATATATACATTTAGCACATGTTCTTCGTTTACATTATTATCAGATATTTATTGCACCTTTCAAAGATGGACAAGTCTCAAGTATCAAAGTGTGACATTCTCTCTAGGCTATGTGTCTGTTTGTCTGTGTGTTTGCCAAAAACAGTCCACTTGCCAGGAAAGATTGCAGGAATTACAGAGCCATAGAGAGAGGCAGAGCCATGTGGGATGGGAAGTTATTTACTTGCAGAAGGTGAGAGTGGACGACACCGAATATGAATTACTCTGGAGGAAGTAAGTTCGATGGGCTCGATGGGAAGAATGGACATTTGCTAATAGGGAAGGTAGTCCAAGGGAAGGAGCCAATTTTACTATTTTCAGGAAGTGAGGGACACCACCAAGAGGTTTCCTTGTGCTTTTCATGAAGGGATTTGTCTAGGGGAGCGGTTCTCATATTTGTTTCCTTATTAGTGTCCTCTGAGGATCTTCAAAAACCACTGACACCTGATCCATTCCCAGAGCCTGCTACTTAATTGGTCTCAGGCATTCCTGCCAGTCAGAACTTTTAAAACATCTCCAGGTGATTCCAATGTTCAGCCATGATTGAAAACCACAGCCTCGGGCCAGTGTTTCAAACTTGGTAGATGTTAGAATCAACTGTTAAACTCTAAAAACTATGCCTGGACCCACCTCCAGGCATTAATCATTGTTTAAACTGATTTAAATGGGATGGAAACAACCTGGCCATGGAGATTTTTTAAAGCCCCCAGTCAATTCTAATGTGAAGCCAAATTTGTGAATCTCTGGCCTAAAGGAAGCTCGTGTTTATAGCAAATAATTTGGATTAAAAAAACCTCAATGAGTTTCTGGCTTTTACATGCTGGGCTCAGTCTAGAGTTGTCATATAACTGGGGACTAGGTATCATGGAAATAAAATAGAGCTATCTCCAGGCACTTTTTTGCTTCCAGTAAGTGCCAATAAATCTGATCCAAAATGCTCGGAAACACACAAGTTCATCCAGTGACCAGTGGGGACTCTCTTGCTTTGGAAGAAGCATAGAAGTCACTTTTTATTTTATTTTTATTTTTTGAGGCGGAGTCTCACTCTGTTGCCTAGGCTGGATTACAGTGGCTTGATCTTGGCTCACTGCAGCATCTGCCTCCCGGATTCAAGTGATTCTCATGTCTCAGTCCCCCGAGTAGCTGGGATTACAGGTGCCCACTACCAGGCCCGGTTAATTTTTGTATTTTTAGTAAAGACGGGGTTTCACCATATTGGCAAGGCTGGTCTGGAACTCCTGACCTCAAATGATCTGCCCACCTCAGCCTCCCAAAGTGCTAGGATTATAGGTGTGAGACACCGCGCCTGGCCAGAGAAGTGACTTTCAGATTCTTAGAAAAGGGTTGCAGGTTGTTTGATGGACAGGACATTATGGATTATAAAGATTATAGTGTAAGAAAACTAGGAGGCAGGGGGCCAAAGGTAAGTCTTAATACCATCCTTCCAGCTACCACCGTCACTAATGCATTCCAGGAGTCGATGATACTCAGTGTGAAGACCTGTGTAAATCACATTCTTTAAGGAAAAGGGTGTATTTGTCATTTGCCCTCACTACTTACTTGGATGAGATGGTTGTTCCTGGAAGAGAGAGCTCACTGCTGAGTTGAGTGGGTGGGTAGAAAGCAGTATCGATGAGAAATGGTGTGGCTCTCATAGCAGAGTGAGGTAAGGAGGCTGGGCAGAGCTGCTAGGAAATGCTGCAGGGCTGTGCTGAAGAACTGGCACTTCCTGGGGGAGGAAGGAACACAATGAGAGGGTAGACTAGTGAAAGGGTGGAACATTCCAGCAGTAAAGGCACATGGCGGGCACTTTACCTTTGGACAGTTTCCTTTTATTTACTGAACTTGAGAAGGAGCTGGGGAATTGATCAGTGATTGATATGAGGGTGGAACAAGGGAAGATCATTTAAGATCTAACATTTTCCTTTTATTGAGAATTAAACTCTTCACAGTTATGGGAGAAGACAGAGTTATGATAGAGATGAAGTGTAGAAAACTTCAAGAAAGATGACATTTTAAATAGTTTTTCTAATTCAAACATAATGAACCTTGAAAGCACAGGAAAGTACACAGAAAAACTACCAAAAATATTACCCAAAGATAAACATTCTTAATATTTCCCCGTATGTTATTCTGGCATTTTTTTCATAGAAATGAATCTTTGTATTTTGTGTGTGTGTATATATATATGTACATATAAAATATATGTGTGTGTATATATATATATACCATATCTCAAAAAAAATCTATATATATATATTCAGTCTTGCTCTGTCGCCCAGGCTGGAGTGCAGTGGCACAATCATAGCTCATTGCAGTCTTCAACTCCTGGGCCTAAGGGATCTTCCTTCCTCAGCCTCCCAAGTAGCTGGGACTACAAGGGTACACCAGCACGCCTGGCTTAAAAAAAAAAGTTTTGTAGAGATGGAGATCTCACTATGTTGTTCAGGCTGGTCTCAAACTCCTAGCTTCAAGCAATTCTCTCACTTCAGCCTCCCAAAGTGCTGGGCTATGTGCTTTTCTTAATGAAAGTTATCCCCTGTACAAAATAGTTCACTGTGAGAATTCTCTTGATATACTAAGGGAGAGAAAGCTGCCTGTGGAACAATCTGCACAACTCATTGAACCAGTCAGCCCTTGCTAAGGCATTTGATTTTGAAGGGAAGAACTTGAGGTGATCAGGAGAAAACCCAAGCTATGTACTAGAAAACTGCAGGGTAGATCCTCATTCTATAACAGTTCCAAAATGTGTTAGCCAGGCCTGATCTGACATGAGAACACAGCTGACTGGTGTTTTGCACTTTGCCCCCTGCAGCCCGCTTCTTGTATTTAGCCCAGACACAATCCTATCCTATCACTTTTCTTTTTAAACCAGCCATCAAATTACCTTATGCGTGAGACCCTCAGCAGACAGTCATTCAACTTGACGGGGGTTTGTGAGGAGTTATTGGCATAAATTATCTCAGCAAAATTACCCAGAGTTCATGTCACAAGTGTGTTCCATTGCCCTCTCTCTCCTTTTTTCAAACTACTTAGCATAATTATGTTATTTTAATGGCCACTCTAGCAATATTAACTATGACATTACCCAGTAGTCTCTCAACTGGTGTTGGAAAGCTCTTCTTCAGCTTCAGTCCTGGAAGCCTCCATTATGGTTATACTCTTCAAAACAGAGGTATTGCTGTTATTAATGGTCCTGCTAAAGCCTTCTATGCTATTTCTTGGGACAGAGTCTTGCTCTGTCACCCAGGCTGGAGTGCAATGGTGCGATCTCAGATCACTGCAACTGCCATCTCCCAGGTTCAAGCGATTCTCCTGCCTCAGCCTCCCGAGTAGCTGGGACTACAGGTGCCCATCACCACACCCAGCTAATTTTTGTATTTTTAGTAGAGACAAGGTTTAGCCATGTTGGCCAGGCTGGTCTCAAACTGCTGACCTCAGGTGATTCACCTGCCTCGACCTCCCAAAGTGCTGGGATTACAGGCATGAGCCACCGCACCCAGCCTTCTATGCTATTTCTGATCACTTCAAAGGAAAGGACCCCATGAGGTAGCGTCTTTCTCAGATATTTTCATTTGTCCATCCATAGACCTATCCAAATCGCTCTTCTAAAGTGCTCTGGGGACCGAGCAGTCGTATCAAAATCTGGGTTGACTCTACGGGCCTTGACTTTGGAGTCATCTGCTGTTGAGACACTCCCTGTCAAGTACGGAGACAGGTGCTGCCTGTGTGCCAACTCACCCTCGGCAGGTGGCTGCATGCCTGCGCACCAGGGACCTGGCCGATAGCCATGAAATGTGAATGACTGGCCTAGCCCAGCTTTCCCATTTCACAAGTGGGCACTCGAGGTCTGGAAGCTGTGTGGTGACTGCTGAAGTCTCGAGGTTAATAAGCAGCGGACCTGGGACTCTGCAATCTTCCCACTGCCCCTCGCACCTTGAGGCACTCTCAGAGAAGACACTCCACGTGGAGGAGGAGCCATAATGCCTCAGTGGTGCACAGGTTTGCAGCGCCAAACAGTTTCTACAAGGCCTCCCTGTTTCTTGCCTAGATGATGCTCAGCATTGCTGACCTCACTTCCTGTCACTCCTGACCTCCCTTCAACTGCCCACATTAGGGAAGGTTTGATGCTAGCATTCTTGACCCTACTCTGCCATCCAGAATTAGCCCAAGGATTGTGGACAGTGAGGCAGGAAGAGCCAGAGCTCCCCAAAGCCTCAGCTCCCACTTCCCGGCAGGACTCTTCTTGGGCCCCCACACAGTGCACCCCGCTGGGAGGAAGCCTGGCACTCGAACTTTCAAGCCAACTAAGGGAGAAGCTGGGGTCCAGCTGCTTGCTTCCCTGTGTTCTGTGAATAGCTGCACTCCTTTGCAATAACTCTGTTCTTTAATAAAATAATCTGATCGGCATGTGACTTTGGAGGGACCTAAAGAGCCTCGGCAGGCAAGCCGTTTGAATTGCCGGTAGCACTTCTTTCACAGGGGAACCAGCAGACTCACCCATCAAGGGGGGCACCACTAGGCCGGAAGCTTCAGAAAGTCAGAAATAATTGTAATTTTATTATTATTATTATTTATTTATTTTTTTGAGACGGAGTCTCACTCTGTCACCCAGGCCGGAGTGCAGTGGCGTGATCTCACTGGAACCTCTGCCTCCCGGGTTCAAGTGATTCTCTGCCTCAGCCTCCCTAGTAGCTGGGATTACAGGCATGTACCACCATGCCTGGCTAAGTTTTGCATTTTCAGTAGAGATGGAGGTTTCACCATGTTGGCCAGGCTGGTCTCGAACTCCTGGACTCAAGTGATCAGCCCGCCTTGGCCTCCCAAAGTGCTGGGATTACAGGCATGAGCCAGCGTGCCTGGCCATAATCATATTATTGTAACAACTGCCACTAGTGTGTCTTCACATATGGGTCTGAGGACTTAGATATCTACACACCTGATACAGGTGGTCATTTTCCCTGCTGAGGAAGAGGATACAGGGAAGTACCTCGCTCCAGTTCAAACAGGAAGAGGCAAAGCTTGTGTTCTTCATTAGTTAACACCTTTTGATTTCTTCTTCCTCTTTACTGGGGAGAGGCACAGAGAAGCTGGGCCCAAGCTGGTCCATTTTCAGCACAGCCCCTGGAGGCATCTTTAGTTCACCTACAGGACTGGACCGGAGAACCTCTCCATGCCTGGGGCTGTAACGAATATGAGTGTCTTCTGGCCTCCTCACAAAAACACACTCTTCCATCATCTTCCACTCCATCCTTGAACCTGGTGTTCCAGGTAATTGCCTGTCGAGAAGCCAGGCAGAGTTCTGATGTGCTTGTAGGATGCTGAGGCCATCAGCTCCATAAGAGGTAAAACTGGATTTCTGTTCTTTAGCCCTCATTAAAGGAAGCACTACTCACTTATTGATTTGGTTTTAAGTAGGAAATGACTGTGTATCAGGTGCATAAGTGACAAGAAATTGAGCCTAGAGGGGAGCATATTGTCTTGCAGAGACATGACAGCTAACTTTGACTGAGAGGGCCCTTAAGGAAAAAAGGTCCACACTTGTTCTCTGGGGGGCCAACCAATGGCTTGAGGGAGAAGCATTGGAGTGGGGGATGAGGAAGGGCTTCTTGCTAGGTAGAGCTGTGCGGAGAGAGAGTGGGTTGTCTTAGCGGCAGCGAATTTCCACACTGGGTATGAGCACGCATGGGCTGAGCCACTACCCAGTGACAGCGTCACGTAAGGGGCTCTGGCAAGAGGGAAAGGCTGTGCCTAAATAGCCCTTCTGACTCAGAAGTGTATTACACCACAGCTGTGTTTCAAGATTTAGACAAGCATTTAAGATGCTTATGCTTGGGCATTAAGCCAGTGAGGGTGCTTTCTCTTGCAAGAGCTAGGAAACTGTACCCAATTTACTTAAGTGAAAAGGGAACATTTCAGCTTGTGCAATGGCAAAATCCAGAGACAGGCACGGCTGGACCCAGGGACTGGGGTGAAGTCATCCCGATCCTCTTCCTTCTTCCCGGGTTGGTGGCCCAGTTCCTTGGTGTTGGCCTTGTTCTCAGGCAGCCTCTTCCCTGAGGGCACAGGAATGGCTGCAGTGCATTTCTCCAGCTTTAAATCTGGAGGAGAGTGAGAGACTCAATGCCAGCATTTCCAGCAACGGGGCTGTTGGAGAAATAAAAAGTCCTGCCAACAAAAAGACTCCTCTCCCCTCATACCCATATAGATGAGGGAGGAAATGTGATTTATTCCTTAGTATGCATATTAGATACACACATGCGAGGAGCCTGCAGGAGACTCTACACAATCTGGGCCGAATTTCACACACTTTCTACAGCAAAGTAGAAGAAAAATGAAACCCACTCTTCCCTCCTTGAGAGACTAATGGATGTGCCTTGTAACAGCCTTCTGCACACCTCCCGAGAGACCGCTGAGTCAGTTTCCGAGGCCTGTGCATACAGTCCCAGGGTCAGAAGGCCTGTGACCTTGTGCTGTGAAATCTGGAGACTGGAGACCCAGCATTGTAAAATCTAACTCCTGACTCTAGGGTCTGGCCTACCTGTTGTGCTTTTAAGGAGATGCTCTAAGGGCAAAGCAGGGCAGCTGCTACCCCTTATTAAAATTCCATCATATGTATCAGCACAAGGTCGTTAGGTCGCACGGGCTCTGGTTGCGTGATATGTCCACTGCTGAACAAATTTCTGTGGTCCAAAGCAGGGATACACTGACAGGCTTAGGTCTAACTTATGGAGAGGAGGTTTCCCAGAGTGAAACTAGGGCACAAGAGGAAAAAGATGCACAGATGCCATGGAGACCCTGGGGCGCTGGGATGGGAGGCGGCGCTCTTCTGATCAAACCTAGCAGGTGACTTGGTCTGGCTGTCAGGAATTACTGTATCACCGTGCTGCCAATTCCCAAACCCTTTTTAGAACCACAGAACTTGCATGGAGAGAAGAATGAACAATCAGAGGTTTTTTGAGAATAACTGCCATGGATCTCAGAAAACCGACAGGGAGAGAACAGGAAATCCAGGCAGAGAGCCAGCTCTGAGCTGAGGGCTGTCTTCTTGAATGTTAAGGCTTTACTTGGAAAGCAAATGTTTCAGGATGAGATCTGCATAGGGAGGTTTGGGATCTATGGTCCACCCCGGCTGTCCTGTGAGGGAAGGAAGAAAACCACCCAAACCAGACAGAAGCATTTGGCCAATTGTCATGCACAGCCTCTGGGACGTGGCTTCTCTGCCTGCCTCACCCACAGCCCAATGTCTTATGCACAGGTGACCATGTCCTGTATTGGTGACCAGGCAGGAGACAAGACCTGCAGCCTACTGGGGAGTCTTGTAAAGCTTTGCCGGATGAGGCCAACAGTAACCCTCACACAAATGTTCTCTTTGGAACCTGTATGTGGTAGCCAGTTATTAATTCATTGCAGGAGCAAAAATAGTAAACATAGGAGCAAAATGGAAGAGGAGATATATGAGCTCTGGTAAGCACAGAGCAATGGAACAGGAATTAGTAAACTCCAGCTATGGTCCTACTGTGCAGATGAGAAAACAGGCTGGGAGAGGAACTTGCCCCAGGTCACACAGCCAGTTGTGAACAAACTACAATTTCCAACCTAGCTATCCAATTCTGAAGCCACAATAACTTTTCTCACTACAAAGATTTACAGAAGCTCCTCTAGTTACTGATGGGTGAGATCCAAAATGCTGCTGGAGGCCATTGTTCCTAAGTCCAAAGAGACGCTTCCTGTGTGACTGCGAAGCTGTTTATTGGCAATGAGAAGGGTGAAGGAGCTTTGGTTCAGCAGCAGACGTTTTTTCCTTCCGGGATCACAGGTCATGTGTAGGTGGCTGGAAGCCTTTCTACTAATTAGCTGAGGTAGTTAACCCCAGTCTGAGACATCACATAAGCAGAACTTGTAGTATAGAAAACCTATTGCTCTTGGGACAGCAACATTTAGTCCTGATCAGCAACCTAGGAGGACAAACCCTTGTTATGCGCTTCCAGTAAGCCTCAGTGAACTGTATCGTCTCAATTGCTTTTCTTTTTCTACCAGGAAAAGTGTACTTGCTGGTGTGTGAGGGGTGGAAACCAGTTAGACAAGTGGAGGGCGTGAGACACTCTTGGGCCCTTCTAGCGACTCTTTGATGGGTCAGAACCTCTTGGATGTACCGCATCCCTCCACCCCTCAGGGTCTGAGTGTCTCCTGTTTCCTTGGCTCAGAACTCTTCTCATGAATGAATGTGACATGCGCAGTGTTACTGTCAGCAGGGAAGCCTGTTTGGAGGGAACGTCTCCAGGCCCATGCTCCTGGAACCCACTCTGGGAATCACCGGCTGCCCCACTCTTCCTTGCTGGGTCTTTCACTTCTTTCTGCCTGTTAGGTAACCCTCAAATCCCAGAGGCACTAAGAGATCAAAGCTTATGGCCTCTCCCTTGAAATCAGAAGACCCAGACAAAATTCTCCATGCCTTGGGGGTGCTGGGCACAGGGTGAGGGTCTGGGGTCTCAGTTCACACATGGGAGGTGGGAGAAGGCCCCCTCCCCCCACCAGAGGTTGTTGCATTGACAGAAAGGAACTGGCAGCGCCTGCTGTTCTGTGCTGGACACGTTGGCTGCATGTGCCGATGACCTGAGGGGACCCAGCTCTCACTTGGTCTGGTCCTGTTATTTTCAGCCTGTCTGGCTGGAAGCTCATTAGGGAGCTGATGGCGAGGCCATGGCTGACCACCATGTAGCTCTGCCGGCACTCACCTGGGTAGCCGGGAAGGAGATTTTTCACCTCCACTGGCCTCTCTGTGCCCACATTTGTGTTTGCAGGTAGCATCTGCCTGGACAGGTGATCCGCCCTGTTTCATGGCTTGCATCTTGCCACCACCCTGGACCCTCCTGGTATGTGCTCCGTAAATCACTCGCCTTAGCAGCTATGTGTTCCTGTCATCCCCACATGGCTGGGCTGAGGGCATTAGAGGTGGGTGCTGCCAGCGCTATGTATCTCCAGCTTTGTTTTCACTTCTGTCTTCCTAGAACTCCTCTCTCAGGCAAAGTCTCCTTTCAATTATTTCAAAAGTTCATGCCTTCAGTGACAATGATCCGTGTTATTAATTTGACTCTGGCTGAGGTGACAGGCTGTGGTGGCCTCATCTCTCCATCCCAGGCCCAGAGATGTCTGAAGACCCTGGGTCACTTCCTCCCCCGTGGGCACCAGGAACAGAATGGCTTTCAAGGGAGCCGTGCGGGTCTGTGGAGCTTACAGATTCCGGCCCCTGCCAGGACTCCAGCCTCCCCTGAATCCCCCCTGCACCCCTCCCTTCTGTGGAGCTGGGCACCGCACACATGCTCACTAAATGCTGGTGGAGCGAATGGAGGAAAGAACAGATGAAGGAATGTCATTAGCCACTAAGCAAACAGGTACAACAAAGCAACAGCTAAGCTCAAACCCCTTGGGTGGTTTCAAAGGTCTTTCTGGTCTGTCCCCTGCACAGTGTTCATTTTCTCTTCTGCTCTGCACCCCTTAACATTTCACACCCCAACGATACAGAATGATGTGCAGTTCTCCAGTGCTGTGGCAGCGTTTCAGACCTCCAAGGTTTTGTGCAAGTTGTTACCCAGGTCTGGAATGCTTTCTGCCTCTTGGCTGAGCTCAGATGATATCCTCCCAACACCCTACTTCTGCACCCATTTGTTGAGAGGCCGTCTCAGAAATCCCCCTATCACCAGCTTTAGCCTCTCTGGGCCCCCTCTGTAATTGGTGCACTGGGATTCTGCATTGTAATAATCTGTAACATTTATTTCTTTTCTTTTTTTCTTTCAGACAGAGTTTCACTCTTGCTGCCCAGGCTGCAGTGTGCAGTGCAATGGCACACTCTTAGCTCACTGCAACCTCCGCCTCCTGGGTTCCAGTGATTCTTCTGCTTCAGCCTCCCAAGTACCTGGGATTACAGACACCTGCCTCCGCACCTGGCTAATTTTTATATTTTTAGTAGAGATGGGGTTTCACCATATTGGCCAGGCTGGTCTCGAACTCCTGACTTCAGGTGATCTGCCTGCCTCGGCCTCCCAAAGTGCTGGAATTACAGGTGTGAGCCACTGTGCCTGGCCTAAAACATTTGCTATAGTCTATTTGGTGAAATGCTGTCCAAAGATGTGGATTCTTTGGAATCCAGATGGTGCCCACTTGGATTGAGGGTGGGTCTGCCTCAGCACAGGGGTTCTGTGTCAGCATGTTAGGAGGAGAAGGCTGCAAACCGGACCCTTCTTGTTGAGCTTCAGGGCAATCACTGTCATTTCCAAGGTTCCAAGAAGCTCAAGAGTAAAGAAAACCATTCATTTTTTATGCAGTAGTTTCTAAATGTTTAAATAAAGACTCGCTTTCATTAGTAGTTATTAACATCCCACACATGAGTTTTCCTTTGAGTCCTCTTGGCAACACTACTTGGTTGACATCCCATCATCTCTGAATGGAACTTCCAAGAGGGCAGGAGCTGGGGACCTGACACCTAGCACCTTGCTGGTGCACATCGAGAATCTGTGGAGTTGAATAGGTTTGAGATGATGGGGCGAGTAGCACATCTTACCTGGGGCTTCCAGAATTTGTGAGAAGCTCCCTGCATGGTTCCCCAGCAGGATCTGGAAATTCAATTCCTGGGTGTCAACAGGCTCACTTTTCAAGGCAGTGTTCTCCCCAGCTGATGCCAAGAAATGTCACTGGTGCTCCTGCTAATGCCTCCCTTACCATCACTTGTGGGTGGTGACACTGATCAGTGTTGGCAAATTAAGGTGAGCCCCAATGAGAGGGAGGCAATGTATGTGCCTTTGGAGCTAGGTGCTTGCCTGGACGTCTTTCTCGGAGGCTGTCAGATGGGAGGCAACTCTGGGCAAATGATGGTGATGCCGGGAGGGGCCATAGGTGATAGTGGTGGGGAGACGAGGGTAGACACAGGTAAGAAAAGCAAAGGACAAAAGGCGCTCATTTATCTAGGAAGCATCAGCCCAGCTGCAGTATTGCGGCTGTGCCAGGGCATGGTGTGGGCTGAGGTGTTAGGTCCAGAAGCCCCGGGACTGGGGATGCCAGTGGTAGCTTCCCAGGGAGGGCGAGGCTAGAGCTGGGGCCTCCAGGTGGACATGAGGAGGAAAGGTGTGATGGTTAATATTGAGTGTCAAATTGATTGGATTGAGGGATGCAAAGTATTGTTCCTGGGTGTGCCTGTGAGGGTGTTGCCAAAGGAGATTAACATTTGAGTCAGTGGACTGTGAGAGGCAGACCCACCCTCAATCCAGGTGGGCACCTTCAGCTGCCAGCGAGGCTAGAATAAAAGCAGGCAGAGGAACATGGAAGGACTAGACTGGCTGAGTCTTCTGGCCTTCGTCTTTCTCCTGTGCTGGATGCTTCCTGCCTTTGAACATTGGACTCCAAGTTCTTCAGCTTTCAAACTCTTAGGCTTACACCAGTGATTTGACAGGGGCTCTCGGGCCTTTGGCCACAGACGGCTGCACTGTCGGCTTCCCTACTTTTGAGGTTTTGGGACTTGGACTGGCTTCCTTGCTCTCCAGCTTGCAAACAGCTTATTGTGGGACTTCACCTTGTGATCATGTGAGTCAATTCTCCTTCATAAACTCCCTTTCATATTCTATGCCACTAGTCCTGTCCCTCTAGAGAACTGTGACTATACAAAAGGCTTTCTTGGGAAGCTTACAGTGAGTCACACGGTGTATGATGCTGTGAAACAGCAGGGCACGCAATGGGCGCCAGAGGGGTGCTGGAATCCAGGGGTAGTGGGTGAAGAGGAGCTTGGACAGCAGGCAGGAGTGAGGTCACAAAGGGCCTCGTAGGTTATGTATAAAATCTACCTTCTGCGCAGTGAGAAGCCATTGAAGGGCTTTCAACAGGAGGTGGAAATTGCTTTACATTTGTGGAAGGCTAACTCGGCAGAAGCAGAGAGGTTGGAGTAAGTGGGAAATAAACTAGAAGCAAGACAATTACTAAGGAGGCCATGTCACTCAGAAATACGGCGGCCAAACAGTGGCAGAGAGTCTGAATACACAGGGAAAAAATGGAATCTTTTTTGTTTTCAATTTGCCGATACTGATAAGACTTGGCGCTTAATGTGATGTGGAAATGGCCAGTGTCTCAGATGGCTTCCGGTTTCTGCCTTGGGTGACTAGATTTGTCCACATGAAAGCATCAGAATTAGAAATTAGCACATGGCTTGGCCTTAGCACTGGTGACCAAAGTGGCTGGTGTTTGTAACAGGTGACAATGGTGGTCAGGTTTCTTTTTCTTTATCTCAGTCCTCGCCTCCTTTGTTTTTGTCTGAGTCATCTTTTTTCGGTGAAGAAAGGCCCTGCCAGACTATATTTGGCAAGTTTATTCAAATTCCACAAATCTTGCTTTCACACCAGGGAAGAAAAACGTCTTCATAGTTTAAAAAACAATTCCTTTTAAAGACAGGATCTCGCTCTGTTGCCCCGGCTGGAGTGCAGTGGCGTGATCACAGCTCACTGCAGCCTCGACCTCCTGGGCTCAAGTGATCCTCCCACTTCAGCCTCCTCCTGAGTAACTGGGACTACAGGCTACCTTCATATTTTTATTTACAAGTGGCTACAGTCAAGGCAAAAGATTAATTTGCCACTCTCTCCTTTGTGGATTTAGTTAGGACCTACCTGACCCCACGTAAACTACTGGGCTGGGATCATGTCTGATGCAGTCCTGAGACTCTGTGCCATCTATACTGGGTGCAGTATATCCCCAGCACCCAGTGGCATATTCTAACACAGTACTGCTCCTTGTGCTCTGGCACTCCTGAGCTCTTATTTCTCATGTATGGGGTGTTAGTCTGTACAAGTCCATATTCTACCTTCAAGGCGTATTCACGTGCCCCTTCTCCACAGAGGCTTACATGATCCTCCTGGGAAAACGCAACCTCCATCTTCAGATCCCACCAAACTCTACCTGTTCCTCCTTTGAGGCCCTGGCACTCCTGAGCTCTTATTTCTTATTCATGGAGCGCTTGTCTGTACAAGTCCATACTCTATCTTCAAGGTTAGAAGATAGAATTTAGGTTTAACGTGCCCCTTCTCTACGGAGGCTTACGTGATCCTCTTGGGAAGAAGCAATCTCCATCCTCAGAACCCACCAAACTCTACCTGCTCCTGCATTGTCGTGATCAGCAACTGGGCCTCAGAATCAAGCACTTGGATTCGAATTCCAGCTCCACTATTTTCTATCTGGTGAAACTTCAAGAGCATCAATTTCTTCCCTGGTGCAAATGGGGTTGGCGGTTTCTCCTTTCAGGGGGTTGTGGATGTCAGATGAGTTCATGCGTATAAAGTGCTCAGCACAGTGCTGGTCATGATAGGGATTTACTTCCTGTTAGCTATTGCTATCATTTTTATTTTTATGAGTGTTCACGTTAGAATTTTCTCACATTAGATTAATTTGTGGCTGTATCTCCCCTACATACTATGAAGACAGGACTGTGACTGTTTCACATCTTCACCCCTGTAGAGCACTCGTCACAATGCCTGCCACACAGTAGGTATTCAGTACATGTGCAGTGAGTGTTGAATTAATAACCCTGCACAATCCATTCCAGAAACCCTCGATGAGGGCAGCTTGTCTCCACCCCTGAGATTTCTCTGTTTACCAGCCCTTAGCCATGGAGTCACCACTGGTGTGGTGCAGGTGGCCCTCTCCAGCAAGCCCTCACTGTATTGTCTTTGGTCCCTGCCCCTGTCAAGATGTCATCGAGGAGCTGTGATACACCCTAGCACTGGCATCTGCAAACAGCTTTTACTTTCATTTCCTCAGCAAAAGAGGCATCCACACAGATTCCCAGTTTGTGTCCCTATCAATTCAACATATTTATCCAATCAACAGCAGGCAGACATAACAATGTACAAGACTTAGGCTAGGTGCAGTGGCTCATGCCTGTCATCCCAGCACTTTGGGAGGCCAAGGTGGGAAGATTGATTGAGTTCAGGAGTTTGAGACCAGCTTGGGCAATGTGGCAAAACTCCATCTCTGCCAAATATTAAAAACAAAATCTGGACATGGTGACATGTGCCTGTAGTCCCAGCTACTTGGGAGGCTGAGGTGGGAGGATTACCTGAGCCCGGGAATTCAAGGCTGCAGTGAGCCATAAATCATACTACTGCACTCCAGCCTAGGCAAAAGAGCGAGACACTGCCTCAACAAAAACAATGACAACAAAAACCCAAAACAATTTCCAAGACTTGGAGCGACAGTACAAAGCTTGAGTCATGGGTGGATGAACACCTTGAGAAGCACAGTCAAATAACATCTGTCCATATGGTTTTTTCAGTAAAGAAAAAAGAAATTATATTTACCGACATGTTTATCATTTCCAGTGCTTTTAATTTCTTCCTTTAGATCTGAATTTCCATCTGGCATCATTTCTCTTTAGCATTTATTGTTTACAGGTGACAGATTTTTCTCCCCTTCCTCTTAGCTGCATATGTCTTTATTTCACCTTCATTTTTAAAGGATATTTTCATTAGATATAGAATTTTATGTTGACACTTTCTTTCCCTTTTGTTACTTTAAACATAATGTTTCAGATGTCCTATGATCTCTATTATTTCTTTTTTTTAAATTTTATAATTTTTAATTTTTGTGGGTACATACTGTATATACTTCCTGGGTACATGAGATATTTTGGTACAGGCATGCAATGAATAATAATCACATTATGGAAATTGGGTATCATCCCCTCAAACATTTATCCTTTGTGTTGTAGACAATCCAATTATACCCTTTTAGTTGTTTTCAAATATACAATAAAGTTATTATTGACTATAATCCCTCTTGTGCGATCAAATATAATACTGGCTGTTATTTATTCTATATTTTTGTGCCCATTAACTATTCCTGTCTCCCCCTATCCCCACCACCCTTCCCATCCTCTGGTAACCATCCTTCTACTCTCTATGTCCATGACTCCAATCTTTTTGATTTTTAGATCCCACAAATAAGTGAGAACACATGATGTTTGTCTTTCCGTACCTGGCTTATTTCACTTAACATAATGATCTCCAGTTCACCTGTGTTGTTGCAAATGACTGGATCTCATTCTTTTCATGGCTGGACAGTACACCATTGTGTAGAAGTAACACAGTTTCATTATCCATTCATCTGTGGATGGACTCTTAGGTTGATTCCAAATCTTGGCTATTGGCCGGGCGCAGTGGCTCAAGCCTGTAATCCCAGCACTTTGGGAGGCCGAGGCGGGAGGATCATGAGGTCAGGAGATTGAGACCATCCTGGCTAACACGGTGAAACCCCGTCTCTACTAAAAAATACAAAAAAATTAGCCGGGCACAGTGGCAGGCACCTGTAGTCCCAGCTATTCGGGAGGCTGAGGCAGGAGAATGGCATGAACCTGGGAGGCGGAGCTTGCAGTGAGCCGAGATCGTGCCACTGCACTCCATCCTGGGCAACAGAGTGAGACTCCGTCTCAAAAAAAAAAAAAAAAAAAACTTGGCTATTGTGAGCAGTGCTGCAACAAACACGGGAGTATCTCTTTGATGCACTAATTTCTTTTCTCTGTGGTATATACCCAGCAGTGGAATTGCTGGATCATACGGTAGCTCAATTTTTTAGTTTTTTGAGGAGCTTCTAAACTCTTCTCCTTAGTTGTACTAACTTACATTTCCACCAACAGTGTACAAGGGTCTGTCCCCTTTTCTTCACATCCTTGCCAGTATTTGTTACTGCCTGTCTTTTGGATAAAAGCCATTTTAATTGGGGTGAGATGATATCTCATTAATTTACACTTCTCTGAAGATCAGTGATGTTGAGCACTTTTTCATATGCCTGTTTGCCATTTGTATGTCTTTTTTTTGAGAAAGATCTGTTCAGATCTTTTTTCTGTTTTTTAATTGGATTATTAGGATTTTTTTCCTATGGAGTTGTTTGAACTCCTTATATATTTTAGTTATTAATTCCTTGTCATATGGGTAGTTGGCAAATATTTTTTACTATTCTTGGGGTTGTTTCTTATTTTGTTGATTGTATCCTCTTTGTTCTGCAGAAGCTTTTTAACTTGATGTAATCCCATTTGTCTATTTTTGCTTTGGTTGCCTGTGCTTGTGGGGTATTACTCAAAAAAATTTTGCCCAGACCAATGTCTTGGAGAGTTTCCCCAATGTTTTCTTTTAGTAGTTTCATAGTTTCAGGTCTTAGATTTAACTATTTAATCAATTTTTATTTGATTTTTGTATATGGTGAAAAATAGGGGTCTAGTTTCATTTTTCTGAATGTGAATATCTAGTTTTCCCAGCACAATTTATTAAAGAGAATGCCTTCTCCCCAATGTATGTTCTTGGCTCCTTTGTAAAAAATGAGTTCACTGTAGGTGTGTGGGTTTATTTCTGGGTTCTTTATTCTGTTCCATTGGTCTATGTGTCTGTTTTTATGCCAGTACCATGCTGTTTTGGTTGCTGTAGCTCTGTAGTATAATTTGAAGTCAGGTAATGTAATTCCTCTTTTTTTTTTTTTTTTTTTCCTCAGGGTAGTTTTGGCTACTTTGGGTCTTTTGTGATTCCATATAAATTTTACAATTGTTTTATTGTTTCTGTGAAGAATGCCATTGGCATTTTGATAGGGATTGCATTGAATCTGTAGATTGCTTTGGGTAGTATAACTGTTTTAACAATATTGATTCTTCCAATCTATGAATATGAAATATCTTTTTTTTGTGGGTGTGTGTGTCCTCTTCAGTTTCTTTCATCAGCATTTTATGGTTTGCTTTGTAGAGATCTTTCACTTCTTTGCCATTAATTCCTAGGTATTTTATTTTACTTGTGGCCATTATAAATAGAATTACTTTTTTATATTTCTTTTCAAATTATTCATTTTTGGCATATAGAATTCCTACCGATGTTTGTATGTTGATTTTGTATCCTGCAACTTCACTGAATGTTTTTCTTTCCTTTGGGACAGGGTCTTGCTCTGTTACCGAGGCTAGAGTGCAGGCTCAGGTGCTCCTCCTGCCTCAGTCTCCTGAGTAGCTGGGACTACAGGGGTGTGCTACCATGCCCAGATAATTTTTAAAACCATATTTTGTAGAGATGGGGTCTCACTATGTTGTCCAGGCTGATCTTGAACTTCTAGCCTCAAGTGACTCTCTCACCTTGGCCTCCCAAATTGCTGGAATTAGAGGCATGAGCCACTGTGCTCAGCCAACTTTACTGAATTTATCAGTTCTAATAGTTTTTTGGTGGAGTCTAGTTTTTTCCAAATATAAGATCATATCATCTGCAAACAAGGATAATTTGACTTCTTCCTTTCCAATTTGGATCTTATTTCTTTCTCTTGTCTGATTGCTCTAGCTAGGATTTCCAGTATTATAATGAATAACATAGTACTGGAAATCCCATCTAGAGCAAGTGGTGAAAGTGGGCATCCATACTGTGTTCCAGATCTAAGAGGAAAGGGCTTTTAGTTTTTCCCTATTAGGTATGGTACTAGCTGTGGGTCTGCCATATGTGACTTTTAATATGTTATGTTCCCTCTATGCCCAGTTTTTTTTTAGAATTTTTATCATGAAGTGATATTGAACTTTATCAAATGCGTTTTCAGCATCAATTGAAATGGTCATATGGTTTTTGTACTCATTCTGTTGATATGATGTATCATATTGATTGATTTATGTATGTCGAACCATCCTTGCATTACTGGAATAAATCCTACTTGGTCATGATGAGCAATCTTTTTAATGTTTTGTTGAATTCAGTTTGCTAGTATTTTGTTGAACATTTTTGAATCAATGTTCATCAGAGATATTGGCCTATAGTTCTCCTTTTTAAAATGTGTCTTTGTTTGGTTCTGGTATCAGGGTAACACTGGCCTTGTAGAATAAGTTTTGAAGTATTCTTTCTTTCCATCTCTATTTTTCAGAACAGTTTGAGTAGGATTGATATTAGTCCTTCTTTAAATGTTTGGTAGAATTCATCAGTGAAGCCATTGGGTCCTGGGCTTTTCTTTACTGGGAGACTTTTTATTATGACTTCAATCTCATTAGTTGCTATTAGTCTGTTCAGCTTTTGCGTTTCTTTATGGTTCAATCTTGGTAGCTTGTATGTGTCTAGGAATTTATCCATTTCTTCTAGATTTTCTAATTTATTGGCATATAGTTGCTCACAGTAGCCACTAATATTCCTTTGAATTTCTTGCAGGATCAATTGTAATGTCTCCTTTTTCATCTCTGATTTTATTTATTTTGTTCTTCTTTTTTCTTAGTTTGGCCAAGATTTGTAAATTTTGTTTATCTTTACAAAAAAAACAGTTTTTTGTTTCATTGACCTTTTGAATAGTTTTATTTCAAATTCATTTATTTCTGCTCTGACGTTTATTATTTCTTTTCTTATACTAACTTTGAATTCAATTTGCTCTTGCTTTTCTAGTTCTTTAAGATGCTTTATGAGGTTATTTATTTGAAGTTTTTCTTTTTTTTATATAGACACTTATAGCTATACATTTTCCTCTTTGTACTGCTTTTGCTGTATCCGTATGTTTTTGGTATGTTGTATTTCTTTTATCATCTGTTTCAAAACAATTTTCACTTTTCTTCTTAATTTTTTCACTGACCTACTGGTCATTCAAGAGCATATTGTTCAATTTCCATGTGTTTGTATAGTTCCCAAAATTCCTTTTGTTATTGATTTCTAGTTTTATTTCAGTGTGGTCAGATAAGATGCTTGATATTATTTCATTTTTAAAAAATGTTTTAAGACTTGTTTTGTGATCTTATGTATGGTCTATCCTTGAGAATGATCCCTGTGCTAAGGAGAAAAATGTGTATTCTGCAGACATTGGATGAAACATTCTGTTAGTATCTATTAGGTCCATTTGTTTTATAATGCAGATTCAGTCTACTGTTTCTTTGTTGATTTTCTGTCTGGTAGATCTGTCCAATGCTGAAAGTGGGGGTGTTGAAGTCTCCAGCTATTAATATATTGGGATCTACCTCTCTTTAGTGCTAATATTATTTACTTTATATATGGTTTCTCTAGTGTTGGGTGCATGTATATTTACAATCATTATATCCTCCTGGTGAATTGACACTTTTACCACTATGTAATGACCTTCTTTGTTGCTTCCTACAGTTTTTGTCTTAAAATCTATTCTGTCTAATATAAGTATATTGGTTTCACATGGAATATCTTTTTCCATCCCTTTATTTTTAGTCTATATGTGTCTTTATATGTGGAGTGTGTTTCTTGTAGGCAACAGATCATTGGGTATTGTTTTTTCATTCATTAAGCCATCTTTGTCTTTTGACTGGGGAGCTTAGTCCAATGGGACTTACTCCAGCCATTTTGTTATTTGTTTTCTGGTTGTTTTGCAATCTTCTTTTCTTTCCTTTCTCCCTGTCTTTCTTTTCATGAAGGTGATTTTTCTCTGCTGATGTGATTTAATTTCTTGCTATTTATTTTTTGCATATCCATTTTGTGTTCTTTGATTTGAGATTACTATGACATTTTCAAATACTATCTTATAACCTGTTATTTTAAGCTGATGACAATATAACACTGATTGCATAAACAAACACACAAATAAGAAAACTAATAAAATTCTACACTTTAACTTGATCTCTTTGATTTTTATCTTTTTGTTGTTTCTCTTTGTCTTACTGTACTACATCTTGAAAAGTAGTTATTATTTTTGATTGATTCATCATTTAGTTTTTCTATCTAAATCAAGAGTAGTTTACATAACACAATGACAGTGTTATACCATTCTGTGGTTTTCTGTCTGCTTCCTATTACCACTGAGTTTTGAACCTTCAGATGATTTCTTCTTGCCCATCAACATTCTTTTCTTTCAGATTGAAGAACTCCATTTAGCATTTCTGGTAGGACAGGTCTGATGTTGATGAAGTCACTCAGCTTTTGATTTTCTGAAAAGGTCTTCATTTCTCCTCATGCTAAAATAACATTTTTTTTTTTTTTTTTTTTTTTTTTGCTGGATATACTATTCTAGGATGAAAGTTTATTTTCCTTCAGCACTTTACATATGTCATTCCACTCTCTCTTGTTCTATAAGATTTCTACTGAAAAGTCTGCTGCCAGAAGTATTGAAACTCCCTTGTATGTTGTTTTTTTCTTTTCTCTTTCTGCTTTTAGGATCCTTTATTTGTCCTTGACCTTTGGGAGTTTGATTATTAAATGCCTTGAGTCATTTAAAAACTTTTGAGTTAAATTTGCTTGATGTTCGATAACCTTTTTGTAATTGAATGTTGTTATCTTTCCCTAGGTTTGGGAAGTTCTCTGATTTTGTCCCTTTGTAAACTTTCTACTGCTGTCTCTCTCTCTCTCTCTCCCTCCACTTTAAGGCTGATAAGTCTTAGATTTGCTCC
The DNA here is from genome assembly GCF_009828535.3 of Hylobates moloch. Classification (NCBI taxonomy): domain Eukaryota; kingdom Metazoa; phylum Chordata; class Mammalia; order Primates; family Hylobatidae; genus Hylobates; species Hylobates moloch. Next base: position 57,529,159 of record NW_026652287.1, on the reverse strand, counting down.
TTTGAGGCTATTCATAGATCTTGTAGGTATGCTTTATTGTTTCTTATTCTTTCTTTTGTCCCTGACTGTGTATTTTCAAATAGCCTGTCTTCAAACTCACTTTCTTCTGCTTTGTCAATTCTGCTGTTAGGAGACTCTGATGCATTCTTCAGCATGTCAATTGCAGTTTTTCAATTCTAGAGTTTCTGCTTGATACTTTTTAATTATTTCAATCTCTTTGTTAAATTTATCTGATAGAATTCTGAATTCCTTCCCTGTGTTATCTTGCTTTTCTCTGTTTCTTTAAAACAGCTATTTTGAATTCTCTTTCTAAAAGGCCATATATCTCTGTTTCTCCAGTATTAGTCCCTGGTACCTCATTTAGTTGGTGAGGTCATGTTTTCCTGGATGGGGTTGATGCTTGTAGATGTTCATCAATGTCTGGGCATTGAAGAGTTAGGTATGTATTGTAGTCTTCCCAGTCTGGGCTTGTTTGTGCTTGTGCTTGTACTTGGGAAGGCTTTCCAGCAATTTGAAGGGATTTGGGTCTTAAGCCCAATAATACTGTGGTTTTTGCAGACTTGTAGCGGTACTACCTTTGTGGTCTCGGATAAGATCAAAAAGAATTCTCTGGATTATCAGGCAGACTCTTGTTCTTTTGCCTTACTTTCTCACAAACAAAAGGAGTCTATCTCTGCTGAGCCACCTGGAACTCAGGATATGGTGATGCAAGCACCGCTGTGGCCACCACCACTTGGCCAGTGCTGAGAGAGACCGGAAGCCAGCACAGCACTAGCCTCACCCAAGGCCCTTTCCTTCAGGGCAGCACATTCCTTCAGGACCCAGGCATCTCCAGTGATGATGTCTAGGAGTCAGACATTGGAGACAAAAACCTTATCAATTTACCTGATATTCTATTCGACTGAAGCTAAACTGGCATACAGACCACAATATAAAGTCCTTTCCATCCTTCCCTTCCTTTTCCACAGGCAGAGGAACCTCTTCCTGTAGCCTCCACTTCCACCAGTCCACAAGGGGGTTCTGCCAGGCCACCCTAGGACTCTTCTGTCAGCTGGTGGTGAATGCTGCCAAGCCTGAGACCCACACATCAGGACTGTGAGCTCCCCTCTGGCCCAGGGCAGGTCCAGAGATGCTGTCCAAGACCCTAGGCCAGGACTCAGGGACCCTAAGAGCCTGCTTGTTGCTCTACCCCACTAAGGCCAAGCTGGTACCTGATTTTTGGTTCTTGTGACAGTGCTTTCCTATGTGCAGGTAGTTGTTAAAATTTGGTGTTTGGGGGAGCAGATGGGATGAATGCTATAGGCTTCTCTTCTGCCATCTTGCTTCACCCTCTGTTCTTTATTATTTCTGATGAGAAGTTAGCTGTTATTGTTTCCTTGAACATATTGTATGCCCCAACTCCACCCCTGGGCTGGTTTGAAGATATTCTCCTTATCTTTGTCAATAGTTTGATTATGATGTGCCAAACTGTGGTTTTCTTTGTAATTATTCCTTTTTTTTAGACAGAGTTTCGCTCTTGTTGCCCAGACTTGGGTGCAATGGCATATCTTGGCTCACTTCATCCTTCACCTCCCAGTTTCAAGTGATTTTCCTGCCTCAGCCTTCTGAGTAGCTGGGATTATAGGCATGTGCCACCATGCCTGACTAATTTTGTATTTTTAGTAGACAGGGTTTCTCCATGTTGGTCAGGCTGGTCTCGAACTCCCGACCTCAGGTGATCCACCAACCTCGGTCTCCCAAGTGTTGGGATTACAGGTGTGAGCCACTGCATCCAGCCTGTAATTAATTATTCTTAAGTGTTCCTGAATTTTTTGGTTCTAGAAATTGTTGTTTTTCATCATTTTCAGAAATTCAGCTATTATTCTTGTAAACATGTTACCTATCTTTTTCATTTTTTCTCCCTCCTTGCCTTTGTGGAGTCCAAATCACATGTGTTAGACCACTTAAATTGTCTCACAGTTCATGGAGACTCTATTATAATATTTTTCAGAATCCTTTTTTCCCCTCTCTCTGGGCTTCACTTTGGACAATTTCTATTGGTTTCTCTTTAAGTTTACTAATTTTTTTTTCTTCTGCATTGTTCAGTTGGCTATTAAGCCCATCTGTCTTAGTCCTTTCAGGCTGCTATGACAAAGTACCTTTGTCTTATACAGTGTACAAGTATACAAGTACAGTGGCTTATACACAACAGAAATTTATTTCTCACAATTCTGGATGCTGGGAAGTTCAAGATCAGAGTGCTGGCAGATTTGGTGTCTGATGAGGTTCTGCTTCCTGGTTCATACATGCCCCTCTTTTAGCAGTTCTCACGTGGCAAAAAGGGAAGTGAGTCCTTGGTGGTTTCTTTTATAAGGGTACTAATCCTGTACATGAAGGCTCTGCCTTCATGACCTAATTACCTCCCAAAGTCCCTATCTCCAAACACCATCACATTGGAAATTAGGTTTCAACATATAAATTGGTGGTGAGGGGCATGGCCTAAACATTCAGTCTATAGACCACCCAATGAATTTTCCACTTTAGGTATTGTGTATTTTAAGTTAAAATATTTCAATTTTTAGTGTTTCTGTATCTGTTCCAAAATATACCATTGCTTCTTTATAATATCTGTGCTTTCCTGTAAATTTTAAGATATTTATAGTAGTTATTCAACAATATTTGTCTGATATTTTCAATATCTGGTTCATTTACAGGTCTGTTCCTATTTTTTTATTTTTTAAATTATGGGTCACATTTTCCTGCTTGTTTGTATGTCTAGTAATTTTTGATTGCATACTGAACATTGTAGATAATAGAGACTCTAGATTCTATTATCTTTTTCTGAAAACTTTTGGGTTTTATTGTAATAGGCAGTTAAATTACTGAAGAATAATCTTGATGTTGTGGATGCTTGGTTATAGGTTTTGTTAGAGCACATATATTTCTGTTTTTTCTTTATTCTTGGGTCATAGTCCATAGTTCTAGTATAATCTTTATTCTTAAGGTGTGGTTCTTCTGATGTTTCAATAGATAGCTCAAGGTATTGAACAAACTCCTCTAACTTGGTAGAATTTGAAAGTGTAACCAGTAGTTGCTGAACTCTCTGCTCAGCATTTTAGCCATTCAACTGTTGCTAACTGCTTGGCTCCTGGGAGCACTGCCATCAACGCATGACATGTAAGAGTCCAAGGTTTTGAAGGCAGTTGTACACAGATATGAGGGATCCACCATTTGTGGGTTCCTCATTCTAAGAATTCCTCCCTCAATTTTGAGCAGTGTTCTGGCAGCTCCAACCTCCAGCCTTTAACCATTAAGACTGCTATTTTATACCTGAGCTCTATACCCTGTGCTCTGCAAACTTGTAGGACCCTTGAGAAAAATAAGTAACATAAATCCCACCTAGTCTGCTTCCTTCTTTTTGAGGGTTATGTCTCCTCCATTTTATTCCAGAATTTTGTTGTTCTCTAGTGCCTTCCAACAATTTCCTTTTTAAAAAAATTTTATGCAGACTTTATAGTTGTTATAGGCAGGAGGGTTAGTCAGATATAGTCTATGATGCCAGTGCTTAAGCTGAAACTGACCTGTCCAAATACATTTTTTAAAACCCTTAAGAGAGTAAGAGGAGCTTCTTTAATTGAGCCAAGAAGCTCTGTAAAGACTTTCCTTCCTTCTTTAATTCACTTAGTAATATTTTTTGGACCCTCAAATGTTTAAGAATCTACCAAGGGTGCCACATACTCTATTCCACTTCATTTACCAAGTTAAAATTTGGCTGCAACTTATCACAGTTGGGAATTGATTTTATAACCTCTGATGTACTTTCTAACCCTCAGAATCTACAATTTTATGAATTATGTATGGACCCTACCCTCAATTTCTGTGAAGGTGTTTCCAGTACATAATATTAAAATGTACTGTTAGCTTTGGTTATAGTGGATGTCATTTTTTCTGTCTGCCCAGAGTCTGTTTTTGCTTCTTCTGATGAATACCTAGAATTTCCCTTGTGAAACAGTTTATCTCCCCACACTCTTATGTGGTGGTTCAGGTGGGGATATTCTCAGAGGTGGAGCATGTGACTCTGGTTTAACCAATCAGAACACCAAATCCTAGTAGTCACAGGAGATTGGATAAGGAGTTGCAATATGAGTCAAACTTAATCAGCGTAATTACATCTCTTGACCACAGTAATTGTTTCATTATACCAAGATGAAGATACTGTTCTAAAGAGTGTGAGTTAGAGAATGTGAGCGAATCTATTAGAAAATAAACTCCTGCTTATCTATCACACTTGAAACTATGTCTTGAAATCACAAGTAACTGAAAGTAAAACCATACAGAAGAGAGCAGAGCCAACATTTGGAGAGTGGTGGGGAGCAGATCATCTGAGGGTTTGCATACAGCTGTATCTGAAGCTCAATGACTGTACTTTTCAGGTATATGAGTCATATAAGTTACCTTTGTTTTTTCCTTAAGCCAATTTGATTTGGGTTCTCTTTCCCTTGAACAGAAATATTCCTGACTGGCACATCAGTCAAGGGCCTAAATGGGGTGTGTCAATTATGCACCCAAAGAAGAAAAGGTAGATCTGGCCACCCCAAATTGTTTTTGGCTGAACACACTTAAACAAGCCACATCAATCACCAGGTTCACAGCTGACAGCCTTGCTTTGGCACCCTGCAATCATTCTCCTGCAATTTTCTGGAATAAGTGGAGGCAGGCACTAGATCAACAACACTGATGATATGTTTGTGTGCTACACATTCTTAACCCATCCTGCAATCAAGCTACGTCTCTCTTCCCAAGTGGATGGAAATTCTTCAAGGATATTAATATTCTGTGTGTTTCCTCTCTGAGCTGGGCTTTGGTGATTATGCAACCTCAGTCCCTGTCTACTGGATGAGAGGTAACCTTTGAACAATTTGTGGGAACAGTTATACAATCTAATTTCTGACTATTCCTGATATAACTGAACTTTAAAGGTGCTTACATGGTCAGAAAATTCCACATTTTGGTTTAGAAAATGTGCCTGTTCTCTCCTCAAATATAAGCCAAAATTAATCAGCAGTGCCTCCCAGGTATTTTCAAAATAGAGTCCCTGACATCTTACCTATTGGATCTGCAGAAACATTTTGTTTTTTTTCTTTTAATTGTTGTAGTGTTCAAGACCATTTGGGCAAATTTCAAACAGAAAAGGTAGTTGCAAAACAGGTATTGTCTTCCCCCCCTTTTTTTCTGTGGTGTGCTACAATGGGTCTTTCTCCAGGGCACCTACAAGCTCAGAAAGTTATAGGGACATAAAGATTTTTGACAAGCAGCAAACTGTCACTCTGGACCAGATAAACACCCCTTTCTCTTTCATAATGTCTACTTTCTCCACAGCAGCATGCATCTAGCACGGCCATTATCCCCAATCATAATTTATTCTGGACCAGATTGGCCTGTCAGTCACTTGTCACTCTGTGTCCCTCAGAGTTACCTCAGCAATCCTGTGTCTCCTTCTCATTGTACTTGGATGTGCATCTGCTCTGACTTCTTCAGTTAATTTCACAGATTGGTTTTTTGTTGCATTTTTCTACATTTATAGAATTCTTTACTCCTGTCTACCAGAAAACATTAGCTCAGCTGTGTTTGAGGAAGGGAAACATTTCCCTTTGTTGAAAGAAGGGCACGTCATTAATAAGACCATGTCTGAACACAGGGATGAAATTGTAATAATCATCTGATAGAAAGTTACACTTTATTCTTCTTTGCTAAAAAGGAAGGGCCTGAAGGAAAGTATTGTAGCGGGCATTTCTAATGCTCACCAGTATCTAGTTATCCTTTCTTTCATGGGCATAAAGGAGTCTGTATTCTCCAACCCTTTGCATTAAGTCTGGGCCATATGACTGCTCCTGGTATATAGGATGTGAGAGGAAGTAACTTATGTCATGTCTGGGCAGAGGCGGCTGAAAGCCCCTGTAGGTTCACCAGTCTCTCTTCCTCTTTAAGAAAACTGGCAGAGGCATCAAGATGAGATGCAGAGATGCAACACTGAAGGGACCTGGATCTTAGTCACAACGTGAAGGAAGGCCACCCTAGACAGTTACCCAGTCCTGCAGTATACTTTGCAGAAGAAATAAAAATTAGTTGTATTAAGCCATTAAGATTTGGGGATTGTTACCACAACATAGCCTATCTTGTTCTAAGTCATCTAGGAATTGTGGACTTAAACAAAATTGAGATACAATCTATGAACAGTAAAATACTTAGATCCTATGTGCACAATTTGAACTACCTTAACAAATGCCTATACTTGTGTAGCCCAGACCCACTTTAAGACACATGATCAGACATGTCACCCCAGAAAGCTCTCGTGTGCCCCTAGCCAGTCAATCTCTTCCTTCCAGGAAGATCACTCACCTTATTTCTTTTACCATAGATAGTTTTGCCAATTCTAGAAGTTCATATAAATAGAATCATATGGTATGTACTTTTGTATGTGTGTCTGGCTTCTTTCACTCACCATAATATTTTTGAGATTTATCCATGTTGATAGAAGGTATGAGTAGTTTTTTTCCCTTGCCAAGGTGTGGTCCATTATATGAATTTACCACAGTTATTTATTCTTCTTTTGGTAGACTTCTAGATGTTTACAGTTTGGGATAATTATGAAGAAATAATTGTTTACAAGGATTTTTTTTTTTTTTTTTTTTTTTTTTTTTTTTTTGAGACAGAGTCTCGCTGTTGCCCAGGCTGGAGTGCAATGGCGTGATCTCGGCTCACTGCAGGCTCTGCCCCCTGGGGTTCACGCCATTCTCCTGCCTCAGCCTCCCGAGTAGCTGGGACTACAGGCGCCCGCCACCTTGCCTGGCTAATTTTTTGTATTTTTAGTAGAGACGGGGAGGATTTTTGTGGATACATATTTTTGTTGCTCTTGGATAAACACCTTGCTGTGGAATTTCTGAGTCATAATATGTATGTTTAATATTCCTAAAAGGTTAAGAAACTCTTAAACTGTTTCTTAAAATAACTGTGTCATTAAACTTTTACTAGCAACATATGAGAGTTCCTGTTGCTCCATGCTCTTGCCAACATTTGGGATTGTCAAACTTTCTCTCATTTTAGCCATTCTAATGGGTATGTAGTGGTATTTCATTGTTTTAATTTTTATTTCCCTGATGATTAATAATGTTGAGAAGTTTTTCATGTGCTTATTGGCCATTTACTCATCTTCATTTATGACATATCTGTTCATATTTTTTGCTTTTGTAAAAAAGTAGGCCATTTGTTCTTTTGTAATTGAATTGTAGTAAATATATAGTCAGATATGTTATGGATAATTTTTCTGATCTGTAGCTTGCCTGTTTATTTTCTTAATGATTTTTTGGATGATAGGATACTTTTTTTTTATTTTGATGAAGTATAATTTGTCAATTTTTTTATGGTTAGTGCTTTTTGTGTGCTAAGACTCTTTGCACACATCAAGGTCATGGTGATATTTCTCTATCTTTTCTCTTTGAATCATGTTATTTTCTTAAGTCTGACATTTATTTTTGAATTTACTTGTATGTATGGTGTAGGGTAACACTCATGGATTTTTTCTTGTATGAATATTCAATTGTTAATAAAAATATATTGAAAGCCAGGTACGGTGGCTCACACCTGTTATCCCAGCACCTTGGGAGGCCAAGGTGGGTACATCACCTGAGGCCAGGAGTTTCGAGACCAGCCTGGCCAACATGGCAAAATCCCATCTCTATGAAAAATACAAAAAAAAAAAAAAAATTAGCCAGACGTGATGGTGGATGCCTGTAATCCCAGCTACTCGGGAGGCTGAGGCATGAGAATCACTTGAACCCAGGAGATGGAAGCTGCAGCGAGCTGAGATTGCACCATTGTGCTCCAGCCTGGGTGAAAAGAACAAAACTCCATCTCAAAAAAAAAATTATTAAGTAAAATTTTCCCCATTTAATTGCTTTGCCATTCTGATCACAAATCACTGGATTTTATATGTGGATGGGTCTATTTGTGAACTCTTAATTGTGTTTCATGGACATATTTGTCTGTTCTTTCAACAAAAAACACATTTTCTTAGTCACAATAGCTTTATAATGAGTGTTAAGGTCAGGTTGGATATTCTTGGTCCTTTGAATTTCCAAATAAAATTTAAAATAGTATATATATATATATATATATATGTATATATATATATATATGCATATATAAAGACACAATTCCAAGGCTGGCCTTTGCTGCCCTTACACATTCTGGAAAAAATAAAGCTAATAATATTATCAAGCCCCCCACAAAAAAAATTTAAAATAATTTTTTTTTTTTAACATTCAAAAAAAACCTACTTGATGTTTAACCGAATTGTACTAAACCTATAGATAAATTTTGGGGAGATATTGAGTCTTTCAATCCATGAAGATAGTATATCTCACCATTTACTTAGGACTTCTTTAATTTCTCTTAGTAATGTTTTATAATTTTCATTATAGAAGTCTTGTGCACATTTGTTAAATTTATTCCTAGGTAGTTTGTATTTTTAATACAATTTTAAATGAAATGTAAAAATTGGAATTTTTTTGAAACTATAATATTGCTTTGAGTATTTAACACATTTGGGCATTAGCGTACGCAATGCCCCTTCTCTGCCTCTGTCACCTTGCTTATATGGTTATCTCATACCTACACGTGCTCTTTCCCCTGCTTTGTGTATAATACAACCCTGTTTTTACATCAACACTTTCCCACTCTAGGAAGACTTTTCTAATTGCTATGCTCTTGCCTCCCCTCCTCTTGCCTTCCCTCCTCCATTTATGTATCATCCATTCAGGCATTCATGAATCAGAAAGATGAATTAGACAGCTCCTGTTCTCAAGAAACTTAAGTTGCATGAGAGGAGACACTAAATAAATAAATATATAAGAAGTAGAAAAGAGGCAATGTCATCTGAAAGTTGACAAACAAAATGAAAGGCACATTTGGCTGGCAAGGACAGTGAGATTAAGGAAGTTTTCCTGAAGGACTCTTTGAGTTGTAATTGTCTTTAGGGTCCTATAGCACCCAAAAGACTCTTAAGCACTGTCTAAATTCTACAAGTAGACTGCAAGCTTTGTGACAGGTGGAACCACACCTCATATTTTCTCTATTGTCCAATATGGTAGTACTTCTCAAACCTTAGTATACTTAAGATTCACTTGGGATGCTCTATTAAAAATTCATGTTCCCATGCCTGGTTCCTAGGAGTTTGGATTAGGTAGGTCTGTGGAAGAGCCTAGAAATTTGTATTCCAAACAAGTGTTTTTGGTGACTGTATTCAGATGGTCTGAATACAGTCTGAATACAGACTGCTGAAAAATGCCCTATGGTGACTGGCACATTTTTAATCACATAACATTGACAGAGTACTAGGTTGGCTAATGACTGCATCTGAATAACATCATGGCAACTCAAAAGAGAAGAGAACCTTGGTGAAAACCTTACCACATTTTTTGTAATCAGGATACTATAACTTCATTTGACAAATGTCTCTGATCCCGATTCTCTTTTTTGTGTGTGCTTTTGCTGTCTTTCACTTAGAACTCTTTTTGTTACTGTTTGGTGTTAAATGACCTTGTAAGTTAGGCTCTCTGCTTTTGCAAAATCCTGTCTTTCTTGGGTCCTTGCCATCCAGATCATCTCCCTGCTGGAATATTTCTTTGGCTTTTACTATCCTTGTCCCTCCAAGACGGAGGCTCTCTTTGCTTCAGTTACGTTCCTGCATTGTTCACTCAAGAGGAAAAATCCATTTTCATAGCAGAAGAAAATAGCCTGCTTGCTTTACTGTTGACTGTACTCCAGCTGTTCCCTTGATTGGGATAACCCACACCTCAGACTTTCTGGGTGATGTACAACCCATGCAGATCAGTTGTTATGACAACTATATTTTGTTTCATACAAGGCTTTCTCCTGTAACTCTTTACAAGGCCTAATTCTGCATTGTACTCTGCCCTCTAATATATAGTATATAGTGTGCTATAGTTCTCCAAGACACCTTAGATCAAGGGTCTTGAATTTCAATGATAATGGCTTCTTCAGAGCCAAGCGAATTGCAGTTCAACTATATAGCTATCGTTTAATCTCCCAAATGAGACAGGGAGAGGCCAGGTAGGACATTTTTCATACGCAAAAAGGTTTTAAACCTTGAATGTAGACTTTAAAAACTTGCATGTATTTCAGGTAACTGGTACTTGGCTGCTTTATAATGAAAGGTCGCCTCAATAAATATTCCAGAGCAAGCTCAAACTAATCTTAGGAATGGGGGTGGGCGGAGGGCCACTCAACCATGAAGAGTTCATTTTGGCAAAATGATGGGTGAGAGGGGGCTTCTCCTCATAACTGAGTTACTTATTTGTGTTTAGCTCAAGTAATATACTTTGAATTCAGCTCTCTAGCCAATTTTTTTTTCTAGGGCACCCAAGAGAATGGATTGTGGTTATGTAAACAAACTGACTGAGAAATAATGTACGGATGCCCTGGCCACTGGGCCTGTCCCATTTACACACCTTTCCTGACAACCCCTTCCCTGCCCATTCCTCCTCCCTCCAACAGTGACTCCTAACTCTGAGCCTTGAGTGGAGGAGGCTTGATAAAAACAAGCCTAGGACATTTATTGTGAGGCGCCCATCAGCAAGAATCATGGACAGAATGGGCAGTTTAAATTAGGCCTGAAATGTTATCTCATCGGGCCAGAGGCTGTTGACCACTGAGCTCTTGTTCCCCCTTCCTTTCACAGCTGTCATGGTGTGTGTGTGTACACATGGTGCGTGTGCATACGTGTGTCTATATGCACACAGGGAAGCGGTGGGGAAAAATCATTTGGCGCATTGATTCCGCTTGTACTGCTTTTGAGTTAACATCGGGGGTTGGGGAGTGGAGACATGATAGTGGTAGTGAGGCTGCTTATTTGGAGCTCTACGAGGTCGACAGAGACTATAGAAGTAAGTTTCAAGGTGTAGCCAATTTATCCACTCTTCATGCTCACACTCTCATATCAATACTTAGCCTCCCTTTCCCTGCATTCTGCATGGTCCTCTTTTTGACGAGAATGCTAATAAAAGCCCTTCTGTGCCTTGAAGACTAGCTCAGGGACCACTGCCTCCAGGAAGGCTTCCAGAATCTTATGGCACACGTTGTATCTGCTCTCCTGCCTTAGTTTGGAATGGATCACCCTCTATTGCATGTATGTGATTGTGTGTAACTTTGTAAGCCTTTCTGGAGTTTTTAATGAAATGGTGATGCATAATGATAAAAAAAAAATATGAAACTACGAGTCAGCCAGGCTGAGGATCCATTGTTCTCTGCCACTTAACAGCTCTGGGACTTTGGAAAAGTTACTCTTGTCTCTCCAAGTATTGTTTCTTATCAGTAAAATGGGGAGTATTAAATCCATACTTCGCCATACAATCCCTTGTAGAATTGTTGGAGGAATTATATGAGATATTTGTAAAGCATCTAACTTAGGACCTGCTTATATATATGTGTATTAAAGGCCCATTAAATGTTAGTTATTATTGTTATTATATTCATTCATTCATTAAACAAATATGCGACCGTCCCTGTTCAAGGTACCACAGATGCAGAGATGACGTTTTCGGCCTTCAAGGAATTTACAGGCTACTGGGGAGAAAGACACACACAATTACAAGAGTCTATGAATTGCAGTTCTGTGAGATAAATTTGATAGCGGAGATATGCGCCTTTGTGGGGCTGCAAAGGGAAGAACTGCAAACTCTGCTTCCTCTTACCAGTAGCTTGCGTGTGTCTGTTTGTACCACTGGGCTGTACATTCCTGAGGTCAGAGCTAATTCCCTGATTTGATTTTCCTCAAGTCCTTGGCAAATGGTGATTAAGTTAAACTCACAATAATTTATTTAATTCAAAACACAGAACTAGGCTTTTCCTCAACTTCCCATGTTTCCATGGGAGCTCATCTGTCTTTGCCTCCTCAAGCTGCACGTAGCACTGGCTAAGTTCTGAAGGGCACTCCCAGTAAAGATGAGGTTTTAAAGTTCCAGATTGTCCTGGGCAGATGACCATGCTGGATGCATGGAAGGTCCCTGGTGGGTGCTGTGCCAAGTCAAGTTGACTCACTTCCCTTCTCTCGGCCAAGGTCAACACAGTGGGCAAGAGACTTCCAGGAGCAGGGAGGTCTTGGGGGACTCTCACCCTGGTGGGTAGTTACTTAAGTTTTTACGAGCACAGCTTGATTAATTAGCTTCTGAAAGTACAGTAGTTATTCCCAGAGAGGCTGTTAGGAAGCACCTATGTTATTTGGTCCTTGCAGGAAACGATTAACTGAAATTCACCCTCTGCAAAATAATTAACCAAGAACGGTGACACTATATTATACAGTCATTTTCAAGAAAAGGTCTCTTACATTGCAACTTAAAACTTTAAATTATTTTGGAGACTAGCTTTGGCTTTTAGCTAGATTATAATAAAAGCAAATTATTGTACATTTTAATAACTGGCTTCTTTGGAAAGGGAGGTCTGATATGAGGCTGGTGACTGTGATGTATCTCATAAAAGCTAATTGACAATCTAGTTCTTTAAATACCACAAGAATCCATCATGGTTAACATTACTAAGATGAGTTCCAAAGGAATTAAAGATGATTTACCAGCTGCTGGGACATTTTGCTAATATTATACATACTGAAGGAAGTAGCAGAAGAGATGAATACTTTTCAGCACCTCCGGTTGCCTAATTTGTAAACAGGTGCCGTGAGCAGCACCTCCAGTTCAAGGGCATGTACCTGGCTGGGATGAGTGCAGCATCCTAATCACACAGATTGCTTTATGTTGTCGTTATGTTGTTCTTTCCCTGGAATCGGTACAGGCCTATTGGGATACAGTGGCTCCTTTCTTGGGAAAAACTGATTCCTTCATTCATTTGTTATTGTTGCTGTGTCTGTCTTCTTTGTGCCTCTGAAAGCCCTCTTTAGGACTCTACAGCAATGGGTGCCCTGCAACCTCACAGGACCCCTTGGAGACAACTCAGTATGAGACAGTCCACACTTACTGAGTTTACCCTGACCCGGGGGGTTGGTGAGAGGAAAGAGGAATTTCACAATGAAAGGGTTCCTCTCCAAAAGACGCTAGAGTGCAGTCCTGGCTGAGTTGGGCTGGGGCACTGAAGTCTTGGCTTACAGACTAGAGGTCACCCAGGGTGCCCTGTCAGTCCTCAAAGTGTTAAAAAGAGTTTTGAAAAAATATTTAAAAATTTAAGACATATAGTTTTAATTTTTTTTGTTATTTTTTCATTTCAGTAGTTTTTGGGATACATACAGAAGGCTTTTGGTTGCATGGGCAATTTTTTAGTGGTCATTTCTGAGATTCTGGTGTACCTGTCATCCGAGCAGTGTACATTGTACCCAATGTGTAGTCTTTTATCCCTCAACCCCCTCCTACCCTTCCGCCTGAGTCCCCAAAGTCCATTATATTATTCTTATGCCTTTGCATCCTCATAGCTTAGCTCCCACTTGGTTTTCCATTTCTGAGTTACTTCACTTAGAATAATGGCCTCAAGCTCCATCTAAGTTGCTGCAAAGGCCATTATTTTGTTCCATTTTATGGCTAAGTAGTATTCCATGGTGTATGTATGCTACATTTTCTTCATCTACTCGTTGGTTGATAGGCATTGAGGTTGGTTCCATATTTTTGCAAATGCAAATTGTGCTACTATAAACATGCGTGTGTGTGTGTGTGTCTTTTTCATATAATGACTTCTTTTCCTTTGAGTAGATACTCAGTAGTGAATTTGCTGGATCGAATAGCAGGTCTACTTTTAGTTCTTTAAGGAATCGCCATACTGTTTTCCATAGTGATCGTACTAGTTTACATTCCCACCAGCTGCATAGAAGTGTTCCCTTTTTAGAAAATCTACACCAACATCTATTTTTTTTTATGTTTTAGTTATTGCCATTCTGGCAGGATTAAGGTGGTAGGTATCTCACTGTAGTTTTAATTTGCATTTCCCTGATACTTAGTGATGTTGAGCATTTTTTCATATGTTTGTTGTTTGTTGGCTGTTTGTACATCTTTTTATTTTTTTCTGTTTTTTGAGACAGTCTTGCTCTTAAATCACCCAGGCTGGAGTGCAGTGGCATGATCCCAGCTCACTGCAACCTCTGCCTCCCAGGTTCAAGTGGTTCTTCTGCCTCAGCCTCCCAAGTAGCTGGGATTACAGGCGTCCATCACCACACCCGGCTAATTTTTGTATTTTTTAATAGAACAGGGTTTCACCATGTTGGCCAGGCTAGTCTCAAACTTCTGACCTCAGGTGATCTGCCCGCCTTGGCCTCCCAAAGTGCTGGGATTACAGGTGTCAGCCACCGCCCCCCACCTGTATGTCTTTTTTGATAATTGTCTACTCATGTTGTTTGCCCACATTTTTGATGGGATTATTCATTTTTGTCTTGCTGCTTTGAGTTCCTTGCAGATTCTGGATATTAATCCTTTGTCAAATGCATAGTTTACTAACATTTTCTCCCACTCTGTGGGTTGTCTGTTTACTCTGCTGATTATTTCTTTTGCTATGCAGAAGATTTTTAGTTTAATTAGGTCTTATTTATTTATTTTTGTTTCTGTTACATTTGCTTTTGGGTTCTTAGTCCTGAATTCTTTGTGTAAGTCAATTTCTAGAAGGGTTTCTCTGATGTTATCTTTTAGAAATTTTATGGTTTCACATCTTATATTTAAGTCTTTGATCCATCACGAATTTATTTTTGTATAAGGTGAGAGATGAGGATCCAGTTTCATTCTTCTACATGTGGCTTGCCAGTTTTCCCAGCACCATTTATTGAGTAAGGTATTCTTTACCCACTTCATGTTCTTGTATGCCTTGTTGAAGATCAGTTGGTTGTAATTATTTGTCTTTATTTCTAGGTTCTCTATTCTGTTCCATTGGTCTATCTGCCTATTTTTATACCAGTATCATGCTGTTTTGATAACTATAGCCTTGTAGTATAATTTGAAGTCAGACAATGTGATGCCTCTGGATTTGATCCTTTTGCTTAGTATTGCTTTGGCTATGTGGTTTCATATAAATTTCAGGATTTTTTTTCTAGCTCTGTGAAGAATGATGATGGCATTTTGATGGGAATTGTATTGAATCTGTAGCTTGCTTTGGGTAACATGGTCATTTTCACAATATTGATTCTACCCATCCATGAGCATGGGATATGTTTCTATTTGCTTGTGTCAGCTGTGATTTCTTTCAGCAATGTTTTGTAGTTTTCCTTGTAGAGATCTTTCACCTCCTTGGTTAAGTGTATTCCTAAGTATTTTATTTATTTATTTGTTTTTTGCAGCTGTTGTAAAAGGGATTGAGTTATTGACTTAATTCTCAAGTTGGTCATTGTTGGTGTATAGCAGTGCTACTGATTTTGTATCCTGATACTTTACTGAATTCATTTATCAGATCTAGGAGCTTTTTGGATGAGCCTTTACGGTTTTCTTGGTATATAATTATACTGTCAATTTGACTTCCTCATTACCAATTTGGATGCCCTTTATTTCTTTCTCTTGTCTGAGTGCAGTGACTAGGACTTCCAGTACTATGTTGAATAGAAGTGGTGAAAGTGAGCATTCTTGTCTTGTTCCAGTTCTCAGTGGGAATGCTTTCAACTTTTCCCCATTCAGCATGATGTTGGCTGTGGGTTTGTCATAGATGGCTTTTATTACTTTGAGGTGTGTCCCTTTCATGCCAATTTTGTTGTGGGTTTTTATCATAAACGGATATTGAATTTTACCAAATGCTTTTTCTACATCTATTGAGATGATCGTATGATTTTTGAAGAATCTAGACTTTTTGGCCTGCTTTAGAAAACCATGAATCTGACAAAACTGAGCTTAGAATCTCACAGGACAGGGACTTGGAGCTGGGATATGTTGTCCCTTTTAGCCAGGGCACTGAGGCTGGCCATGTTCATTTGTTGTCTTACCTGCATGGACCTCAAGTATTTGATCTGGGGGCTTTGTCAGAGACCAATGACTCTATGATTAAAAAAAACTCTAGGGAACTAGATTATAGGAAGAACCCACTTTCCCCTCAAGAAGGGTCTAGACTCCTGGTTTTATATACAAAGCCCTCTGATTTGGCCTCATAATTCCCAGGCTCAGCCCTCACCACTCCATTCTTTATGAACAGCTAGTCCTCTGCTTCTCCAGTTGGGAAGAAACGTGGCCCAGTTAGAGATTAGAAAAAAAAATAAACACTTTGAATGATAAAACAAGTATATATAATGAAGATAAGAGTATCAGGAAACCAGCAGCTCCACCCATCCCATGCTGATTTTTGGTCACACTTTGGGTCCCTTGTGGGTGAGGTAATAAGAGAAGTAGCAATTGTGTTAGGCTCCTTTATTTTGTTACTAAGTCACCGGGGCTCTGATAGCTTAGCTCTGTAGCACTTCTCATCCTGCAAAGATAATATTTTGTTAACTCGCTCTTTCTTCCACTAGTTGGTAAGTTAATTGAGGGGCAGGAATGATGTCATATCCATCTGGGCATAAACTGAGTTTCTCTGGGCCTCACTTGCCTATAGAATCAATGAAGCAACAAATTCCATTACATACTTTTGGCTCTGCACTGCTAACTTAGAGCTCTATTCCTCTATAAAAGGTCACTTAAGACTTTTGGAAGGCTCCAGGGGGTGGCTCACACTTTCTTACAAGTGAGTGTGTTCAGTTGTCCAGAGCGATATTTCATTTGCTTCCACTGCCACTCCAGAGTCCCTCTGCTGGATCTGGTCACACTTACAGACCTGCCGAGTCTTCTGACCATGGCCACTGAGGCACCTGGACAACTGTGTCCACCTGGCATGCAGCATCTGCTTTTGATGACTTCATCTATAGCAAGCAGGGTTCACAGTCATTTCTGCCCGGTCTATAACTGTCTTCTCATGGGTACCATGATGATGACAACCAGAGCTTCAAAGAGCTCCTCTAAAAAAAGTTTATTACAAAGAATCAGCATTGCATACATACTGAGTTCCAGACACCATGCTAGAAAGTTCACAGTCAGTCTTAAACCTCAGGGAACACAAACCTGTAAACATGTAATTACACTAAGACAGGTAAAGTGGAAGCACAAAAACCCTGAGTCCAGACTTCTAGGAAAAGTACCATAAAGTATGATAAAACTGAAACCTGACAATGACCAGGAGTTAGATAAGAAAAGGCAGAATATGGAAAAAAGAAGGAAAGAGAGAAAAAAAGAAGGGGTGGAAATAGCATTTGAATACCTAGAGAGGAAGAGGATGTGGGGTTCTCTGATGATTGCAAGTAGTTTAATCCAGCTTCAGCAAAAAAAGCTTCATGGGAGACAGCTATAAGAACAAAGCCTGGAGAGATCTGCAGAGGTAAGATGGAGGTGGCTTTTAAGCCATGCAAAGGACGTGGTGTTTTCCTTGGGGCAATGTGGAGCCCACACAGATTTTAAACAGAGTAACTTAATTAAAATTTTTTTTAGTCAATTTTTTTTGTGCTGCTGTTAACAATATCACAGTGAAGGTTAGAATGTCTAAAATCAAGGAGATGGCATCTGGTAAGGGCCTTCTTGCTACATCCTCAAATGGCAGCAAACATCACATAGTGATGGCAAACAGAGGATGAGAGAGGCATTACTTCATTAAAACATCTCTTAAGTATTCCACCTCTTAATACTGTTACAGTGGCAGCTAAATTTCACTATGAGTTTTGGAGGGGACAAGAATTCAAACCACAGCAAATGTGAACCTTAGAAGTATAATTTTATATAAAGAGTAGATGAAAATTTCAATTCTGATAGAAAAAAATAGAATAGGGACCCTGGCAAATCTTTCTGTTAAAATGCTGGGTGTATAACTCATTGGAAAATGCATCATTGAACAGTGCATTCATTGGGAATAGTCAGAGGTCAAAAACTAAGTAAAACCAGGAGCCCAGAAGCAAGAAGAGCATTTAAACCAGCTTTCAGTTTGAGGGTATGTGCCAAATTGAGTAACCTTGAGTTTTGGATTTTGTGGCTCTGTAGAGCACATAGTAAGTCTAGAGTCTGTCCAAAGGTGGGAGTCCAGTAGAAATCTCCTCCTTTGCCTTCCCTCAAATGATCCTCCCACCTTGGCCTCCCAAAGTGTTGGGATTATAGTATAGGCATGAGCCACTGTACCTGGCCTATAGTGTAAAGTTTTGCTAGGAAGATTTTTCTTTTTTAACTAGGAAACCCACAATTCCCAGGGGCTCCATGTACTTTCCTCCACAGAGAGCTGGGGACAATTGGGGCATGGAGTGAGGTTTCTGAGGCCTTTGTGAATGATATTTTCTAAAGACTCTGAATTCTGTTAGTTTCTTCTTAAGAGTGTTGAGTTTTGTTTTACTCATTTTTTTCTCCTATTACTAAGTTCCCAAGTCTTCTTTCTTTTTCTTTCCTTCCTTCTTTCCTTCTTTCCTTCCTTCCTTCCATTCTTCCTTCCCCTTTCCCTTCCCTTCCCTTCCCTTCCCTTTCCTCTCCTTTCCCTCTTTCTTTCTTTCTTTCTTTCTTTCTTTCTTTCTTTCTTTCTTTCT
>NW_026652287.1:57346564-57510599 GCF_009828535.3 Hylobates moloch | reverse complement strand
TCTTTCTTTCTTTCTTTCTTTCTTTCTTTCTTTCTTTCTTTCTTTCTTTCTTTCTTTCTGTCTGTCTGTCTGTCTTATTCTGTTGCCTGGCTAGAGTGCAATGGAACAATCATAGCTCACTGCAGCCTTCAACTCCTGGGCTCAAGTGATTCTCCCATCTCAGCCTTCTGAGTTATCAGGATTACAGGTATTTACTCCTGCCTATTTTTGTTTATTGTTTTGTACAAATGGGGTCTTGCTACATTGCCCAGGCTGGTCTCAGGCTACTGGCTTCAAGTGATCCTCTGCCTCAGCCTCACAAAGCACTGGGATTACAGGCATGAACCACTGCCCCTGGTCCCAGATAAATTCCTGGTAGACCATCCGGAGCCACTGGAGGCTTGGTTAGGGTAAGTCCATTGTTTTGCCCTTAGACCTAGGAAGAATCCCTTAATTCAGGGGTAGGATGTTCTTTCCTAAGGTGTAGTCTTTCTAGGATTTCAATGGAATGCCTGAAGTCTTTCTCAGGCCCCTTTAACTTGCTAGGACACAAGCTCCAAGCTCTGGCTCCCACGCACAGAAAAGAGGCTGACATATCTCGTTTGTATTTTAGCCTTCCAGCTGTTGTTATTTCCTTTGATTCCTAAAGTCTCCGTCATTCACATGCAGTTTAGGGATGAGTCTAGATTGGAGGGTAGTTTATAGACATGTTTGGTGACTCCCCCCACTCTGCGACTTCTTCCTTTAAAGAATTTCCCCTTCATTTTTCATCCACACCAGCAGTTTCAAATTCCCTTCTTTGACATCTCAAGTCAATATAACTACAGTTTTCAGCTTGCACCTAAGGGACAAAGTTGTTTGAATATGGATCGTACTCTATGTGCCTCTCTTATTTGCAATGAAAAATCTCTTCAGGTTCTGCTTGCTTTCTGTTTGCTTCCAAGTTCCCTTAAGTGGCCAGGTCTTGTATATTTTTTCCCCTAGAGTTTGTAATTGCTATCTGTGGAAAGGTTCTACCATGCCTGGAACCGGAAATCTGAAAATATTATTGAAAAGAAAGAAGAAAGAATAAAATATTTTTTAATGTTTGTGTTGATATAAAGAATGGCATAGAGAGACAGGGTATGGTGGCCCACACCTGTAATGCAAGCATTTTGGGAGGCTGAGGCTGGCGAATCACTTGAGGTCAGGAGTTAGAGACCAGCCTGGCCAATGTGGTGAAACCCTGTCTCTACTGGGCATGGTAGCTGGCACTTGTAATCCCAGCTACTCAGGTGGCGGAGGTTGCAGTGAGCTGCTGCTCTGCTCTCCAGCCTGGGTGATAGAGTGAGATTTTGTTTCAAGAAAAAAAAAAAAAAATGAAATAGAGAACTTCTGGCTTATTTCATATGAACAGTGTGCTTATCTTAATTTGAGATTGGTTGGAAACACCTTGGTCTTGATGATTTGCATTGTCATTCTGTGATTTTTATTCTTTCTGAAAAGTGCTATGCAGAGGATAACTCCAACAGAGTCTGGCTCCTCATCATACATTAATGAGACAATAAATTAAAGAGTTTTTTTGAAACTGGTGAACCAGCAGGTCACCTTTCCAAATAGCTGATATATCAGCAAAACTCTACAAAAGAATTGCTGCTATTTTTTGTCTCCAGTTCTTATGTTCTTATAGCTCCACTGAAACTGCTAATGACCTACACATTGGCCAGGAAATTGTCAATTATCAGCCTTCATCTCACTTGGCCTATTTGCAATCTGAAATATTTCCTAAATATTTGCAATATTTGAAAAGTTTTTCCTCCATAAACATTTTGTTCATTTGGCTTCCAGGAAGCCAGACTCTTGTAGCTTTTCTTCTACGTTACTGGGTCGGCTTTCCAGATCCCTTCGCCATTTTCTCCTCCTTTCCTTGAATGCTAAAATTGGAATGTCCCCAGGCTGTCTTTATACGTATCTTCTCTTATTAACGGTCTCTCTCTCAGTGGTTGCCTTTAGTCTCATGGCTTTAAATACCTTCTACACATGACAAAAATAGTCATTTCCAAATGGTCATTTCTATCTCAGACTTGACCCCTGAACTGTAGAATTGTATACCAGCTACCTACTCTCCAGACTCACTCAGATGTCTAACCAACATCTCAAACCCAACATGTCCAACATGAGACTCCTACCTTCTACCACCTTCTCACAAGCTTCTTCTATTTTCTTCCCTGCACCAGTGAACAGCAACTCCATGGATGGATGACCCATTCTCAGGGTCATCCTTGACTACTCTCTTGGAGAATAGCCCAAATCAAATCTTTCAGCAAATCTTGTCAGCTTTACCTTCCAAGTATGGCCAAAATTCCTTAGCCACTGTCTCATCTGTAACCTAGATTATTGCAGATGTCTCCCTGTTTTTGCTCTTTCCCTCTTTAGTCCATTCCAGGGTGATGTTTTAAAAATAGATGTCATATTATGACCTCTACTATTTAAATAATCCAACTGTTTCCCAGGCACTCGGAGTAAAAGCCAGCATTCTTACAATATCTAAGATCCTATACCCCCTACTTTTTGTTACCATTCTCACTTCATCTACTTACTGCTCACTCTCATGCCACACTGGTCTTCTTAAATCGTCTAGGCACAGATCTACCTCAGGGCTTTGCACAGCCTGTTCCCTATGCCTGGAATGCTCTTCCCTTAAGTAGCCATTTGGTGTATGCCTTCACTTTCTTTAGACTTCATAATCTTACTGTAAGAATGTCTCTTTACCCTTGACACACCTTTTCTCTTTCCTGCCTTGTTTTTTTTCCCAAGTACTTATCACCCTCTGACATCCTTTATGTTAATTTTTTCTTTCCTATTTGTTGTCTGTGTCCACTGACTTGACTGTAAGCTCCACAAGGGCAAGGATTTTTGTGTGCTCATTGTCATTACTCTAACTCTGGAATATCGATGAGGTCTCTGCACAGAGTAGTTGCTAAATCAATATTTATCGAATGAATTAATAATGAATGGAGCATAGATTGATGTAACTTTAGTTTCTTAGGTCCACAATGGTTGGGTACTGGAAGAGGTGATTCTTATTGTCAAATGGGCTGTGATTTATGAGAAAATAGAGGATCCAAAGAAACTGAACTCAAGCCACGTGTGTGGGCAGCTTCCCCTCCATTCCTTCCCTCTCCTTGTCCTTTTCCTGTTATATGTGAGGCCTTGCACGTGTTATAACACTTCTGTTTCTCTCTCTGTATGCCCACTGCACATAAATTAAATGTCTTCTAGGGCGTATGTAGGAAACAATGGATATTTTTATCCCAAGGATCCTGGAGTGAGTCCATAAATCTGTACTCTCCAATTAGGACATTTCTTTTCCATGAATGGCTACTACAGTAGGTTTAGGGATTGCTCCGCAACTCAAGATGATCCAGTCAGAACAAGCCAACTCTTTAATATTTGCTAGAACCATAGGGTAAGAGACACTTTTCCTCCTGAGATTGCTGCAAGGCTAATGTAATCGTGAGCCTGTAGAAAGCTATATGAAGAGACAGACTGTCTGAGAATGAAGCCAACACCAGGAAGAGATGTGGAGAGATGCAGACAGAGTTCTGATGACAGTGTTGAATCTCCTGCATCCAGCTGCATCCGAACCCAACTATTCAGTGGCATGAACTGGTAATCCCTTTTTTGATTAAGTTGAGTTATTTTGATTGAGTTGAGTTATGTCATCTATAACCCAAAGAGTCCCAAGAAAGCATTTGACAATTTTGCAATGCACATAGCCAGTCTCCTATGCTCATGTCACCCCTCACTCCAAAGAGACCTTATTGGATTTATCATATATGTACAATATCACTCCCATGTTCTAGATAGGAGGTGCTTCATACACACAGAATGGATCAGAAGAAATTTCGTGGTTTAAATTGTTTATGCTTTATTTGTTTGTTTTGTTTTTTGAGACAAGGTCTCACTCTGTTGCACAGGCTGGAGTGCAATAGTGTGATTACAGCTCACTGCAGCCTTGACCTCTGGGGTGTAATTGATCCTCCTGCCTCAGCCTCCTGAGTAGTTCTGACTACAGGCATACATCACCACTCCTAGCTAATTATTGTATTTTTTTATAGAGATAGGGTTTTGCTGTGTTGTCCAGGCTGGTCTTGAACTCCTGAACTCAATGATGCTCCCTTCTCAGCCTCCCAAAGTGGTGAAATTACAGGCGTGAGCCACCACAGCCAGCCCATTTATTTCTGAATAGGGCCTTCCATTTGATCCTAGGAAACGCAAAGCAACTATCTTTGCTCTATAATTGTGGGCTTCACGTTTATAAATTTCACTTACAGGAAAATATCCGTATTGTTCTGTGCCTTTTTTTTTTTTTTTTTTTTTTTTGAGGCAGAGTCTTGCTCTGTCACCCAGGCTGGAGTGCAGTGGCATGATCCTGGCTCACGGCAACCTCTGCCTCCTGGATTCTAGCAATTCTCCTGCCTCAGCCTCCCAAGTAGCTGGGATTGCAGTCCTGCACCACCACTTACAGCTAATTTTTGTATTTTTTTTTCAGTAGAGATGGGGTTTCACCATGTTGGCCAAGCTGGTCTTGAACTCTTGACCTCAAGTGATCTGCCCACCTCAGGCTCCCAAAGTGCTGGGATTACAGGTGTGAGCCAATGCGCCCAGCCGTTTTGTGCCATTTCTAAAAGCTGCTTTTGAAAATGAGTTTCTGGATATCATCTGGAGCTAATAGACTCAAGAATAAAAAAATGTGTTATGAACAGGGAACCTGTGGCAGGATAGATTCTGGAATTCTGTTTGGTTTCTTAAGGAGAAAACATGACTGTCCAAAGATGGCTAATTGCGACCAGAAGTGACTGTGCATCTGGCTGGTTGCAGAGGATGACTTTGGTTTTCACTGTTTCTCAGCTATGGTCCAGGGTGTAACTGTTGCAGAAAAAATTTCACAGTAATTTAATACTTATTTATATGCCTTATTAGTTGGTTTTGAATTAAAGACCATTACTTTTTTAGTTCCCCCATATTTCCTCATATTGAGAGTATTACAGTGGTTCCTTCATATTTTTGTGTGAACTTGCAATTATGATAAAATGTTTTTGAATTATTGCTTGAATACAGTTATCTTACATTGTTTTGCATATTAAAATGGAATTTTAGATATCTCATTCAAAGGCCGGATTATTTTTCAGACTTCATTAAATTCCTGTTTTAATGTTAAATGAATGTTAACTTAATTTTAAAATATTATGAAAAAGCCCCAAGCCTGAGCTGGCTTTGTTGGTGATAAACTCATTCTAAAGCTTTTCATTTTCTCTTAGAAGTCCCTCTTTATTCAACTGCTTTTGCTGCCAGAAAAACCTAAGTAAGATTTTTCTCACCCGCAAGGAGCTGTTTTGCTTCCACAAATTCTTCTCTGTTTCCTTGGCCTGGCAATGGCCGATGGTGACAGAGCAGGTTTTAAGAAAGTCCAAAGTGATTTACTTGTTCCAAGGTGCAATGAACTGTCCAGAGCATTGCCTTTTCTGCTGGAGGAGGGGGAGTTTGCACAGATGTCTTGGAAGAGGATAAAGGGCTTTCCACACTCACTGGAAGCACTTGTCCATCACAGGAGCCCCACTCTGCAGACCCTCCAAGCCAGGTATTTATTTGACACTCAGTGAGGAGAGGAAATGCTAGTCCTCTCCCCAAACTTAGCTGTGACAGGAAGTATGATCCACTGACTGGGCCGGGGTCACCTCTGGGGCCTGCACAGGTCAATGAGCATGGCAGTCATTTAGTGGCAGGAGGTTGCACGCTGCCTCCAAAGTGAATTGCTGCCCTTAGCTCTGTGTGTTTCCAGAGCCTCTGATTTTTCCTGAGAAGCTGAGATTTACATTCTTATGTGCAACTATCTGATTTGAAACTATTGGCAACTAACTCAGTGTTTTATGAAATTCAGTGAAGCACTTCTATGGCCTGTGGATTGAGACAACATTAGTTGACTCTTTTCTTCCCTTTGTCTTGTCCTTCTCTGCTTTCTTCCCTCCTTCTGGGTTGGGGCACAAGAGGAGGTGATTTATTATACCTTGTGGCTAATGTCTGGCCTCTGCGGAGACTTGTGTGTCCTTGGTCTGCCCCTTCATGGCCTGATTCCCACCACCGGCCTGCTGGGTGCATTTGGCAGTCACTTAACTTCTGTGCCTAAGTTTGTTCTCTAAGAACACTTAAATCGCTCCAAGTAATTGAGGGATAATTATAACTGTCACGGTGCCACCTCCAAGGACTGGGGTGCAAATTAATGAAGTGCTTCTTCTCACATGTCTGCAAGCACCTTTGGAAGAACTTGCTACTTTCTCACAGAACGTTATTCATCCCCTAGCAGGTGGAAATTACAGACCTGATAGGGCAATATTCCTCAAAGAGTGGCAAGCCTACCTCTGCACCAGAATCCCCTGGGGGGCCGAGGAGGGAGTCTTCCTTGCTGAAATGCTGATTCCCAGTCTTTACCCACTCTGCGAAATGAAATCCCGAGAGATTGGTGCTTGGAGCTATGTGTTTTTAACAAGCATGCTCTCACCTCCCAGTGATGTTAACATTCCTTAAAGTTTGATAAGGACACTTGAGCCTTGGGGGAAAGCAAAGGGGTGTCTGTGAAAGAAGTATTGGGCGAGAAGGGAGTGTCAAAAATAAACACAGCCGGATACTAGTTAAAGTGGTGAAAACAGTAGTTATCCAGTGGGGGGAAGAGCAGAGCCCCATTCTGATTCCTGCAGAGGTGAGCTGGGTGTATTAAAGGGAGAAGGAGGAAGTGGGAAGAGTGGGGGCTCAGCAGAGCCAGAGAAGGGAAAATGGGCAGAGGGTTGGTTGGGGTAAATGCGGTGAGGCCAGTTGGGTCTGCTAGTGGGCAGTGATCTAAGTTAGGGTTCCATTCTCTGACAGAGGCTGGGAGACAGAGGCACTATTCTTCTTAATGACTGCATTTCAAAGGAACAGCTCTTGGGTCCTCCACAAGGTTGCTCCTGAGTTGCAAAAGATACATTCACAATTATAAGCTCATTTTAGTAAATGCTTTAAGAGAGGGAGGTCAGAGGCCCAGGTCAGGTGTTGCCTGGAATGAAAAGTAAACTTTCCTGGCAATGTTGAGCTTTCTCAGACAGGCATTTTATTCGGGGACTGGGGTCATCCTAGGGACATGGCCTAATCGTGCTAGGACCCATGCTGGAGTTTGGTCAAGCATCTTAGGGCAGGGGTCTGAACAGAGTCTCTAAGTTCTAAGAGTTCTGCGGTTCTTAGGGACATCTAATTCAGTTTTCTTCAAGCCTCTGACAATTGCTTATTAAGGCTGTGAAATTATTTAACACAGAATAGGAGTATAAGTCTGGACATTTTGGATGATGGGCAGAGGTGGTATAGACAACTCTGGAGACCTAGAGAGCTGGGTTCAAACCCAGAGCTGAAGCCAGAGAAAGTTTACTTCAACTTTCTGAGCCTCAGTTTCCCCATTATGGCTCCAGGACAAAAGACTAGGAAGTGACTGTCCCATAGAAGCCAGATGCAATCAGGGCATCCACAATTAAGTCAGGAGAATTGGATATAAGTGTGGTCAATGCTACCTGGATCTGCCTGGAATGAAGTAAATAAGAAACAAATATG
Organism: Hylobates moloch; assembly: GCF_009828535.3. Taxonomy (NCBI): domain Eukaryota; kingdom Metazoa; phylum Chordata; class Mammalia; order Primates; family Hylobatidae; genus Hylobates; species Hylobates moloch. The sequence goes on along the minus strand of NW_026652287.1, from coordinate 57,503,003 downwards.
TTTTAAGAGAGTTCTGCTGCAAAAGAATCACAGACCTGGGCAAATATGTCTGGGGCTTAAAACAACCCTTGAGCCCCTGGCCTCATCTGGTCAGGAAGCAGGCTGAGGAAACCGAACTGTTTCCACAAGTAGAGCTTATTTTCTGCCACCCTCATTAGAGGGGGACAAGAATAATCGACAGAGAAAACCTCTTGTGCCATAGATTTTGTTTTTGGAGTCTGAGAATCTGCATTTTACCTTATTTTTATTTTAGATTCAAAGGATGCATGTGCAGGCTTGTTACTTGGGTACATTGTGTGACACTGAGGTGCAGGGTTGTTACTTGGGTACGTTGGGTGACGCTGAGGTGCAGGTTTATTACATGGATATATTGTATGATGATGAGGTACAGGTTTGTTACTTGGGTATACCGTGTGATGCTGAGGTGCAGGTTTGTTACTTGGGTATACTGTGTGATGCTGAGGGCAGGTTTGTTACTTGGCTATATTGTGTGATGCTGAGGGCAGGTTTGTTACTTGGGTACATTGTGTGATGCTGAGGGCAGGTTTGTTACTTGGGTATATTTTGTGATGCAGAGGTTCAGGTTTTTTATTTGGCTATACTGTGTGATGCTGAATGCAGGTTTGTTACTTGGGTATTTGGGTGACGCTGAGGTGCAGGTTTGTTACTTGGGTATATTGTGTGGTGCTGAGTGCAGGTTTGTTACTTGGGTATTTGGCTGGTGATGACATGCGTGTTTGTTACTTGGGTATATTGCATGAAGCAGAGGTGCATGTTTGTTACTTGGGTATATTGCGTGAAGCAGAGGTGCAGGTTTTTTACTTGGGTATATTCTGTGATGCTGAGGTGTAGATTTGTTACTTGGGTATATTGTGTGGTGCTGAGATGCAGGTTTGTTACTTGGGTATATTGTGTGATGCTAAGTGCAAGTTTCTTACTTGGGTATATTGTGTGATGCTGAGGGCAGGTTTGTTACTTGGGTATATCATGTGATGCTGAGGTGCTTTGTTACATGGATATGTTGCGTGATGCTGAGGTTTGAGCTTCTAACAGTCCCATTGCTTAAGTAGCAAACATAGTACCCAATAGGTAGTTTTTCAACCCCTCCCTCTCTCCCCCATTTTGGAATCCCTGAGGTTTATTTTTCCTATCTTTGTGTTCATGTGTACCCAACATTTAACTTCTATTTTTAAGTGAGAACATGCGGTATTTGGTTTTCTATTTCTGCCTTAATTTTCTTAGGATAATGCCAGACTATAGATTTAAGGGGCACAGAAGACAAGGTACTTGGGGCCTTCCCATGGAGTGGTATCAATATCCACCCAGTAGGGCTGAGACTGCTCCCATCCCCGCCCCCACCTGATCCAGCTAGGAATGTCCCTGTGGCCACCCTGTCTCTGTTCCATGGTGCAAGTTATCTTTGTTCAGGAGGTCAGAGAGGTCACTCTGCCCCACAGAGACAGTCCTGAGATGGGCCTTGAGCCTGATGTTATGACTAGCTGGGCCACCTCTCCTGGGAGAGGGGTATGGGTTCTGCATATTGAAGGAGAATAAGCTGAGTATTTGTGACCCGAGGACAGGGCTAGGTTATCGGATTAGATGGATTGAGTGTGGAGGTTGGATTATTCTTTTATATTCCAAGGACATTAGGCTTGGGCTAATGGAATATGACCCAATGATATGTGTTATTTCAGAGCAGAAGCTTTAATTGTTGCACGTGGCTCCCTGTGTCCTTTTTCCTATCCCAACATGCTGCAAAGCCCCAGGCAGAGCCTGACCGTGCAGCCTGGGCCAGAAAGAGAGACAGAGTGCAGAGCCACAGCTAGCCTCCATAGACCTGCAGTGGATCCAAGACACGACCTTTGTTGCTCTAAGCCAGGGTTGAAAAAAGACCAGAGACAAAATATTTTAGTGTTTGTAGGTCATGTGGTCTCTGTCAAACTTACCCAACTCTGCCTCTATGTCTACAAAGCAGTCATAGGCAACACTGCAAACCAATGGACATGGCTGTGTTCCAATAAGACTTCATTTACAAAAACTAGCAGTGGGCTGGGTTTGGCCTTTGGCCATAGTTTGACAGCCCCTAATGTAAGCCATTGAGATCTTGAGGTCTTTTGTTATCCCTAGTCTGGTGGATCTCAAACTTTAACACATCATACTCACCTGCAGGTGTAGCTATAAAAATGAACAAAACCCCTTTGTAGCAACATAGATGCAGCTAGAGGCCATTATCCTAAAGTGAAGAAATGCAGAAATAGAAAACTGAATACTGCATGTTCTCACTTAGACGTGAGCTAAACGGGGCTGGGCGTGTTGACACATGCCTGTAATGCCAGCACTTTGGGAAGCCAAGGCAGGTGGATCACCTGAGGTCAGGAGTTCAAGACCAGCCTGGCCAACATGGTGAAACCCCGTCTCTACTAAAAATACAAAAATTATCTGGGTGTGGTGGTGGGAGCCTGTAATCCCTGCTACTTGGGAGGCTGAGGCAAGAGGATTGCTTGAACCTGGAAGGCAGAGTTTGCAGTGAGCCAAGATTGCACCACTGCACTCCAGCCTGGGCAACAGAGCAAGACTCCATCTAAAAAAAAAAAAAACAAGTGAGCTAAATGTTGGATACACATGGACACAAAGACTGGAGCAATAAACCCTAGGGATTTCAAAACCGAAGAGGGAAGGAGGGGGGCAAGTATGGAAAAACTACGTATCAGCACTATGTTCACCACTTGGGTGGTGGGATCATTAGAAGCCCAAACCTCATCATAATGCAATACACTCATGTAACAAACCTGCACATGTACCCCCGAATCTAAAATAAATAACTGACTAACATAAAAAAAAGAATCCCTTGGAGGGCTTATGAAAACACAGAAGGCTGGGTGCTGCCCAGAGGCTCTGATACAACAGACCTGATCTGGGACTAAGAATGTGCCTCTGCAATATTCCTAGGTGATGCTGATGCTATCAATCCAGGGAGCACACTTGGACTGTCCCTGCCCTGCCTTCTTGATTGAGGTAGCATCTGGAAAATGATGATAACATCAGAACTTACCTGATAGAGCTGTTGTCCCAGTTAAATGAGATAACGTGTGACATTATTACGATAGCTGCTGGCATTTGTAAATTCTCAATAAGTGGTAGCCACTGTTATGGTGTGAGTCACCACGCACATCACACATACCATGTGCTTCTTACATTATCGGAAGATGAACATGGTGAATGGAAGCAGGACCGTTTGCTTTACAGTTGAGTCTTTGCATCCACAGACTCCCCCACAGGATTTACTCAGGTAGCCATATCACTGTGGTGTGCTTACAGTGGGGATTCTATGTGGACCTGACCTCCAGCTAGGGGGTGGCTGCCACTCACAGCACATGGGCGTTTGTATCCACGGAGATGACTATCTCCTCTCTGGCTTCTCTGAGGGCAAGAAAGGTGAACATCATCCTTTCAGAGAAGCATTAAAATCAAAACAAAACAAATACTGTGAACAGGATGGTCATAGCTGTTCTGGGAAGGTAGGTCCTGAGGCCTGTTGGCGAGGCTAGATGGAGAATGTGGCTTGAAGTGTGGACTGAGGGTGTGCATGGGAGTCCAGAGATGAGGTCCCAACCCAGCTGTTTAACAGATGTGTGACGTTGGCTGCTCACTTCACCTGTGAACCTCAGCTTCCTCACCTACAGTGAGGACAGTAGGACTTACTGAGAATATGAAATGAGTAAATGCCAGGCATTTGGGAGGTGAGGACTTCCAGGCTCCCTCCCCTCTGAAAGACTTCCTGCCCTTCCTTTCTTTGACAATGGAATTACAGTGGTTGGGAAAGCAGTTGCTGGAGGCCACTGTCTGGGTTGGATTCAGGCTCACCCCTGTGTTAGCACTGTGTCCTGTACAAGTCTCTTAGCCCGTCAGTGCACTGGTTCGTCCTCTGTCAAAGACAGATGCTAAAGTGTGTCCTTCTTAAAGGGTGACCATCACTGTGAAGGCTAAAGGCATTTAAATGCTGTGAATACCTAGAGGGATATGTGGCAAACCCAGGCCAGTGCCCTCACAGCAGCTCTGCAAACCCAAGAGGGTGTTCTCATCTCATGACAGTGACACTTAGTGACCATGGCTAGTCCCTCATGAGACAGTCACCACATGCCAGGGATTTTCCAAACACCCTCACATCTCCTCTAGTCCTCCTACCACACTCCATAAAATGGGCATTTTTATCACCCCCATTTTATAGATGAGGAAACTGAGTCCTGCAGTTTGTGAGGGCCAGACTCCAGCCTAGGGCTTTGAGTGTGGAGTTCACTCTTGTGATCATGCCACCATGTTGTTTTGGTGCCACGTCACTTATTCTATAACCTGGTAGTGTCCTTTGGGGCTCATCTGTCTCCCCTCCCCAGGCTCTGTGAGGAGGTTTCCATCACCTGGGCCTTCTCAGTTTGTTTGTTGACTGGATATTGGAAGGTGCTGATAAGAGAATGAATGAATGAATGAATGAATGAATGAATGAATACTGATCCACCATCAGCCCTCAGGGGCTAGTGCCCAGTCCTTCCTGTGGATGGGGGAGGGACACCAGGGTTTCTTTTCCACTCAATAGCAGTTGAAGGAGCAGGCTGCTACCATGGTGTTGTCAGAGCCCCATGGGTGCTTCTTGTCAATTGCTCAGAAAAGCCAATACACTGAGACAGCAGGTGTTGCAGCAGAGAGAGAGTTTAATAATCACAGGGAAGCCACACAAGGAGATGGGAGAGATTCTCAAATCCACTTCCCTGACAATTCAGAGGCTAGGGTTTTTATGGGTTCTTTGCTGGGGAGGGGACTGGGAAACTGAAACAATTGATTAGCTGGGGATAAAGTCACTGAGGTGTGGAAACTGTGGCTGAGTCATTTCTTAGCCAGGGGTCACAGGACCAGTTGAGTCTATCCATTGGTGTGGGTCGCAGGCCCAGGTGGTAACTCTTAGCAAAATGCTAAATCAGAAAAATATCTCAAAGACCAGTCCTTTAGGCCTCACAATAGTGATGTTACTTGTAGGAGCAGCTGGGGAAGTTACAAATCTTGTGACCTCTGTTACATGACTCTGGGGCAGTAAAATTAAGCTGAGCCAGCAATGGCTGATTATTGTTTAATTGTGCCCATTCTTTAGCAAAGTTCAGGCCTCTACCAGAATTCTGACCTTCTGGCCTTTGATCAGTCTTTACAAATACAGTTTCAACCTTTGAACAAGGCAGGGAGAAAATCAAGAAAAGGACTATTATGGCCTCCACTCAAGAATGAGCAAAAGCAATTCAGCCTGGTAGAAGTGAGATGGAGTCAATTATGTCAGATTTTCTTTCTATCATAATTTTTTTTCTTTATTTTGTTATCATTTTTAATCATTATCAGCTTTTTTTTATTATACTTGAAGTTCCAGGGTAAATGTGCACAAAGTGCAGATCTATTACATATGTATACATGTGCTATGTTGGTGTGCTGCACCCATTAACTCGTCATTTACATAAGGTATATCTCCTAATGCTATCCCTCCCAGCTCCCCCCACCCCACCACAGGCTCCGATATGTGATGTTCCCCACCCTGTGTCCAAGTGTTCTCATTGTTCAATTCCCACCTATGAGTGAGAACACGCAGTGTTTGGTTTTCTGTCCTTGTGATAGTTTGCTGAGAATGATGGTTTTCAGCTTCATCCATGTCCCTACAAAGGACATGAACTCATCCTTTTTTATGGCTGCATAGTATTCCGTGGTGTATATGTGCCACATTTTCTTAATCCAGTCTATCGTTGTTGGACATTTGGGTTGGTTCCAAGTCTTTGCTATTGTGAATAGTGCCACAATAAACATACATGTGCATGTGTCTTTATAGCAGCATGATTTATAATCCTTTGGGTATATACCCAGTAATGGGATGGCTGGGTCAAATGGTATTTCTAGTTCTAGATCCTTGAGGAATTGCCACACTGTTTTCCACAATGGTTGAACTAGTTTACACTCTCACCAACAGTGTAAAAGTGTTCCTATTTCTCCACATCCTCTCCAGCACCTGTTGTTTCCTGACTTTTTAATGATCACCATTGTTAACTGGTGTGAGATGGTATCTCATTGTGGTTTTGATTTGCATTTCTCTGATGGCCAGTGATGAGCATTTTTTCATGTGTCTGTTGGCTGCATAAATATCTTCTTTTGAGAAGTATCTGTTCATATGCTTTCCCACTTTTTGATGGGGTTGTTTGATTTTCTCTTGTGAATTTGTTTATTTGTAGATTCTGGATATTAGCCCTTTGTCAGATGGGTAGATTGCAAAAATTTTCTCCCATTCTGTAGGTTGCCTGTTCACTCTGATGGTAGTTTCTTTTGCTGTGCAGAAGCTCTTTAGTTTAATTAGATCCCATTTGTCAATTTTGGTTTTGTTGCCATTGCTTTTGGTGTTTTAGACATGAAGTCCTTGCCCATGCCTATGTCCTGAATGGTATTGCCTAGGTTTTCTTCTAGGGTTTTTATGGTTTCAGGTCTAACCTTTAAGTCTTTAATCCATCTTGAACTAATTTTTGTATAAGGTGTAAGGAAGGGATCCAGTTTCAGCTTTCTACGTATGGCTGGCCAGTTTTCCCAGCACCATTTATTAAATAGGGAATCCTTTCCCCATTGCTTGTTTTTGTCAGGTTTGTCAAAGTTCAGATGGTTGTAGATGTGTGGTATTATTTCTGAGGGCTCTGTTCTGTTCCATTGGTCTATATATCTGTTTTGGTACCAGTACCATGCTGTTTTGGTTACTGTAGCCTTGTAGTATAGTTTGAAGTCAGGTAGCGTGATGCCTCCAGCTTTGTTCTTTTGGCTTAGGATTGTCTTGGCAATGCGGGCTCTTTTTTGGTTCCATATGAGCTTTAAAGTAGTTTTTTCCAATTCTGTGAAGAAAGTCATTGGTAGCTTGATGGGGATGGCATTGAATCTATAAATTACCTTGGGCAGTATGAACATTTACACAATACTGATTCTTCCAACCCATGAGCATGGAATGTTCTTCCATTTGTTTGTGTCCTCTTTTATTTCATTGAGCAGTGGTTGGTAGTTCTCCTTGAAGAGGTCCTTCACATCCCTTGTAAGTTGGATTCCTAGGTATTTTATTCTCTTTGAAGCAATTGTGAATGGGAGTTCACTCATGATTTGGCTCTCTGTTTGTCTGTTATTGGTGTATAAGATTGCTTGTAATTTTTGCACATTGATTTTCTATCCTGAGACTTTGCTGAAGTTGCTTATCAGTTTAAGGAGATTTTGGGCTGAGACAATGGGGTTTTCTAGATATACAATCATGTCATCTGCAAACAGGGACAATTTGACTTCCTCTCTTCCTAATTGAATACCCTTTATTTCTTTCTCTCACCTGATTGCCCTGGCCAGAACTTCCAACACTATGTTGAATAGGAGTGGTGAGAGAGGGCATCCCTGTCTTGTGCCAGTTTTCAAAGGGAATGCTTCCAGTTTTTGCCCATTCAGTATGATATTGGCTGTGAGTTTGTCATAAGTGGCTCTTGTTATTTTGAGATACATCCCATCAATTCCTAGGTTACTGAGAGTTTTTAGCATGAAGCGTTGTTGAATTTTGTCAAAGGCCTTTTCTGCATCTGTTGAGATAATCATGTGCTTTTTGTACTTGGTTCTGTCTCTATGATGGATTACATTCATTGATTTGCCTATGTTGAACCAGCCTTGCATCCCAGGGATGAAGCCGACTTGATCGTGTTGGATAAGCTTTTTGATGTGCTGCTGGATTCGGTTTGCCAGTATTTTATTGAGGATTTTTGCATCAATGTTCATCAGGGATATTGGTCTAAAATTCTCTTCTTTTGTTGTGTCTCTGCCAGGCTTTGGTATCAGGATGATACTGGCCTCATAAAATGAGTTGGGGAGGATTCCATTTTTTTCTATGGATTGGAATAGTTTCAGACGGAATGGTACCAACTCTTCTTTGTACCTCTGGTAGAATTTGGCTATGAAACCATCTGGTCCTGGACCTTTTTTGGTTGGTAGGCTCTTAATCATTGCCTCAATTTCAGAGCCTGTTATTGGTCTATTCGGGGATTCAAGTTCTTCCTGGTTTAGTCTTGGGAGAGTATATGTGTCCAGGAATTTATCCATTTCTTCTAGATTTTCTAGTCTATTGGCATAGAGGTGTTTATGGTATTCTCTGATGGTAGTTTGTATTTCTGTGGGATCGGTGGTGATATCCCCTTTTTCATTTTTTATTGCATCTATTTGATTCTTCTCTCTTTTCTTCTGTATTAGTCTTGCTAGCAGTCTATCAATTTTGTTGATCTTTTCAAAAACCACCTCCTGGATTCATTGGTTTTTTGAAGGTTTTTTTTTGTGTGTCTCTATCTCCTTCAGTTCTGCTCTGATCTTAGTTATTTCTTGCCTTCTGCTAGATTTTGGATGTGTTTGCTCTTGCTTCTCTAGTTCTTTTAATTGTCATGTTACGGTATTGATTTTAGATCTTTCCTGCTTTCTCTTGTGGGCATTTAGTGCTATAAATTTCCCTCTACACACTGCTTTAAATGTGTCCCAGAGATTCTTGTATGTTGTGACTTTGTTCTTGTTGCTTTCAAAGAACATCTTTATTTCTGCCTTCATTTTGTTATGTACCCAGTAGTCATTCCGGAGCAAGTTGTTCAGTTTCCATGTGGTCGAGCGGTTTTGAATGAGTTTCTTAATCCTGAGTTCTAGTTTGATTGTGCTGTGGTCTGAGAGACTGTTTGTTATCATTTCTGTTCTTTTACATTTGCTGAGGAGTGCTTTACTTCCAACTATGTTGTCAGTTTTGGAATAAGTGTGATGTGGTGCTGAGAAGAATGTATATTCTGTTGACTTGGGGTGGAGAGTTCTGTAGATGTCTACTAGGCCCTTTTGGTGCAGAGCTGAGTTCAATTCCTGGATATCCTTTTAACTTTCTGTCTCGTTGATCTGTTTAATGTTGATGGTGGGGTGTTAAAGTCTCCCATTATTATTGTGTGGTAGTCTAAGTCTCTTTCTAAGTCTCTAAGGACTTGCTTTATGAATCTGGATGCTCCTGTATTGGGTGCATATTTATTTAGGATGTTAGCTCTTCTTGTTGAATTGATCCCTTTACCATTATGTAATGGCTTTCTTTGTCCTTTTTGATCTTTGTTGGTTTAAAGTCTGTTTTATCAGAGACTAGGATTGCAACCTCTGTTTTTTATTGTTTTTCCATTTACTTGGTAGATCTTCCTCCATCCCTTTATTTTGAGCCTATGTGTGTCTCCACATGTGAGATGGGTCTTCTGAGTACAGCACACTGATGGGTCTTGAGTCTTTATCCAATTTGCCAGTCTTTGTCTTTTAATTGGAGCATTTAGCCCATTTACATTTAAGGTTAATATTGTTATGTGTGAATTTGATCCTGTCATTATGATGTTAGCTGGTTATTTTGCTCATTAGTTGATGCGGTTTCTTCCTAGCCTCAATGGTCTTTACAATTTGGCATGTTTTTGCAGTGGCTGGTACTGGTTGTTCCTTTCCATGTTTAGTGCTTCCTTCAGGAGCTCTTGTATGGCGGGCCTGGGGGTGACAAAATCTCTCAGCATTTGCTGGTCTGTAAAGGATTTTATTTCTCCTTCACTTATGAAGCTTATCTTGGCGGATATGAAATTCTGGATTGAAAATTCTTTAAGAATGTTGCATGTTGGCCCCCACTCTCTTCTGGCTTGTAGAGTTTCTGCCGAGAGATCTGCTGTTAGTCTGATGAGCTTCCCTTTGTGGGTAACTCGACCTTTCTCTCTGGCTGCCCTTAACATTTTTTCTGTCATTTCAACTTTGGTGAATCTGACAATTATGTGTCTTGGAGTTGCTCTTCTCAGGGAGTATCTCTGTGGCATTCTCTGTATTTCCTGAATCTGAATGTTGGCCTGCCTCGCTAGGTTGGGGAACTTCTCCTGGATAATATCCTGAAGAGTATTTTCCAACTTTGTTCCATTCTCCCCATCACTTTCAGGTACACCAATCAGATGTAGATTTGGTCTTTTCACATAGTCCCATATTTCTTGGAGGCTTTGCTCATTTCTTTTTCCTTTTTTTTCTCTAAACTTCTCTTCTAGCTTCATTTCATTCATTTGATCTTCAATCACTGATACCCTTTGTTCCACTTGATCGAATCGTCTACTGAAGCTTGTGCATACATCATGTGGTTCTTCTGCCATGGTTTTCAGCTCCATCAGGTCATTTAAGGTCTTCTCTACACGTTTATCCCAGTTAGCCATGTGTCTAATCTTTTTTCAAGGTGTTTAGCTTCTTTGCAATGGGTTCAAACATCCTCCTTTAGCTCAGAGAAGTTTGTTATTACCAATCATCTGAAGCCTTCTTCTCTCAACTCGTTAAAGTTATCCTCCATTCAGCTTTGTTCTGTTGCTGGTGAGGAGCTGTGTTCCTTTGGAGGAGAAGAAGTGCTTTCTGATTTTTAGAATTTTCAGCTTTTCTTTTCTGGTTTCTCCCCATCTTTGTGGTTTTATCTACCTTTGGTCTTTGATGATGGTGACGTACAGATGGGGTGTTGGTGTGGATGTCCTTTCTGTTTGTTAGTTTTCCTTCTAACAGTCAGGACCCTCATCTGCAGGTCTGTTGGAGTTTGCTGGAGGTCCATTCCAGCCCCTGTTTGCCTGGGTATCACCAGCGGAGGCTGCAGAACAGCAAATATTGCAGAATGGCAAATGTTGCTGCCTGATCATTCCTCTGGAAGCTTCATCTCTGAGGGGCACCTGGCCATATGAAGTGTCAGTTGGCACCTACTGGGAGGTGCCTCCCAGTTAGGCTACTCGGGGGTCAGGGACCCACTTGAGGAGGCAGACTGTCCATTCTCATATCTCAAGCTCTGTGCTGGGAGGACCACTACTCTCTTCAAAGCTGTCAGACAGGGACATTTAAGTCTGCAGAAGTTTCTGCTGCCTTTTCTTCAGCTATGCCTTGCCCCCAGAGGTGGAATCTACAAAGGCAGGCAGGCCTCCTTGAGCTGCAGTGAGCTCCACCCAGTTCGAGCTTCCTGGCTGCTTTGTTTACCTACTCAAGCCTCAGCAATGGTGGACGCCCCTTCCCCAGCCTTGCTGCTGCCTCGCAGTTCGATGTCAGACTGCTGTGCTGGCAGTGAGTGAGGCTCCACGGGCATGGGACCCTCTGAACCAGGCACAGGATATAATTTCCTGGTGTGCTGTTTGCTAAGACCATTGGAAAAGCGCAGTATTAGGGTGGGAGTGTCCCAATTTTCCAGGTACCATCGGTCACAGCTTCCCTTGGCTAGCAAAGGGAATTCCCTGACCCCTTGTGCTTCCCAGGTGAGGTGATGTCCCGCCCTGCTTTGGCTCATGCTCCGTGGGCTGCACCCACTGTCTGACAAGCCCCAGTGAGATGAACCCAGTACCTCAGTTGGAAATGCGGAAATCACCCATCTTCTGCATCGCTCATGCTGGGAGCTGTAGACTGGAGCTGTTCCTATTCAGCCATCTTGCAACCTCCCTCCATAATTTTTTTAAAGGTAACTTCAGAGTGGGAAGTGCTGTCAACCTCCTCCCCAGTGGCTTAGAGTGTGGATGGAGGATGTGTGTAGGAGTCCGGAGATGAGGTCCCAACCCAGCTGTTTAACAAATGTGTTATGTTGGCTGCTTGCTTCACCTCTGAAACTCAGTTTTCTCATCTACAGTGGGCAGTAGGACTCACTGTGAAGAGGAAATGAGTAAATGCCAGGCATTTGGGAAGTGAGGACCCTCAGGCTCCCTTCCTTCTGAAAGACTTCCTGCCCTTCCTTTATTTGACAGTAGAATGAGTAAATGCATCTTTGGGGCATTGCTTTCCGAACAAGCGTCCTGCCAGCTCCTGGTGACCATCTCCCTCCCAATGCAAACAGATGCATGGCATGGTTTGGCCCAAGCAGAGTTAATCCTCTCTTTTGCCTGAGCCTGCTAAGTCCACAACTGAATTCTCTCAGAACTGTTTCTGAGAACCCACTGTCCCCACTCCTTCCCTGACTACCAGGCTTTTTGGTAACCCAGGAACTGACAGATACAGCCCCTACACGGAGGCTGACTGTTCTCAGGCAGTCAGGAAGCTGAGGAGGAGGAGGCAGCTACCTCCCTGTGCAGCCCCAGCCTGGAGGCCCCTCTCCTCAGATGTGAGGAAAAGCAGCATCTCTGTGATTTATATGGAGTGGATAAGGGCCAGTTCTCCCTCGGGTTGCCTTCTGAGGATCTTCTATCTGTTGGGCAATTTAGGTTAGTGATTTTTATATATAATCATCAAGGAAATGAGAGCCATATTAGGATGGAATGCATTATTTAGTTTCTTCATTTATTTATAAATCGGTGTTGATAACCCTCTCTTTTGAAGCATCTGAAGTGCAGGCTGCAAGTTGGCAAACGAGATCCTAGCTTCAAATGGCACAGTGGCATTTACAAACCCTGCGGCTTCCAATCCACATTTGATTTGGATGGAATGAAAACTGGGGAAGCTTTGGAAAAGCCATCTGCTCAATTCCCAGTGGCTTATGTTTCTCATTTGGTCTGAAATGTGGACTCAGGAGGGGGATTGAGGGATATGGTGGACAGTTCTTCTCCCAAACCTGCTTATCCCAGGTGCCCTGGAGCCACCCTTCTCCACACCCTGACCCTCAGTTTCCTTGACAGTCTATGAACCACGACGCTGTGGCTTATGGTGCAGTTAGCCAGCATTTCCTACTGCCTTCTCCTCCTTGCCATGCCACTTTAGTCCTGCCTTTCTCACTGAGCACTGTCAGGAAAGCACAATTAACTGTCAGTGTTCTGTTTTTTCTTCTCCAATACACCCTGCCAAATTCATTTTCCAAAATCTGAGCTCTAATCTGGTCATTCCTCCACTCAGACACCTTTATCACCTCCCTACTGTCTAAGGAATGAAGTCCAGACTCTAGCCTGACATCCAAGTTTGGCAATCTGGCTTCACAGGTAACTTTCCTGCCTTTTTCTCTCCCTCTTCCCAATGTTCCCTGAAGCAGCACTGTCAGTGTCCATCCATGCCCCTTGTCCCTACTGCCTCCCAGGCCCTGCCTGAGGGCTTTCCTGCCAGCCCAGGCCCTGCCTGAGGGCTTTCTCTGGTCTCCAGAGCAAGTTTGCTGCCTACACCAAGTGCCAGAGAGTTAACACCACCCCTATCCTCAAGCAGTAGTGTTACCAGTAAACAGAGTTCTTTTTCCACATTGTAATGGTCATTTTTAAAAAGTCTAATTGGAAAAGGCAACCAGTTTCTGTTCACTGGCTAGAAATGGAGATGGCAAGTTGATACTCTAAACGCATCTTCTCCCTGAAGCCTAGGACACATGGGGTTTTTAAAGACTGGTTACAGGCTGGGAGAGAAACTTGAGCATGCGAGACTCCAGATATGCAAGTGCAATTCATACACATACATCTTCATACATCACATGTATAAAAGACGGCAGAGTTTTTTTTCAAGGGAGGGAATTTTAGCACCATAATATCTTAATGATCTAAAGGCAACCAGGGATCCTCTGTTTCAGCTTGCACCAGTTTGTGAGGTTTTATCTTCCTCTGGTACCTGGCCAGAGGTCAAGAAGTTCTGGCACAGTCCCTGGTTTCTTTAAGTAGCTGTGCCTGTAAATGAAGGAATAAAGAAAAACAATAAGAAAAATAAACTTTCCCAGTTATTTTTATCAGGACTGCCCTGGTAACAGCAGCCCTCAGCTCACGGACATTGGTGTATAAATACCCTAGCTCCCTAACATTGAGTCAGATAGCTGCAGTGCATGTTCTACACTAACTCCCAGTTTCCTCATGGGCATTAAGTGTCATTGTCTGCAGAGGCCCCTGGCTGGACAGCACAGCATCTGCCTGCTGCCATCCCTTCCTTGCCTCATTTCCCTGCTCCTCCCCCAGTGTTTCCTGGAGTCCTGCCCCTCAAATCTACCTGTATCTGCATCCTGGTCTCTGGGTGGCTTTCTGGAGGAACAAAAGCTAAGATGCTCCTTGCGTTAGTTTCCTGAGCCTGTCATAACAAAGTGGCAAATACTGGTGGCCCAAAACAGCTGTAACAGATGGTCTCCCAGGCCTGGAGGTAGAAGTCTGAAATCAAAAGGCTAGCCATCTCTCTGCTGGCTCTAGGGGAGAGTCCCCTTTGCCTCTTACAGCTTCCGGTGTTGCCTGCAGTCCTTGGCATTTCTGGGTCACAAGGCCATCCCCTGTGTGTCTTCACATCATCTTCCCATGGACATTCTCCTCTTGCATGTCTTCGCATCATCTTCCCATGGCCGTCTCCCCCCGTATTTCCTCACGTGGTCTTTTCATGGACCCCTTCCCCCTGCATGGCCTCCTGTCATCTTCCTGTGGCCCTGCATGTCTTCATGTCATCTTCCCATGGATGTCCTCCCCCTGCGTGTCTTTACGTCATCTTCCCATGGACGTCATCCCCCTGCGTGTCCTCACATCATCTTCCCATGGCTATCTCCCCCTGTATTTCCTTACGTGGTCTTCTCATGGACATCTTCCTCCTGCGTAGCCTCCTGTCATCTTCCTGTGGCCATCCCCCACCCCCGCATGTGTTCACATCATCTTCCCATGGACGTTCTCCCCCTGTGTGTCTTTACATCATGTTCCCATGGATGTCATCCCCCTGTGTGTTCTCACGTCATCTTCCCGTGGACATCCTCCCCCGTGTGTCCTCATGTGGTCTTCCCATGGCCATCCCCACTGCTGCATGTCCTCACATATCTTCCTGTGGCCGTCTCCCCATATGTGTCTTCAAATTGTCTTCACATGGCTGTCCTCCCCCTGCATGTCCTCATGTGGTCTTCCTGTGGCCGTCTTCCCCCTGTGGGTCTTCATGTCTTCTTCCTGTGGCCATCCTCCCTGTGTGTGTTCTCACATCATGTTCCTGTGACTGTTCTCTCACTGCATGTCATCACATGGTCTTCCCATGGACGTCCTCTCCCTGTGTTTCCTCACATGGTCTTCTCATGGACGTCTTCCCCCTGCATGGCCTCACATCATATCTTCCTGTGGCCATCCTCCCCCTGCAAGTTTTCACATCATCTTCCCATGGACGTCCTCCCCCGGCATGTCCTCATGTCATCTTCCCATGGACGTCCTCCCCCTGCTTGTCTTCATGTCATCTTCCCGTGGACATCCTCCCCTTGTGTGTCCTCATGTGGTTTTCCCATGGCCATGCCTCCACCTCCGTGTGTCCTCACATCATCTTCCTGTGGCCGTCTCCCCTGTTTATCTTCAAATCGTCTTCGCATGGCTGTCTCCTCCTATGTGTCCTCACGTGGTCTTCCCATGGCTATCCTCCCCCTGCATGTCTTTATGTCCTCTTCCTGTGGCCATCCTCCCCGTGTGTGTTCTCATGTCCTCTTCCTGTGGCTGTCCTCCCCCATGGGTCCTCACATCATCTTCCTGTGACCGTCTTCCCCCGCGTGTCCTCACGTCATCTTCCCATGGCCATCTTCCCCTGCGTGTCCTTGTGCCTTCTTCCTATGCCTGTGCTCTCCCTGCATGTCCTCATGTCCTCTTCCCATGGTCATCTGCCCCCTGCGTGTCCTCACGTCATCTTCCCATGGCCGTCCTCCCACTGTGTGTTCTCACGTCATCTTCCTGTGGCCGTCGTCCCCCTGCGTGTACTCACGTCGTCTTCCCATGGTCGTCCTCCCCCTGTGTGTCCTTGCGTTGTCTTCCCTCTGTATGTGTCTATCTGTGGGTCCATGTTTCTCCTTTTTATATGGATATTGGACTAGGGCCCACCCTAATGACTTCATTTTAACTTATCTCTGTAAAGACTGTCTCCCAATCAGATCACATCAGGAGGCACTGGGGTGAGGACTTCCACATGTCTTTAGTGGGGGATGCAGCTCAACCCTCCGCTTCCCCCTTGCTCTTCCACAGCTGGCAGGTGCTTCTGCATTTCCTCATCCTGGGCACAGCTCTGTCCCTAGGTTCCACGCTGTCACAGCTACCCTTCCAGACCTCAGAGCACGTAGCAAACGCTCCTCCACAGGCCCGCCCTGGCTGCCTGGTGTTGTAGTGGGAGTGCTAAGCCCACAGTGGCACTATGGAAATACTTGGTGCATGAGGCTGTAAAACCCCAATAAACCAAAGTGCTCAGGGAATGGATTATTTTAGATTAATTTTGGAATCAACTTGGGCTTCCAAATAATTATTTTTATTTTAACACTCTCAGCATTATTTCTGGAAGAGACAAGTCTACCTGTCTGCCTCAGGAAATCTAGTTTGTTAAATAAAATGGAACTCTCCTTGGGTTTTGAAGACCAGCAGCGACTGAGTATTTTAGCTCTGAGCATGGCTCCACCCCATGCAAGAGGCAGCTGCAGAAGCTGGTGACCACCTGGGAGGTGTCTGTGGGGCAGAGGCAGCCCCCAAGAGGGATGCTCCAGGCCTTGCATCCCCAGCACTGCTCCATATCAGCTGTTACTTTCTCCTAAATGTCAAATTCAGAGAAAAATAATTCTGGTGACCTGAAGTTCATGGGACCTTAGGGCACTAGGTTTATGGAGACAGTGATGGGTAGCTCCCAGGATGCCATCCCATAGTAAATTTTGAGAGAAGATAGTTCCATTTTTAGAGTGTAGATCTCACAGTTATTTGCTGGATTCTTTTTTTGTTTGTTTGTTTTGAAAACTACTTTCTTTTTTTTTTTTTTATTATACTTTAGGTTTTAGGGTACATGTGCACAATGTGCAGGTTTGTTACATATGTATCCATGTGCCATGTTGATTTCCTGCACCCATTAGCTCGTCATTTAGCATTAGGTATATCTCCTAATGCTGTCCCCGCCCCCCCCACCCCCCACCCCACAACAGTACCCGGAATGTGATGTTCCCCTTCCTGTGTCCATGAGTTCTCATTGTTCAATTCCCACCTATTTGCTGGATTCTTAAAGCGTATCTATCAGCCCATGCTTCTCGATTGCCTGTCTGGTGGAAGGACATTTCTGTGTGGTGCTTGGTGATAACAGAGAAAGAGAGGCACCTCCTGGGTCCAGCCCATCATGGCATCGTGGCCCTGCATACATGAACACTCACACTTGATCCTTGGAAATTGTAATGACAAAAAGAGAAAAGAAGTAAAACCAGTGGTTTTTCTCTTTAAGAGATTTGACTAAAAGTCAAATCTCCTCACAGACCTCCCTTGGGGTTCTGGAGTAGGGAAGCCTCCTGGCGCACATTCAGACAACTCCCACTGGGATGACTCTTAGGTAGGGCATTGGGGTTGAGCTCCCTTACTATTATTACTTGCTCTGTGTGCGATGCAGTCACATTCAACCCTACAAGGACCGCAAGGGGCAGATGTTACTCTCTGGCTCCAGCTATAAGGAGACTGAAGCCCAGTAAGGTTCTGCAGTGTGCTTGATATCCCAGGGAGAGTGATGGTGGAGCTGAACTCAGTGCAGCCTGAGGGACTCGCAGGATGGTCCCCTCAGCCCCCAGCTGAATATGTTCACCGCTCAATTCAGGCAGCCATCCACCCAGGGTCCTGGACCCAAATGCAAAACACTGATTTGAATTCCACGAATGATGTCTTCAACAGAAAGCCAATTTCAGGAGTCCATGGCTACCAGCAGAGAGCACACAAAATCAAGAAGGAATGCCAGAATTGGTAAGTCAGAAACTTCCACCCCCGACACTGCCTTATCTAGGGGAATATAAATGACTTCCGGAAAACAGTGTCTTCTCTGTGCCTCTCCTTCTATCGCCTGGTGCTCTGCCTTGGATAAATAATTTACTCTCCAGCAAAGAAAACCAAATTTGATTTATAAGCCATAGTCTAGATATATAAGACAAACTTGCAAAAATCTGCCTATATAAATCCTAGCTGTCCCAGGAGTGTTTATCATTTTATGTATATGGGGAAAAGGGAAACAGAGGTTTAAGTCTTTTTAATCTGCGTTCATTGAAAAGTGCTTTTGAACTACCGGCATTCAGGGTCCCACAGGGAAGGAGGAATAGCTCTGAGCTACAAATAGTCACGTTTCCTTCAGAATTTTCCTGTCTCTGTGCATTTCTTTTGGTCTGTCTTATGCCTCACTTCCACTGGCCCCAAACCTTCCTTAGTTTTTTTCTAATTCATCCTTCAAGGCCTGGGTTAGATGCCACCCCTGTGTTACTCCTGGGCCTTTCAAACTCAAGTTCTGCCCCTCCTCTTCTTGCCACCCTCTTCCTTTTCCTATGCTCTGCATTCTAACCTGGCCCACCCCAGGCAGGGGGTTTCAGGCCACGCAGCACTCTACAGTGTGTCCACAGAAGGTTGCATGTCCAGCCCCAAATGGCTCATCTAGAAGGTCTGGTACCACTGGGGACTCCCACTTACCTGCTGAGGTGAGAATTGCATGGCAGGCAAGAGAAAGACTGGGCACTGCTCTAGGGCTCATCTTTCTAGGTGGAGAGCAGGGCAGGGATGAACTAAGACTGTGGAAATAAACAAAAGCTTTCTATTCTGTGCTTGCTATAGCAGTGGATGATATAGTTTGGCTGTGTCCTTCTTCAAATCTCATCTTGGATTCCCATGTGTTGTAGGAGGGATCCGGTGGGAGGTAATTGAATCATGCGGAAAGGTCTTTCCCACACTGTTCTCATGATAGCAAATGATTCTCATGAGATCTGATGGTTTTAAAAAGTTTCCCTGTACAAGCTCTCTTCTCTTGTCTGCTGCAATGTGAGATGTGTCTTTCACTCTCTACCATGATTGTGAGGCCTCCTCAGCCATGTGGAACTGTAAGTCCATTAAACGTTTTTCTTTTGTAAATTGCCCAGTCTCAAGTATGTCTTTATCAGCAGCATGAAAACAGACTAATACAGTAAATTCATACCAGTAGAATGGGGCATTGCTGAGAAGATACCGTAAAATGTAGAATTGACTTTGGAACCGGGTAACAGGCAGAGGTTGAAACAGTTTGGAGGACTCAGATGAAGATAGGAAAACATGGGAAAGTTTGGAACTTCCTAGAGACTTGCACGGCTTTGACCAAAAAATGCTGATAGTGATATGAACAATAGGGTCCAGGCTGAGGTGGTCTCAGATGGAGATGAGGAACTTGCTGGAAATTGGAGCAAAGGTGACTCTTCTTATGTTTTAGCAGAGACTTGCAGGATTTTGCCTCTGCCCTAGAGATTTGTGGAACTTTGAACCTGAGAGAGATAATTTAGGGTATCTGGAGGAAGAAATTTCAAAGCAGCAAAGCATTCAAGAGGTGACTTGGGTACTGTTAAAAGCATTCAGTTTTAAAAGGGAAACAGTGAAACAGTTCAGAAAATTTGCAGCCTGATGATGCAGTAGAAAAGAAAAACCCATTTTCTGAGGAGACATTCAAGCTGGCGGCAGAAATTTGCATACGTAACATTTTGCCAAATGTCAATCACCAAGACAATGGGGAAAATGTCTCCAGGGTATGTCAGAGACTTTTGTGACAGCCCCTCCCATCACAGGTCCAGAGGTAAAGGTGTAGGAGGAAAAGCTGGTTTAGTGGGTTGGGCACAGGGTCCCCATGCTGTGTGCAGTCTAGGGACTTGGTGCCCTCCATCCCAGCTGCTCCAGTTGTGACTAAAAGGGGCCAAGGTGCAGCTCAGGCCATGGCTTCAGTGAGTGCAAGCCCCAAGACCTAACAGCTTCCTTGTGGTTGGTGTTGAGCCTGTGGGTACATAGAAGTCAAGAGTTGAGGTTTGGGAACCTCTCCCTGGATTTCAGAGGATGTACAAAAACGTCTGGATATCCAGGCAGAAGTTTGCTGTAGGGGTGGGGCCCTCATAGAGAACTTCTGCTAGGGCAGTGTGGAAGAGAAATGTGGGGTCAGAGCCCCCAGACAGAGTCCCTACTGAGGCACTGCCTAGTGGAGCTCTGAGAAGAGGGCCACTGTCCTCCAAACCCCAGAATGGTAGATCCACTGATAGCTTGCACCATTCACCTGGAAAAGCTGCAGACACTCAACAGCAGCCTGTGAAAGCAGCCAGGAGGGAGGCTGTGCCTTACGAAGCTGCAAGGGAAGAGCTGCCTAAGACCATGGGAACCCACCTCTCACATAAGCATGACCTGGATGTGAGACATGGAGTCAAAAGAGATCATTTTGGAGCTTTAAGATTTGACTGCCCCTCTAGATTTCAGATTTGCATGAGGCCTGAGCCTCTTTCTTTTGGCAAATTTATCCCATTTGGAATGGCTGTCTTTACCCAATGCCTGTACCCTCATTATATCTAGGAAGTAACTAACTTGCTTTTGATTTTACAGGCTCATGGGCAGAAGGGACTTGCCTTGTCTCAGATGAGACTTTGGGCTATGGACTTTTGAGTTAATGCTGAAATGAATTAAGACTTTGGGGGACTGTTGGGAAGGCATGATTGGATTTGAAATGTGAGGACATGAGATTTGGGAGGGACCAGAGATGGAAAGATATGATTTGGCTGTGTCCCCACCCAAATCTCATCTTGAATTTCCATGTGTTGTGGAAGGGACCTGGTGGGAGCTAAATGAATCAAGGGGGGTGGGTCTTTCCCATGCTGTTCTCCTGATAGTGAATAAGTCTCATGAGATCTGATGGTTTTAAAAAGGTGAGTTTCTGGCCAGGCGCGGTGGCTCACACCTGTAATCCCAGCACTTTGAGAGGCCAAGACCGGCGGATCACGAGGTCAGGAGATCGAGACCATCCTGGCTAACACAGTGAAACCTCGTCTCTACTAAAAATACAAAAAATTAGCTGGGCACGGTGGTGGGTGCCTGTAGTTCCAGCTATTCAGGAGACTGAGGCAGGAGAATGGCGTGAACCTGGGAGGTGGAGCTTGCAGTGAGCTGAGATGGCACCACTGCACTCCAGCCTGGGAGACAGAGTGAGACTCTGTCTCAAAAAAATAAATAAATAATTTAAAAAGGTGAGTTTCCCCACAAAAGTTCTCTTCTCTTGTCTGCTGCCATGTGAGATGTGCATTTCACCTTCTGCCATGATTGTGAGGCCTCCCCAGCCATGTGGAACTGTAAGTCCATTAAACCTTGTTCTTTTGTAAATTGCCCAGTCTTGGGTATGTCTTTAATCAGCAGTGTGAAAATGGACTAATACAGGGGAGTTGGCCACTTTGACCAGCACTCACCTGCCAGCATTGTCCTCTGGGCTTTACCTACCCTCACTGATCTTCACAGTCACTCAGTAGTGCACAGACTGCTCTGTTTTCCAGATGGGTAAACCAAGGCACATGGAGGCAAATAAAACACAAGGAGGACTGAGGCTTTCAACGCTGAATGGAAAGATGATGGAGCAGGTGGCAGGAGTGGCTGGTGGTAGAGTGAGGGTGCTTGTTTCAGGTGCCGTGAGACTGGCAGAAGGCCCTTACTTCTTTCCCTGCTCTCCGTCAGGCCTCAGCTCTGTTCCTCTCCAACAAAGCACAACTAGAAGGATGTTGCTCATCTTCTCCACAAGTGACTGGGATTTCATACTAACATAACAGTTGGGATCGCAGTGCAAAGATATACAAGGAAGTTGACTGAAAGGAAGGTGCAGACACGCGGAAGAGACAAGCAAGGGTCATGTATTTTACATGCATGCCACCCCACCTATGCTCCCCAGGAAGGAGGCCTGCCCCTGCCTGTCCCCACATTTTTGCCCTGAGATTGGGACAGACCCCTTGGCTGTGATCACAGGTCCTGGCAGCCATCCTCTCCAGAACGAGAGGGGACAGAGGGGTATAAGAGGAGAAAGGCGCAAAGAAGACATCAGCTCCCACCAGGTCCCACTGCAGCAGCCAGGGGCCCAGCCATGTAGATATAGGAGACAGCAGTCCTGTCTCCTGGTGGGGGGTGTGTGTGAACAGATGGGAGCTAATGAGGCTGCCTGTTCTGGTAGGGAATGCACCAGCTCCCAGCCCCCTGGTAAGGTTCCCAGGGACAGCTATTCCCAGCGTTTTGTAGAGCTGGGTGGACAAAGCTGTCAGTCTGCATCTCCACCCAGCACTGTGTTCCTTCCCTAAGACCATGTCTTCACTCATAGGGTGTTCCTAAAGCACCAAGGACAGGCAGAAACACCTGGCATGGCCTGTGCTCCTAAGGAACACGTGTCCACTGCAAGAGAAACTCCAGGACTTGCAGAGCAAGAAAGGGAATGGTAGACTCCTGTGGCTGGCTAGATAGGGGTGGAGACTGCTGCAGGACATGCCTGATCTCAGCTCCATTCTCCCACAAAGAACAAATTGCAGAATAAGGGCCAAGGGCTTGCAGTGAGCCCCTTAAGCAGCAGGGGGAAGCCCAGGGAATGGAAATGTCACTGTTAATGATGGGCAAAGCCCATCCTCTGGCCACTCCTGCTCATGTTCCCTGTGCAGTGCAGTTGCTTTTCAGCCCTTGGGTGACCTGAAGCCCTTGTCTGTATGTTTCCTGACTTGTTTACAGTCTGTCTTCCCATAAGCCGCAGGAGGGCAGGGTCTTTGTCAGCCATGCCTGGAGTTATCCCACAGCCCGCAAGAGTAATCCCACAAGCAAGGTTTGTGGAATGATCTAAGTGATGCGTGGGAGCACTGTGGACTTTGCCTGCCTGCCACTGTTCACAAAGAGTCAGTGACTTGGCTTTAGAAAAATCAACCTCCAGGCTAGGTGCTTGGCTCAGTCTACACCCAGCCCTGACCTGTCCCTGTCCCCTCTCAGAATCTGAGCAGCTCATATAGCTGCCCTGGGCCCTATCTGACCAGATCCGTGGTGGTCACCTGACTTTCTCCCTGAGCAGGGAAGGAGACCAGACATCTGGAGAATTGAAAAGCGTGACCCCAGGCAGCCTCCTTCTCCAATCTGAGCTTTACCTTGCCCATCTATGAACAGAGTGGCTGACCAGGACGATTGCATGGCTCTTCCCATCTCTGACATCCTGCAAATACTCAATCCCATGTTGGAAGGGCATACAGTTTGCCAGAGTCTGCTAACCAGAGCTGCCACCTGGGCGCTCTGCTCACTGCGGTCAGCTGAACAAATGTGCTGACATTTCACTCCTCAGCAGGCTGTGAAACTCTTCACTTGTCTCCAAGTTCTTATTAGGTAGCAAGGCTACCCAGGCCTGTTCCAATAATGAGAATCTGTTCTGCTTGAGCCCATGGAACACAGCTCCGTTCTCTGCTGCCACTCGGCCACCTCCAGTGCTTGGCCCAATGTGACCCTTCTGCTTGGGCCATTCTCATTGGCAGCCAGGTACAAATTCTATTCTCTGCCTCATTGGCTTCTCTGAATTTAGGCTGGCCCCTGAGTCTGCCTGCAGCTCCCCTGCAGCCTGGCTACTCACAAAGATCAGTCCCTTCCTTGTGAGGGGTCTGAGTGTCCTCCCCAACCTGGAAGAAGGGGCTGCATAGACCGTTTCCCTGGGCTGGCAGAAAGGCAATTAAAGCATTGTTTGCTAGCTGCGTGGTTTGCACACCTCTTCTCCAAGAGGAAACAAATATTTTGAGGAGATGACTTCACAGGGAAGACACGTTGCTCGGCAGATCTGTTTTCCAGACTCCTCGAGGTGAAGGCAGAGTGCGGGGGAAAGGCCAGCACCGTCATATTAATAATGGATGCTGCGCTGCCTGGAGGCCCGCTGTCATCTGTGTCTGTGCTTTGCAGAAGTCCAATTAGGGCTGAATTATAGTAATCAATAGAGCAGCAGGATTTAGATCCAAACAAAGAACACATGGCCCTACTCCACCAACGGGAATTGATGAGCAGGAGATGCGCCGGCATAATTGGAGGCTGTGCTTGCAGGCGAGGCTGCAGGGTCTCCCAGGTGTGGGACAACTTCGACGGCACGTTCCCTATTGACAGAAATCCAGCAGGCCCTGTGTAAACCAGAGCGCTCAAGCCTTCCCTCCAGGGGGAGTTGGGAAGGCAGTGTCTGGGTGAAAGCAGGCCTGTGCAGTAGGAGGAGGGTGGCCTTGGAATCAGACACCCAGGGCTCAAGAGTCCGGCTGGGGGACATCAGGCCATAGGTTTACCTTTCTGAGCTTCACGGTCGTCACATGCAAAACACCTACTCTCAGGATTATTGTGAGATTTCAGCAATTGCCTTGAAACTGTCCCAGCCCCTGGTGCATGGGGGCCACCTGGATGCTCTCCTTTCCACCTCTCCTTCACAATAACACCATGCACAGTGCACCTCCATGCCTCTGGTCCTGCTGTCCCTCTTTCAATTGTCCTCCCTTTCTTGTGCTTGCCTGTAGAACTCTTATCCATTGGTCAACATGAGCTCAAGCCCTCCCCTCCAGGCTGCCTACCCAGGTTACCCCAGCCAGGCACGGACCAAGCTCCTCCAGGGCTCCTGTGTGTGCACACAGAGCATTCCCACTCCCCCCCTTTTAGATAGTGTCCATTTCTTGTTCTCACACCTGGTCTCAGTGGACAGAGCCTGTGACACCATGGACAGCTCAGCCCTGCAAGTTTTCTGCCCTCTGGTGGTCAGAAGGAAAAAGAGGGCTTCCCAAGGCCCCGTGCAGTTCCCAGCAGTTAAGAGTGAAGAGCCGATGAACCTGGCTTCCAGCCTGGGACCTGGGTCCTGGCAGTCCACCTCATGGCCATCAGCACCTGTTTCTCACTGGCTCACGCAGGGCAACCTGGTAACAGTGTGCATGTCTCCCCCACTGCTGGGAACCATATAGCACCTTCGTGAGGGCTGGAGGGGTCATAGCCCTGATGGGTGCTCTTTATGTGTGTGTGGCCTGAATCATGATGTTTCTGAAGCATCAGGGAAGATGAAACAGAGAAAATTGAATTAGGGTAAAAGAAGTACGAACAGGACAGGGTGGGGAGACTGAAGGTTTCCATTAGATCTTGAACGATCTGAATGCTATTGAATAGGTAAGAGTAACAAATGTATTGGAAATGAGCATGGCAGAGCTGAAGTCTTGCTTCAAATGGACATGCAAATTGTTTCACTGGAACCTGCTGTTATATTTACCTCATTAGGAACAAAGTGGAACCCTCAGTGTGATTCTGTGCAAGCCGGGACACAAGCTTTTGTTAGGCAAGCAGCCTCACAGTTGGAATTCTCAGAACTGGAAGCAGGAGACCCGGGCCACACCTGCCAGCTTAGCAGGGGCCATGCAGTGCCCTTGGCCATGACGCACTTCTAATGGCCCTGTAAGGGAGATATTCTTATTGTCTCATTCTACAGATCAGAAAGAGGAGGCCCAGAGAACAGATGGGATTTACCCAGAGCGGCCCAGATACTATCTCCATCACTTCCTGGTAGCAGCAACACCTGAACCATCTGTCACAGAGGACACTGGTGCTGGGATCTTGTTCATAATCTCAGCTTCTGTTGCTTTGCTTTGGAGGCTGCTGTCATTTAAACATTGTTAAGGAGTCAAATCACAAAATTCTCTTTTAATTCAAGTCAGCAGGTATTTACCCAGTACCAACCATGTGCCCCGAAGCCAATTAGACTGTGACTGTCCCCTGCCTCCAGTCTATCCTTGACTTATGGCCAGGACCAACCTCCGGTCCCCAGGAGCCTGGATTCTCCTGCAAACACAGAGCTTCTGCAATCAGACCCACTCTGACGCTCACTGCTTTCCTAACCATTGGTGTGAAACCACCTCCTTTCACTTCCAGGAGACAGAACACCCAGTGACCCCTAGCTCGGACCACAGGATTGGCTTTATCCCTCAGAACAGGCCCCTCATTCCATTAGCGGAATGGCTCCAGGAGCACAGAGGGCATCATCTTTGAAAGCAGAAAACACTCAGCTGCCTGACACTGGAACTTCCAAAACTAACAGATATCCTCTTTCACCCAGAGCTAAGGCAGCCCTCAGAGCATCACACAGCACACAGGGTAGACCCTCATCCCTAATGGGCCAGAAGACAGCCAAAGCCAACAAAAACGATCCCCTCCCTTTCCCCCAACGCAGACTCCTCCTAAGCTGGAGAGAAGCTCAGGTGCTCTGTCCACATCACGCTTCCACTGATATGCAGGGGTAAGGGCCAGCAGTTCCGCTTGGCCTCTTAGCCCCATATGTTGCTCTCTTAACTCTCTCTTCATTTTCACCCCCCTGCACTGTTCTCCATAGTCTGCTGGCAGAATGCTCATGCTGACTTCCAATGAACTGGAGGGAGGAGAGAGGGAGAGAGGACGAGGAATGAGTTGGGGGTGGGTAGATGGAGAAATACACAATCAAACTCTGATATGTCTTCCTGACTCATGTGATCCAGTCCCTATAGAGACACACCATCTGGGCTAAAAATAAAAAAGAGTAGTAGTAATAATTATAACTTAGTCTTTAACTTCTCCCCAAAGTGATTAAAAGGAACCCAACCTATAACACACACACACACACACACACACACACACACACACACACACACACTCTTGTCCCCTATCGCTTCTCCTTCACATCTCCCACAACCCCTGACCCATCAGGGCCTCCATCTCACAACCTCTAAAGGGAAGCCTCTCCCTCTACTGCCCCAGCCACCAGCCCTCTCCTTCCCACTCCTATTTTGTGCTCACCTGTTTTCTCTCCCTAGGTCCTGCTGCTCTGAACCTGTTTTCTCCCATCAAGGCCCAGGTCTTAGCCAAAGAGAGGGAAGGAGAGGAGGTGGAGAAGCACAGATAGCAGGTTCCTATCCATACAGGAAGGGGAGAGGAGTGCACACCAGTCCAGTGCCCCACCAGGTCCCATGACTCACCCAGCAGTGAAGAGCCTGCACCCACACCATGGGATCTGCACATCACCACAGCCTCCAAGCCATACAGCCTCCAGCAGCTGTTAAACCTTGGCAAGGAGGGGGCAGCAACCCATGCCCTTCAGTTCCTTGGGGTTAAAGAATTGAACATATGGAATGCTTAGCACAGTGCTTGACACAGAGCAGATGTGTCCCATCATTTAGGATTGTTCATCGCCCTCTCATTTGATGGATGGATGGGAAGGTTCCCATTAGATACTGATATAAGGTCTTAGATTAGAGGAGAAGGAAAGCTAGAGTTTAGTTAAACACCTTTCCTTTCACCACATTGCCACCAGGTAGGCAACAAATCATCAGTTTAATCCCTGCACCACACTGCCACCAGATAGGCAACGAATCATCAAATACTGTATTAGTCTGTTCTCATGCTGCTATGAAGAAATACCCAAGACTGGGTAATTTATAAAGGAAAGAGGTTGAATTGACTCACAGTTCTGCATGGCTCGGGGAGCCTCAGGAAACTGACAATCATGGCAGAAGCACCTCTTCACAGGGCAGCAGGAGGGAGAATGAGAGCTGAGTGAAGGGGGAAACCTTTTATAAAACCATCAGATCTCATGTAAACTCACTTTCATGAGAACAGCATGGAGATAACTGCACCCACGATTCAATTATCTCCACCTGGTCCCTCCCACGACATGTGGGGATTATGGGAACTACAATTCAAGATGAGATTTGGGTGGGGACACAGCCAAACCACATCACATACCTTCTTTCAGTGATAGGGAACTCACTGTCCACCCATGAGTCCTGAAGAAAGAGAAAAGAGCAAGAGAGAAGAGTAGAGCCTTTGAGGAAGGGACATTCTCCAGATGAGAGGAGGATAAAGTGCTGTGTCATTTTCTCCCCAAAGGAAGTGTATTAATCAAGACTCACAGAGAAAAACTGTAGAAAATCAACTGGGATTGCTTTAAACTAAAAAGGACATATATTGTTCCTCTTAACTAAAAAGTCCAAGAAAGGGCTTTCAGGCAAGGCTGGATCCAGGGACTCCAAGGAGGTCATCATTACATTCAGCATTACAGGAATCTTAAGTTCACCATCTGTTGATTCTATTATCCTATGTTGACTCCATTTCAAGCTCAATTCCCTCTTGTCAGAGACAGCAGCTCCAAGTTCATATCCTAGCCATTTAGTAATCCCGATTAAGGAAAATCACCTTGCCCAGTGCAGTCAGCTGTCCTGCAAATGAACCTGTAATTGTTCTGGCTGAGGGGTCTTGGGTCACTTGCTGCCTCTGAGCCAATCACCGTGTCCTGGAGAATGAAGTGCAGCTTGGCCAGGCCTGCATTCTGCACCCACCCCCACACCCAGAAGGTTGGTCAGCCTCTCACACTCTACACGAGCTGACAGAAAAAAATAGTATCTTATTTCCAAAAGGTGAGAATAATGGATGCTGGGCAGGAAAAAGCAATGGAAATCCACCAAGAGAGAAGAACACTTAGGGTGAGAGTTGTTTCAACTGCACGGGGACCCTCTGCCCCTCTCTGTCCTCCTCCAGGACCCCTGTTCTGCAGCACTGTGTTAAAATGAAGACCACCGGCCAGGCACGGTGGCTCATGCCTGTAATCCCAGCACTTTGGGAGGCCAAGGCAGGAGGATCACCAGGTCGGGAGATCGAGACCATCCTGGTTAACACGGTGAAACCCCGTCTCTACTAAAAATACAAAAAAGTAGCTGGGAATGGTGGCGAGCGCCTGTAGTCCCAGCTACTCGGAAGGCTGAGGCAGGAGAATGGCATGAACCCAGGAGGCAGAGCTTACAGTGAGCTGAGATCACGCCACTCCAGCCTGGGTGACAGAGCAAGACTCGGTCTCCAAAAAAAAAAAAAAAATGAAGACCACCTACGGGAAAGAAGCAGCACCCACATCTGTGCCGTGCCCTCTCGAGCACTGACAGGGAGCCAGCAGTGAGGGCAGGGGGCGGGGGCAGAGCCTATGATCATCCCCTTCTTGGCAAAGGGGTTTGGTTCCTCCTCCCCCTGCCCCAGGCCAATGGGACGGCTGCCTTCCTGGACTCTGGGGCACATACTGTCCTCACTGCCCACCAGCCTTACTCCACTGCCCTGGGTGCTCTGTGATCCAAGCAAGAGCCTGCACCCTCCTTGGCTGGGCTGATGTTTTCTTCACGGCATGGCCTTCATCCAGCCCAATCTTGTGGCCGGGCACAAAGTATGTCCCCCCACTCCCTCCTCTTATGAAGGCTCACAGCCAGGTGGTAGAATATGGGGGGCAGGAATGCTCCAGTGGGTGGGTGGGTGGAGTCGATGCCACAGGGTGAGTGGAGGCCCCGTGCTGAGAGCACCTCTCTGGGCTTGGAGGCAGCTGGAAATTGCCCTGAAGCACTGGGCATGGGCTCTTTTCCCAGACAGCAGAAAGATGTTAGGGCAGAGTGCAGAATGGCCCTACAACCCTAGAGGCAGCAGAGAGAGGGAGAGGGTGAAGAAGCAGGAAAGGGAGGAAGGGAGAGGACTGTGAGCTCAGGTCCTGAAAACTCCGTACTAGAGAAAGCTTGCTTTAAGGTGGCATTAGAGTTCTATATCCAAGGGAATCTTGGAGTCAATTCCACTTTAAGCCGAAGATTTTGCATAAAGCAAACTATTATTCCTTTTCTTTTTTTTGTAAACCTTTCCTGTGTAAACCTTCTTAGAATGGCATAAATATCTTCATTCAGTAAACACATAGATCTTTGAGTAATTAAGGCCCTGTGTGAGTGCTGGTCCTTGACTGCCTCGTCTTTGGCGATACTCAGGGTGGAGTGTACTTAGAAACACCACACTGCAGGGCTGGGAAAGATTACTTGGAGTAAAAATCTGATCCAGAGAGAACTCCCTACTCGTGACCTTTGCTCAGCGTTCAGGGTCTGGGCAAAGGCTCCCTGGCCATTGTGACCTGGAGAGCAATGGCTCTTTCCCAGCCTTACAGGGGATGGCACATACAGCTTATCTGTTGACTCTTGAAGAAGCTGTGACACAGCACCATTTCTCTAAAGCGAAAAAAGTATGGAAACTTTTCTAATGATCATTAGGCACACAGTGCTAGAGACAGAATGCCAGGGTCCACCGCAGCTTCATCACCTCCTAGAGTGAGTCCCAGCCCCCGCACCCCCTAGAGCGAGCCCCAACCCCACTGCCCCCTAGAGCGAGCCCCAGCCCCATCACCTTCTAGAGCCATCCCCAGCCCCGCTGCCCCCTTAGAGTGAACCCCAGCCCCACCATCTCCTAGAGCCAGCCCCAGCCCCACTGCCCTCTAGAATGAGCCCCAGCCCCACTGCCCCCTTAGAGCAAGCCCCAGCCCCACCACCTCCTAGAGCCAGCCCCAAACCTACTGCCCCATAGAGTGAACCCCAGCCCTGCTGCCACCTAGAGTAAACTCCAGCCCCACCGCCTCCTACAGCAAGCCCCAGCCGTGCTGCCCCCTTAGAGCAAGCCCCAGCCCCACCTCCTCCTAGAATGAGCCCCAGCCCTGCTGCCCCCTTAGAGCGAGCCCCAGCTCCACCACTTCCCAGAGTGAAACTGACGCTGCGTGGTTCCCATCATCCCTGTGCAATGGGGATGATAAGGGAGCCTCAGTTGCAGAGTTGCATCCAGAATTGAAAGAGTCTGCGCAGGGGTGGGACTTCATCTGTTCCTGGCACATCCTGTCCCTGGCTACCATGATACCTGGCTGGCTGGGGACTCAACCTGGAAACCTTTCAAACACAGCCTCCATCCACAAACGTTGAGCTGGGTCCTGGGAAAGACTCTGTGGAGGTGGCAGTGATGAGCACTGACTCTACGAAGTCTAATGGGCAGTGGTCATACACTGGTGAGGACTCAGTGATGAGCAGCAGGTGGGTGGGCGAGATGAGTTCCGCCCCTTGGGGTCGGGATGAGCAGGGTCCTTCAAGGCTGTGACATTTGAGCTGGCATTTGTGAAGGGGCCCAAGGGAGCAAGGGTGTGGAGAGCTTGATGGAGATGAGTGTCCATGTGGTGTCACGGGCAGTGACATGACAGGAAGGCCGATCAGTGTGCTCCTATGTGTCCAGCTCATGACCTTGGATTTGTTTTTTGTTTTTTGATTTTTTTTTCTTTTGAGACAGGGTCTCAGTATATTGCCTAGGCTGGAGCACAGCGGTGCAATCAGGGCTCACTGCTGCCTCCACCTCCTGGGCTCAAGCAATGCTTCCACCTCAGCCTTCCACGTAGCTGGGACTGCAGATGTGTGCCATCGCACATGAAATTTTTTTTAATTTTGTAGAGGCAGGGTCTCACTATGTTGCCCAGGCATGTCTTGAACTGCTGACCTGAAGCATTCCTCCCACCTCAGCCTCCCAAATTGCTGGGATTACAGGGGTGAGCCACTGTGCCCAGCCTGACCCTGGATATTGGTCTGCAGGAGACGATAAGTCATTTTAGATTTTTGTTTGTTTCAATCCTTAAAGCATGTTTTGGCTAAAAAGAATTTATTGTAAAACATTTTGGGGAATTAAAAATGAAAGTACAGAGTCAAAAAGTAGATGGTGCCACAATTGAGCAGGATTTTAGAGGACTTATTTCCAGAACTATGCATTTATTCCATCTGTGACAATGACCAGGAGGGCTGCGGGCTTTCCCTGTCACCAAGAAGGGTCCCACCACGCGGGTCAGGGAGCAGCAAAGCACCTGGAATCAAGAGGCACTTCAGCAACTCCCTTAGTCAGTGCCGGGCTCCTCTCCTGGATCTGCTGAGCATCGCTTTCTCTTGGGTTTCCTTCCTCCTCCCAGCTCCCACCTCAAATCTTGCCTCCTTGTATCTTCGCCTTTATCACAGTAAAATACTTGTAGACAGACACACCTTTCTCTCACTACGTTTGGGCTTTATTTAATTCACTTTTTTTCTGCTAAAAGACTCCTTCCATCAAGGATGGAGGGGGACAGGATAAAGGGGTGAGGGGGACTTAGAACCCCTCTTGTGTCACTGGTGGGAATAAGAAAGGGGGTAGGGGAGAGTGTATGAGGTCTCTGCACCTTCATCTCCCATCAACTGGGATGCCGCTGAGGACCTTGACAATGATGGGAATGGAATAGCTGCTGTTGGATCTTGACTGGGTGCAGTTTGGAGCCATTTTGCATAAGTGCATGTTGGTGGGATTCCTGTGCACCCCAGGCAACCCCTCTGTCCATTGTCATCTGCAGTCCAGCTCTCCCTTTAAGTCTGAGGCACTAGTGGAGTCCCCTGGGTTTTCCTCCACTTGCCTTCCAGGCAAACGCGGTCTCCTGTGTAAGGTAGGTCCTCCTTGCAGTCTGCCTTCCCCAGCTCTTGGCCCAGCAGAAGTCTACAGTGTTTCTGCCAAGGGGCTCTCCTTCCTCCGGAGCTTCAGCACTGACACAGTCTTTCCCTGTTTTGTATGCCAGCAGGAAGGTGGAAGTTGGGGAGGGTTAGATGCACAGGCTCAAATCTCTGTCTTACAAAGAAACTTTATGATTTTCTCTAAAAAGAAAAATCAATAAATCGCTAATGGTACCTTTAGGGAAGATGAAATGAATGAACAAAGCCTACTTTTACCCTGCGATAAAGGTCAGGCTTTACAGACCTGATCACTAGCTAAAAGCTCAGCGGGCCTTGGGGAGAGTTTGGCCAGCTGCCTTGCTACGCTGTCCTGCCAGCCCCGCCAAGGGAGGCCAGGGATCAATCTTGCTGGCTGGTGGACAGGTGCTGTTCCTCAAGCCTCTTCCCTGTGGGCTCCTCAGGAAATTAGCCAAGCTAGCTTTCTGGGCGGGAGTTCCGGCTTGGCTAAGATAGCCATTTGCCTTTTCCTGGGCGTTTGGAGGTTTGGAAAATTGCTCAGTCCTCGTCCTGTAATAAAATCTGGATGTCTTCAGTTTCTTGGAGAGGTGTGTGTGTATGTGTGCATGCATGCTTGTGTGTATGTGTGTATGTATATATGTGTATGTGTTTGCATGTATGTGTGTGTGCATATATGTATTTTATGTATATTTGTTTGTGTGTATATATGTATGTTTATGCAGGTATGCATGCATGTGTATATATATGCATATATGTATGCATGTGTATACATGTGTGTATGCATGTATTCAAATAGATTTTCAAAGTTCAAGCAGCAATATGATAAAAATAGCAGACCCATCACATTTGTAGGTGTCTATATTTTACCAAGCACAAGTACATCTGTGGTCCCCTTTGTTCCTTAGAGTTTAGGGGAATCAGCTAAGCCAGGGATTGCCAACCTCACCTCATGGACAGGAAACTAAAGTGAAGAGAGATGAAACAACTTACCTAAGGCCACCAAGTATGCTATTGATAAAACTAAGACCCAATCTCAGACTCCTGCTTCCTAGCCCTGTGAGCTTTATATCAACTTCAGAAATTGAGTTTGGTTACTGGGAATAATAAGGATTTCAGGAGTGAGATATTATCTCTAAAGTGTATCTTTGACATTGATGAATAATCAGTCTCCCAGCATAAACTCTAAATAACACATCCCAGTTCTGGCAATCTTGTTGATTTCAAACAAATCATACAACAAATACAATGAAAACTATCGACACACTTAAATGAATTGGGATACAAAGTAACAGGTGTGGTCCCTGAAAAGCTCTGCTCTCCTTACATCCCAAAATACAGCCTCCCCATCCCCTGTTCTCAGGGAAATACCATTCTCATCAGTTTTTATTTTCAATAGGTTTCAATGGTTTGAAAGCCATATGGGTGAAAGGTCACAAATACAGTGAAAACTCTCTCTCTCTTTCCCTTCCCTAGTCACCTCACATTTAGTGTCTGTCCCAGAAAGTAACCAATTTCACCTGTTTCAAGTGTCCTTGCAGAGAAAATAGATATGCGTGCAAATGGGTGTCTTTGGGCCGCTTCTGTGTAACAAGAGTTCCAACACTGCTAGTCTGCCTGGTTTTGCACTGGTCTGTCTTCACTCACCATATCTTGGAGACTATTCCCTGGCAGGACATAGCAGGTGTCTGTATTTCTCTTGATGGTTGTGTATGCCCCGACGTTGGGTGTTTGCACCATTTCCAGTTTGTTGCTGCTATTATATAAGCAGTGTTTCAGTGAATAACCTTGCGCATATGCCATTGTGTTATTCTTAGAAGTAGGATTATCAAGACACATGATGCATGCATTTATAATTTTGATAGATATAGACAAATTGCCCTCCACACACCCAGAGCAGCAATGAGTCCCCATCACCCTTGACTGCACTCTTACATCCCACAGCTGGATGCCACCTGTGTCATCTTTATAAAGCCTGAGCAGGGTGGATGGCTGCATCATTTCAGCCTTTGAGAGGCCACGGAAGATGATAATGAGTGACCTCACTCATGTCACCAGCGACCTTCAGGTTGCTAAATCCAGCGGCACTTTCAGTTCTGGTATTGCTGGACCTCAGCAACCCTAGGCACTCTGACCACTCCTTCTTACTTGATTTCCCTCTATTTCTCTACCTGGTATGTTCTGTTTCCTTTGCAGTTTATTTTCCACTTCCCAGCTATGAAGTGAGGGTTTTCAACCTTAGCTGCTCATTAGAGTCACTTGGGAAGCAGTTACAATTTCAGATAGGGGGGTCACATCCCAGACCAATTCAATGATAAAATCATAACCTCTGTAGCTAGAACCCAGGTGTCAGCATTTCCAAAGCTGTCCTCATGACTCTCATGTGCAACCTAGATGGAGAATGATTTCACCAAATGATGGCCTTCACAGGAATGAATCCATTTCTGTTCTCTTATTATATCATCTCTCAGGAAAGCTGCATGCATGCTCATAGCTTCAATCACCATCTGCATACAGACGGCTTACAAATTTACACCTTCATTCCAGGACTTTCCTTTGCACTCTATGCCTGAGTAGGGAGCTAACTTAGTATCTCCCTCATAGACATCCCAAACTCAGTGGTCCAAAAACAAGCTCATGACCTTCACCCCACAACCCTGATATTCTGCCATGTTTCCATTTCAGTGAATGGTGCCACACTTCACTCAATGGTGCAGTCTAGAAGCCTGAGGACCCCCCTGCCCCACCCTTGACACCTCTTCATCCCTCCTCAATTCACTGCTGTCTCAGGCATGCAGCAGAATCCTTGCTGGTCCATCTGCTGACACTCGGAACCCTCTTGTCTCTGTATCACATTGCAGCTGGAGTGATCACTTCAAAAGCACACTCATCTGTAGCACCCCTCCCTACTCTGCTGCAAACCCTCCAAAGGCCCTCCCCTGACAGTGGAATGAAGACACACCAGTTGTCCTACAAGGCCCTCCTTGGCGGGGGCTCTTTTCTTCCTCCCCAGGCTCCTCTCTGACCATGTTTCCCATCAGATGTTTTTCCCCAGCCACCCAGCCTTTTCTCACTTCCAACATGTCTTACTCCTCTTCCCACACATTGGCCTTGCTGGTGCTCTTCCTGCTTCCTTTGTTTTTCTCCCCTTTTGGCCTATTTGGCTTCTTCCAGTCTTATAGATCTTATAGGTGTCAACACAAGGGTTTCTGCCAAGAGGAAGCTTTCTCAGACCTTGAAGACTGGGCATCTCCCCGTGATGGTCCCCCAACCCGTGACCTGTGTTATCTTCCCTTTACAATAGTTCCACATTTACAGTTTTACACCGTCTTCTGTAATCCCTTGATTCATGCCTGTTTGCCTTGGAACCACAAGCTCCTTGAAGGTAGGAATGGTGTCTCTTTTTCTTGCTGTTCTATTCCCAGGGCCTTGTAAAATGCCTGCCAGCACACTAATACATGCAAAAATGATAAATGAACTGCAGGAATGATTTCTTCTCATTTCATAATGTGAGAGATGGCAGTGGGGAGTGAATGAGTTTGCCATTGATCACCAGGCAAGTTCAGAATGATCCCAGACTGCCTTTAGTTCAGAAAGAAGATCCCAGGAGCAGCCCAAGTTGACCCTGTGGGGGACACTTTCCCTTTTACCATCTTTAGGTTGAGCCGGTTGGCAGCGCCTTCAGAATGAGAGTTGTCAGTGAAAATCATTCGCTTTTAATAACTTCTAACAGCACTACATAAATACTTGAAAAAAATATGGAGAAGTGTTTACAGTAGCTGCATCTCATAAAGGAGATTTACAGGACTATTAAAAATTATTAGACCTTTTCCGCTACAGAGTGGCTTTCACGGGCTGTACTGTGCGACTTCATATCCCAGTTCTGCAGAATGTTTATTTTCATGTTTTCAAAATACCGTATTTCTTCCACCATTAAATTTTATCTCAGAGGTGTTGTTTTAAAGCACGAATTTCCCCAACTCTCTGATCTTGTAATTCAGCTCCAAAATATGTTGCTCTGGAAACCCTCCGGAGACCGTACGGGGCCAGGGCATGGCTGGGGGAACTGTGCTGAATAATGCACGAAGCTTCTGAGGATTGTGGGGACATAAATGTCTGTGTCAGGGCCACAGACCTGCTGGTTGGCCATTGGCTGGGCCTCCCTGGCAGACAGAGGTAGAGTTTCCATCTAACTATAGTCACGAGAGCAAGGAGGGAGCAGAGAGAACCAAGGTCTCATTCGGCTCTGAGCCCAGCTTGGTCGTGGAGGCACAGACCTGCTTGTCACTATTACTTCTGGGACATATGCACCCCCAATACATGCAGAATATGCAAGGGAACCTTTCTGGAGAATTAACTGTGCCACTGCCGGCACAGTGGCTCACACATGTAATCCCAGCAATTTGGGAAGCCGAGGTGGGCAGATCACTTGGGGTCAGGAGTTTGAGAATAGCCTGGCCAACATGGCAAAACCCATCTCTACTAAAAATACAAAAATTAGCTGGGCATGGTGGCCCACGCCTATAATCCCAGCTACTTAGGAGGCTGAGGCAGGAGAATCACTTGAACCCAGGAGGCAAAGTTTGCAGTGAGCTGAGATTGTGCCATTGTGCTCCAGCCTGGGTAACAGAGCGAGACTGTCTCAAAAAAAAAAAAAAAAAAAAAAAAAAAAAAAGAACTGTGCCGATGCCTGCATCCCCTGGCAGCCCCCAGCATTGCTGAGGGCAGATGGTGCCTCCCTCCTTGACAGGTTGACCTCATGACAGAAACCAGGATTCTTAAGGCAAAAGAAGGCATCAGACATCCATGTGTGGTGATATGATGCTGTTTCTGGTCCAGACGCCACTTCACAGCAGAGGCTGCTTGAGCCATGTCAAATGGAGGATGCTTATGATGTTACAAACATTGAAAAATGTGTCCAAGAAGGAGTTTTGAGAACTTCTCTGTCACCAGGACTTACGTATTAATTAATTAATTAATTTATTTATTTATTTTTAGACAGAGTTTTGCTTTGTAATTCAGGCTGGAGTGCAGTGGTACAATCACTGTAGCCTCGACCTCTTGGGCTCAGGAAGTCCTCCCGCCTCAGCCTCCCAAACAGCTAGGTCTATAGGCTTGCACCACCACATCTGGCTAATTTTTTTGTTTTGTAGAAATGGGTGTTGCCAGGGCTGGTCTTTAACTCCTGGGCTCAAGTGATCTGCCCACCTCAGCCTTCCAAACTGTTGGGATTATAGACATGAGCCACTGTGCTTGGCCTATCACCAGGATTTAACATCAACTTAGCTGGCATTAAAATTCCCCAGCTTTTCCTCCCCTAGGCCTTGGTTCCAGCTGTTTCTCCTGCCCAGAATACCTCCCTCTCAGCCCAGTTGCGGAAAGCCAGCACCACACTGCTCCCACTGTTGGTCAGCAGTGACTCCTCCCCAAGGTGGGGGGCGCCTTTGTGGCTTCCTGAGCAGGTCTCGTGCTCTGTCCCTGCGTGCCTGGCTTCTGGGTACCTCTCAGGCCGAGCCCCCACTGTCTAGAAGGTGAGCTTCCCTGACACAGGTGTGTTCAGGGGCGGAGCTGGTCAGGTGCGCAAGGCGTGCAGGCCACGGTGGCTACACAGCTCAGGCCGCCCTGTTTAATCCAATCTGCCACCAGGAGGGAATGCGGGCTCCATGTGGCAAAATTTTAAGATTTTCCAGAGATCTGGATTTCTACAGGAACTCTGCTTTTTTCATGTTGCCCAAATTGCAAAATTCTAGAGTTCAAACAAAATACATGCAGCTAGTGAACAGCACGCACCAGAGAGTTGGGGTCACTCACCTCACTTCCCATCCTCCTAGGCCCTTCTAATGTTCCAGCGCCCTTTCCCTAAGAGGCTCAGGGAACCCTGAAGTCGAGTAGAGACAGTCAATGTGAGGGGAGCCTGCGGAAGGCTGGGAAAGGGAAGGAGGACCAAAGGGGTCAGGGAGGTGGGGATGAACAGTGATTGGTTCCGTGGTTCCGCGGGCTCTTCAATGTTTCTGACCTCTACAGGTCTCTCTCTGTCCCCTCCCTTGCTCCAGTGACTAATTAATTGCGCTACTTAGGAATCCTTCCTGCTGTGAAAGAACTTGAAAGGGGTGGAATGGAGAAGCCCCTGTCCTCTGCACCAGGACAGCCGCTGGACTATGGACTAGGGGCTAGGGACCAGGAGTCCAGGGGGTTGGAGCCTCCGGAGGGTTCCACTCCCCATTTCCCTAATGAGGAAGTAACACTCGGTTGCCAAGCCCAGTGCGGAAGCTTCAGTGAGCTGCTCCTGGGCTGGGCGCCTCTGCCCGCTAGCCCCAAGCATCAGGGAGTGCCCTGAGCTATCCAGGGGTCCAGCCCCAAGAATTAATTAAACCCCAGGCAGGGCGGGACGCTAATCATAACTCACACAGCCTCATCAGGGCCCCGCTTCTCAATGGTAAATCAAGACGAGGAAAATGGTTTATTCAGGGTAATCCTAGTTAAACCAGACAAATTTTCTCCATATCCCACTGGCCCCATTTATGGAGGAAGGGAATATGACTGGAATTGTTGAGGGGGAGTCTGTTTCCCAGAAGCCTGCACTGAGGGGCACTGAGAGCCCTGCCTGCAGCACCGTGGAGCTGTGTCGGGGCCCCTCTGCTTTCTTCCCTACGGATCAGAGCCCCTCTGGACCACTTAGTGGAACCTGCAGGTCACTGAGGACTGGATGAGCACTCACCCTCACCAGCATCAATGTCGGGAACCACTGGGAGTGGCAGGGGTGCGTGGGGGCGGTGCTGGGAAGAAGGTTGTTGGCTGCAGGGAGATAGGAGAGTCTAGAAACTGCTTCCCTACAAGGGGGAGAGAGCTCCCCTCTTCTCTGGAGACAGAAGATCCTGATTCTCTGAGATTCCAGGGCTGTTCCAGCTTTGGATGAATCTGAAGAGAAGGGGAGAGTCCACTGGGTAAGGCCTCCTTCTGTGAGCACAGGGATACCCTAGATCCTACAGTTTGGCCTCTGAGCAGCCAAAGCAGCGGGTTCACAGTCAAGTCCTTCCTGTCTCTCTTTATGTTTTCAAAGCGCTCTCCAGACCCTGTCAGACACACACCTCTGACGTCATCTCCCACCGCTCCCCCATCTGCTCCAGCCCCATAGGACAATGCGTGTGTGTGCATGTGGGTGTGCATGTGCATGTGCATTGCATGTGTGTGCATGTGTGTGTGCATAAGTGTGTATGTGCATTGTGTATGTGCATGTGTGTACATGTGCATGTGTGTGTATGTATGTGCCTTGTGTATGCATGTGCATGTGTGTGTACATGAGTGTGTGTGCACTGTATGTGTACGTGCATGTATGTGCATGTGTGTGCATGCATGTGCGTGCACCTTGCATATGCATGTGCATGTGTGTGTGCATATGTGTGTGCATTGTATGTGTACGTGCATGTGTGTGCATGTGCATGTGTGTGCACTTGTGTGTGTGTGCATCTGTGTGTGTGCATGTGCATGTGTGTGTACGTGTGTATTGCAAGTGTGTGCATGGTATATGTGCATGTGTTTTTGTGCATGGTATATGTGCATGTGTATGCGTGTGCGTGTGCATGTGTGTGCACATGTGTGTGCATGTGTATGTGCATAAGTGTGTATGTGCATTGTATGAGTAGGTGCATGTGTGTGTATGTGTGCATGCATGCACATGTGTGTGCATGTGCATGCATGTATGTGAATGTTTGTGTGCATGTGCATGCTTGTGTGTGCGTGTGTGCTTACTGTTTTTCAGACATGCTGGTCTTGGGACAGCTGTGCCTACATTTGGGCCAGGACTCATTGTTCCCCGGAGGCACAGCTGGCTTCTTCACATTGATTCAGGTCTATGTTCAGAGGCCTCCTCCTCAGAGAGGCCCTCTCTGTGACCCACACGCTCTTAGCCACATCCCCCTGTTTTATTACATCCTTCACAAACTGATTCCAACCCGAAATTATGATTTTTTACTTGTTTGTCTGTCTTCTCCATGGCAGCAGGGACTTGATAATGTATAAAATCCCCAGTGTCTGGCTCAGTCAGTGGCTGGCACTTAGTGGACATTCAAAAGATAACTGTTGGACAGAGATGTGACCACTGTCAGGAGTGTGGCCTCAGAGCAGCGATTCCCCTCGCCTAAGCTCAGGTGAGAAGTGCCTTCTCCTGCAGGTGAAAGTTTGGCTCCCACACTTCTGTAAGATGTGCACTCTTCACCCAGCAGGGGCTCCGCCTCCTACTTCAGGATCAGCTCAAGTGCTACATCCCTTGTGCAGCCTTCCCTGATTTCTCTACCTCCCTCCTAGGACTCATTCTCTGCTCCTCCCACAGCCTCTTGCTGTATCACACCATAACACCTCTTGCTCCGTGCAGTGTGCATGTGTACTCATCTCTGCTTTGATGCCTCTCCCACCCCTCTGACCTAGCCCAGACTCTCCGGCACAGGAGCTCAGGACGGGGTTGGGAAGTCAAGTGCTGGAGGTGGCCCGGCTGTGAGAGGGCCCAGAAGAGTCCATTCCTTATTTGAAGATGGCCATAGTGTGAGTGCCTCAGTTAGATACTGTTCCTATGTGTCTTCACGTAAGAGCGGAGGAGAAGACAGGTGTCTTCATGTGTCTTCACATGTCTTCAGGGAGGAGAGCAGGACACAAAAGGCTTAGGGACATTTTTGAACCCGACAACTTAGAAGTTCTCCCATTTCATCTTCTGGGTTTTTCTGCATCTCAGCTACCCCTGCTCCTGGTTTCCAGACCTGCTGCTCCAGACAGGGCATTGCTTTTACTCAAGAACTTTCATTCCATTGAAACTTCACTGTCCCACATCCTACTGTTCTGTAAGTCGACTGCATTACCAGAAAGCTCTTTCAGACAGAGCCCTGGGGAGATGACCATGCCTGGTGGGGGAGGGGCTGGGGCCACTCTTTCATGGAGAGACCTTCTGGAATTGGTCTTAAACATGGAAACTTTGGGCATACACCCAGTGAGCCTACCTGGCAGTGATTGTGGGGGTGGCTATGGAGAGACTTGGAGTGCAGTGAGGAATGGTAACTGTTGGGGGAGGTCATGGGCATGCCAGCTATTTGTGAGGGCCTCACAGGGGACAAGTTGCAATGCCATCCATCAGAGAGTGTTTGGAACCCTCTATCTCGACCTTCTGTTTTTCCTACCACCTGGTCTCTGGAGATCTGGAAAGGGTGCTGTTTACTGGCAAAGCCAGATGCAAATGCACATAGAACACCTTCCTCTCCTCAGTACTGGCAGGTCTCACATTAGGAACTGTACTAATTTGTTCTCGCCCTGCTCTAAAGAAATACCTGAGAATGGGTAATTTATGAGAAAAGAAGTTTAATTGGCTCACGGTTCTGCAGGCTGTATAGCATGATGCTGGCATCTGCTCAACTTCTAGGGGAGCCTCAGGAAACTCACAATCATGGCAGTAGGTGAAGGGGTGCCAGCACTTCACATGGCCAGAGCAGCAGGAAGGGAGAGGTGGGGAGGGTGCCACACACTTTTAAACAACCAGATCTTGTGATCACTCACTCATTATCATGAGAACAGCACCAAGGGGATGGTGCGAAACTATTTATGAAGGGCCACCCCCATGATCTAATCACCTGCCACCAGGCCCCACCTCCAACACTGAGGATCACAATTCAACATGAGATTTGGTGGGGACAGATATAAACCATGTCAGGAGTCATTTGGAAGGACCAAACAAAGACTCACTGTAAGATGAAATGTAAGATTTCTGTATAGGAACTACCCTTTACTTATTACCCTGGAGGCAGAACCCAGTTAGGTGAAGTGGTTGGGCAAGTCATCATTTATGTTAGATTGGGCAAAGGACAAATGAGCTTTTAGCATTGTACAGTCAAAGTTACATTAGCGAGAGAATTGTCAGGAACTCTGAAGGGACTGAGATTTTACCCTACTTGCAAGATAAGTTGAGTGAGAGAAAAAACACAAAGTTTTTCACGTTCTTGCACTCAATAACAATCAACACAGAAGAATTCAGTGACAACATGTTGCATTTTTTTCCCCACACACCAAGCAAGCAATCAATTCTGCATCAGACACCAGCTAGGTGTCTTCCAATTCAATTCTGACACTGTCCAACTGGAGATAACATCAGATCCCACAGGTTGAGGGCTCAGTCCCAAAAGACCATCCCACCCTACTTCAGGCATTAGTAGCAAGTCTGGTAAATGTAAATTAGTGTTTCTCTGCATTCTGTGAGCCACTCTAGCAGGTTAATTGAACCCAAAGAGGGGAATTTGGGAACCCCAACTTTTGACCAATTGGCTTCAAGTTGGGGGTTCCCAAGACCTCCTCTTTGGGTTCAATTAATCTGCTAGAATGGTTCACAGAACTCAGAGGAACACTTACTTACATTTACCAGTTTATTATAGAGAATATTTCAAAGGATATAGATGAAGAAATGTGTAGGGTAAGGTATGGGGAAAGGGATGGAGAGCTTCCATGCCCTCCCTGGGGTGCACCATCCTGCAGAAACCTCTGTGTGTTTGTCTATCTGAGGCTTTCTAGGAACTAGGAGAGGAACTCTGTTCTTATGGGTTTTTACAGAGGCTTCATTACATAAGCATGATTGCCTACACCACTGGTCACTGGTGATCAGCTTAACCTTCAGCACCTCTGCCCTTCCTGGAGTCCCAACATTCTAATCCCCTGCCTTGCTGTTTCTGATGACCAGCTTCTCTCTTGAAGCTATATAGGAGCTCCCAGCCATCAGCCAATTTATTAACATACAATAAGACATCACTTGGAAGAGTCCAAGGAATTTAGGAGTTGTATGCCAGGAAATGGTGTCAAAGACCAAATATATATTTTACAGCATCACAATTAGTCTGCCACAATTTCATGGACATTGGCAGAGGACAAAAAACTCCTAGGTCAGAGACAAAAAATAGCACAGAAATAGCAATAGCCCAAGTATCAACATTTTCTTGTGCTAGTTTCTTGAGCCCTGACTCCCACATGGTGATGGAAAAGCCAGGTGACATCTGCCCACTCAGTGGATGTGTTCTAGGAGAGGAGCTCTGCACTTTGAGAGCCTGGATCTTTTATGTTGGGCAGTAAGCAAACCTAGCCTTTGCTCCAGAGGGAGACATTCTCTTTATCTTCCAAGGCTGTTCACTATACAATGATTCTTTTTAAGATTGTTCTGAGCAAAGGCAGCCAGTCCCTCTCCTCACAAGACATGCAGAAACATGGGAGAACCCATAAGGACAGGAATATTTTATGTCAACCCAATGACATAATTTTCTTCCCATGCACCAATGAGGGCTTCTGCAGATTGTCTTTTGCAGTATAAAATGTGACTCATTTACTTTTTTTTGAAGAAAACACGAAATAAGGCAGACTGCAACCCAGACTAGAAGGTCATGCTATTCCTTCTCTAGCCAACAGTGGAAAATGACAGGGGAAGTAAGCCATGCCTGGGGCTGTAAACATACCAGACAAGAAGAAACTCAATTCTGGAAGAAGGGTAGAGGGCTGATGGAGACGTCATATGGGGAGAAGCTGAGAGAAGATGGCCTTCAGGGAGACAGGAGTGAAAGGAGTTACAGTGTTTTTACTGGGGGCCAATGCCCAAT
The DNA here is from genome assembly GCF_009828535.3 of Hylobates moloch. Lineage (NCBI taxonomy): Eukaryota > Metazoa > Chordata > Mammalia > Primates > Hylobatidae > Hylobates > Hylobates moloch. The sequence goes on along the minus strand of NW_026652287.1, from coordinate 57,459,401 downwards.
TTTTCACTTAATTCTGTTTATTTTGAGTTTTATCACTGGAAACAGAAAGTGCATTGACTCATCTCCAGGATTCTAAGAATGAGGGGTCATATGGGCAGGAAAGAGCTCTCCCTACCTCATGCTCCATGCAAACACCTTCAGGTGGGAGGTAGGGGGATGAATCCCCTGCAGGGTGGCAGTGGTTGTGATTCTCTTGGTATTTATTCCCCCTTTTCTTCAAAAGGATGGAGAAAGAGAGAGAGAAGTGCAGAGACAGTGCCACAAAGTGAAGGAGCTGCTAAGTCACACCTGGGTTGAAGGGGACTTTCTTGGCTCCCATATTGTTGCTGCACACCTAGGATTCAGCCTAGATCCAGTTGCTTGCTGCACAGAAAGCCAATCACTGAGACAACCAGTATTGCCAGGGAAGAAAGGATTTGTTGTGGGTGACATCAGCCAGAAGATGGGAGACAAGTCTCAAATCCATCTCCCTAAGTGACTATTGTCAGGGGTTCACTTATACAGGAGCTGATAACAGGCAGCAGGTGGTCTCACCATATGGATACAATTATCTGGAAAGCTTTAGCTCCCTAATACTACCTGGAAAGCCTGATGGTCAGCTTCCTGAAAAAGGAAATTGGACAAATGTAAATTTCTGAAGCTTCAAGACTGGGAGGGTCAATTTCTACATTTATTCAAAAAACCCACAAACATCAGTTCTATGGGAAAATTGGGCCAGTTTCCACAGATGGGCCAGTTTCTGTGGACAGCAGCATCTGAGTCAAACACCAGGGTAGGGCTCAGCAAAGCACACGAGTGGATGGAAAATTTGCTTCTTGACATGATCATTCACAGGTAGCTGCAAACTCCTGCAAGAGCTTCACACATCCTCTTCCTGAGAATCTGAAGGCCGGGTCTGGACCTATTGAGAAGGAAGAGGAACATTTGGAGATGCCCACCCAAGATTCCAGACTTGAGAGACTTGCTAGCCTCTGCAGCCTATGTTTTCAGAAAGCAGCAGCATGGAGGCAGGAGTGTGGACCACCCTGCCCCTGTCTGGCCCTGGGACTTAGAACCCCTGCCCTTGGTGGTAGGCATATTCTTTCATGTGAGACATTATATAACATTCACCAAGGCCCAGTGGCCTCAGCTCCATGGAATCAGAGAGGCCAGGGAGCTGTGAGTCACACTTGGCTCAGAGCTGGTTGGGGCTCTCCCACTCAGCGGCAGGGAGCGTGCATTCCCATTCTGTTCTAAGCAGTGCAGCATGCCCAGCAGAGCTGCAAGTGGTGTCACACTGCTTCCCAATAATCTTTCATAACAAACATCCAGGGCGTTTCAAGCAGTGCCAAGTGGGCTCTGGAGTGGAAACAGGGAACCTGCTCTGAAGCATAGCAGCTCTGCCACCTTCCCACTCCCAGGGCACTTGGGGGGGCGGTGGGGGGTTAGTAAACGGATGAACACCCTTAATTGCCTTGCCTGTGGGCCAAATGTGGTTAGTGACAGATAAGTTCCTCAAATACGACAAGCTGGAGCTGGATTTCACAATCAGCTGTGATGTGGACATGAGTCCAGAGAGGAGTGGTAGGGCAGGGCTGGCAGTGGTGCAGGCACAAGTGTGGCCTTGGCTGCCCACTGGACTTCGGGACAGCCCTCCAGCCAGCAGCAGTGTGGGGGAAGGGGGATGAGCCCATGCACTCTGGCAGTTAGTTTGAGGAGTTTCTGAGTCAGTGTACTAAGAACCTTTTATTTAGTGTCACCGTGTCCAAGGTCGATGGACTTTCATGATTATCTCATCTTACATCCCCCTTTTGTGGATGGAGAGACTGAGGTCTGAACAGACAATTTAATAAAAATAATTCAGCTCACAGCTGTCTTTCTTTGGGACTACCCCATTTAACAGATGGAGAATGGGGCTTGCTGCAAACCTGCCAGTCAGTGAGGGGCAGTGCTGTGACCTCAACCATCAGCCTACGGAAAACAGATATCTGCCCAGTTCCTGGGATCTGTGCTTGTCTCAGTCCATGTTCCTATAAAGGAATACCTGAAACTGGGTAATTTATAAAGAAAAGAGGTTGATTTGGCTCATGGTTCTGTAGGCTGTACAGGAAGCATGGTGCCAACATCTGTTTCTGGTGAGGACTTAGGAAGCTTCCACTCAGATGGGAAGGTGAAGGGGGAGCCAACATGTGCAGAGATCACAGGGCAAGAAAGGAGAGGTGCCAGGCTCTTTTCAGCAGCCACTTCTCACAGGAACTAAGCGTGAGAATCACACCAAGCCACACGTGGGGGATCCACAACCATGACCCAGATACCTTCCATCAGGCACCACCCCCAACACTGGGATCCATCTTGAACATGAGACTTGGCAGGGCCACAGCAGTGCTCCTGAAACAAATGTGACATAGCTGGGCACCTGTTATAGGCTGGGCACTGCTTTAGGCACTCAGGTGATGGTGGAAAGTAAGATGGAAAGATCCCTGTTCTCACGATTTCCCCAGAAGCTACAAGGAGATTTGGTTCCTGGGTGCCAAGGCTTGGCAGTGTTCGAGGATACCCCACAAGGTGCCCTCTGTAGGTAAGGCAACAGTAACTCCCTTGAGGACTCAAATTTACAGAGATCCCAAACAGCATACATTTGAGAGACATTTTCTCCAGACAAAGAGGATGAGAAGGAGAATCTCCCACCCAGAGATCATACTCAGAACTTAGGAAACAATTCTTCTCATGTTATTGTATTTTGATGGTTAATGTTCTTTGTTCTTTCCTGTTTTTCATCTAGAGTGTCATTCTCATCAAGGGAGCATCTTTCTCCTCATTAAAATAGGAGGGGAGATATTCAGAAAGATATTTAGTTTTACAGTGCAGGGGAACAAATACTATTTATTTATTAGTATAATTAGGACAAGAGACAAAACACATCTCAGATGTGTTTGAGCCTTTTATTGCCACAGATATTGTCTTTCAAAACATCTGAAAATTAAGCCATGAAGCAGCGTTTACATTCCCCCAATTACCACCGGGATGAGTTTCCCTGGGAAGGCAAGGGGAGTAGGGAGCCACCGCAGCTGGATCATATGCACTTTATTCATTAGGCTGTAATAAGAAATTTACCATTTTCCATAAAGGGGCTATTTCAGATCCCACCAACCAATAAGCCAAGGCTCCAACAGGTGGGAAATTCTGCACCCGCATATGCATGAGGGAGCAGAGTCACACCTCAAATATTTAAGCTAATACTCTTTAATAACAGCATAAAAGCAGAGCAGGTGTTAAATTACTGCAGGATTTGTACTGTCATCCCAGCCCAGATGTGGATGCTCCTGAATGACTGTGACATTTCTGCCACGGGGGACTGGGTGACCCAGTCCTACTAAGTCCGGCTGGGCAGGCTCTGGGGCTAAGGTGATTGAGGTCTATGCACAAGAAAAGAGAAGTGCACAAGAAAAGACCCATTCTTGAGGAACGAAAGCTGATAGTCATGCCTCTGGCTGCTCTGCCTACATCATCCAGTCATACCAAGAACAGAGGACAGTAAGCTTCTGCACATGTCAAAGATGGTTTGCATCATATGGGCTTATTTTGTGTGGCATCCATGCCTTCTTCTGGTAAAAGGATCCCTGGTTCCTTTTGGTTCCCTCTGTTCTGTTGCATGCAGGCTGGCTGCAATTGTCAACCAGGGTACCCTGCCACTCTCACTGCATTAGGCAAGGAACAGGCATGTGACAAAAGACAGCCCAGTTGGCTTCTTTCTTGGGACTTCGACTCCCAAGGTACATGACGCAAGGATGAATAGAATGGTTAGGGTTGATGAGCTGCCAATTAGCCCCACCTGCCTGGGTCCCTGGAGTGTCCTCTGTTTCTGTTTCTTGCATGTCTCTGTCTGGGTGTTCCTTTGATTTGATGCATTCTCTAATATCTTCCCATTAAATTTCACTTTTGCTTAAGCTGGCCAGAGTTGATTTCTGTTGCTTGCAATTAAAAAACCTTGACTGATATAAAAATAATAGCAGCAACAACAGTTGCAGATGTCGTTTATTAAGAGCACAGCTTTATAAAATGCTACCTCATCTAATGTTCACAGAGTCAAACTAAAGTAGATATTATTGCTATCTTATAATATGGGGTATTCAGAGTCAGAAGCAGTCCAGGCCCAGAGGTTCTTTAAAAGCCTGGCTTGTGATCCCAGTGAATTCCTCTGTATCAGTCAGAATTCCCCAGAGAGACAGAAGAAGTAAGATATATATGTGTAGATAAATAGGTAGATGTGTGGATGAATGAATGAATGGATGAATAGATGGATGGATGGATGGATAGATGGAGTTATATATATAAGGAGAGATTTATGTTGGGAATTTGCTGACATGATTATGAAGGCCAGGAAGTCCCACCATAAGCCATCTGCAAACAGCAAAACCAAGAGGGCTGGTGGTAAAGTTCAGTCTGAGTCCAAAGCCCTGAGAACTGGGGGAGCCAATGGTGCAACTCCCACTTCGAGATCAAAGGCCTGAGAACCAAGGGGCACTGTTGTAAGTCCTGGAATCCAAAGGCCCAAGAACCTGAAGCTCCAATGTCTAAGGGCAAGAAAAGATGGAGGTCTAAGCTCAAGAAGAGAGAGAATTCACTCTTCCTCTGCTTTTTTGCTCTATCTAGGCCCTCAATGATTGGATGATGTCAGCCCACCTTGGTGAGGGCAGATCTTTACTCAATCTCCTGATTCTAAGGCTAATCTCTTCTGAAAACACCTGCATAGAGATACACAGAAATGGCCAGGCATGGTGGCTCACGCCTGTAATCCCAGCACTTTGGGAGGCCAAGATGGGCAGATCACCTGAGGTCAGGAGTTAGAGACCAGCCTGACCAACATGGAGAAACCCCGACTCTATTAAAAATACAAAATTAGCCGGGCATGGTGGCGCATGCCTGTAGTCCCAGCTACTCAGGAGGCTGAGGCAGGAGAATCACTTGAACCTGGGAGGCAGAGGTTGCAGTGAGATGAGATTGCGCCATTGCACTCCAGCCTGGGCAACAAGAGCAAAACTCCATCGAAAGAAAGAGAGAAAGAGAGAAGGAGAGAAAGAGAGAAGGAGAGAAAGAGAGAAAGAGAAAGAAAGAAATACCCAATACCCAGAAATAAGTTTCTACCAGCTCTTTGGGCATCCCTTATCCTAGTCAAATTGACACAAAAAATTGACCATCACACACTCTATATGGGAGCTCTAACTTGCCCTGCAGTCTTGTCTAGAGGGATGACTGCATGGCTCAAGTCCCCAGAATCAGGGCGAAAGCAGTTAACAAATCATCTCCATTGATGGCAACAGATGGGCCTAGAAGCTTGGGAAGGAGTCTTCCCTGATTTTAACCTCCCATTTGAGAGGAGTGGGTGTCTTCCTTCTGAATTAATTAATTATCTCTAATGAGAAGAAATAAATTCTCAGTGGGTTTGATTCTCTGACTTCAGAGGGCCAAAAGCCTGCCATTGAGAACTGAGCAGAAACAGTGCCCAGGATGAGATGAACAGGGGTGGGATGCCTCTGGATGTAGCAGGTCTATCCTGTGACAGAGTGCAGTCCTGCACAGTAGCCTTCAGTGCTGGCCTTGAGTCACTGGTGGGTGAAACCCCTCAAACTGAGGCCCAGTTTGAGATTGGCCCTGTTCTGAGGCTGCAGACTCAAGTGTCTACAGAAGCCAAGGGACAGCGTGAGTGAAGCGGGTCCCTGCAGTTATCACAGCAGCGGGGGTGAGGTCTGTTCCCATAGTAAAGGCCTCAGGGGGATGCCCTTGATCTGCTCGTGGAATTTCAAGTCTTTCAACATTTGGGGATAGAATTGATTTGGAGGCAAGGGACTCTTCCAGCTAACATGAAGAGAATAACATTTTATTTGCCAGATTTTCTTAGAAGAAAGCACCCTTTTTTAGAAAAACAAAACGTTAGAAAAAACAAGTACTCTTTGACACACGCTTGTTAGGAGAAGAACTGTCCCACCTGTCTGAGAATTACCTTCTAACTACTTGCATTGGTAGCCAACAGTTACAAATTGGGCATTTCATTTAAAAGCCTGAATTCCTCCTTTCTTTTTGTGTAGTACATCTTCTTAGCCCAGATTAGCTAATGGGCAGATGAGAGCAAGGCTCCATGAGGCTGGGACATGGGGTAGGTACTGGGGTGCCATGAGGGTGGCTGAGAATAGAAACGCATCAGCAACTTCACTGTTCTGTTAAGGACATGCATGTCCTTCACATAGAATGTTTAATTTATCCACGAGATGGCCATGGCTTAGAATAGTCTATCAGAGGTGGCGATCAATTTGGAGACAGCTGGGCCCTCACCAGCAATTCTGGCTCCTCAGGTGAGCCTAGGGATGTCTTTCTCATGGGACAAGACACATTTCTGTCCTGCAGGCCAAAGCCTGACAGATGGCCGTGTTTGTATCCAGAGCTGGCTCCTAATCCCAAAGACAGCGCTCCACTTTAACTCCAGAGGCACTGGCAGTGTGTCGACATCCTTGCCCAAAAGATCGGAACAGTCTCAATTATTTTGGGCAGGCTGTGTTAAACAGGAGGTTCTGATCTAATAGTTGGTCTGTATAAATTGTCTTAGGAGTAATTTCATTTGCATAATATTTGCATTCACATTTAAATTCTCAACTATCTGAAGAAGAAATAGTCATTAGACGCAGACTGGGCTCGCGTTACTGTCCCTGTGACTACCACTTCCCCCATGTACTCCCCTGTGCTAAGCAATCTAAGGTCAAGGGTGGTGAATGGGATTTTCCTGAAGAAAAATGGGTTGTCAGTATGTTCCTTCCCACACCTAACTGCCCAGTAACAGGAGGGCGGCGCTGAGCTCCCGGAGGCCTGTCCTTGGAAATCTCCACCAAATCACTAAGGCTCCAGTGAAGAGCCAGGGAAGAGGCATATTTTTTCTCCTCTTCCCCCACTGGGGTGTGTAGGGAGGAGGAGGTGCCGTCATGCTTCCCAAAGCTGCACAGGCATCAGTCAGGACTGAAACAGTCCAGGCAGGCAGGGCGTCCTGGTCAGTTCAAGGCTGAAACAGTCCAGGCCATTCAGGACTGAAACAGCCCAGGAAGGCGGGGCCTCATGGTTAGTTCAGGGCTGAAATGGGCCGCGTAGGCGGGGCATCCTGGTCAGTTCAGGGCTGAAATGGGTGGGGCAGGCGGGGCATCCTGGTCAGTTCAGGGCTGAAATGTGTGGGGCAGGCGGGGCGTCCTGGTCAGTTCATGGCTGAAACAGGCGGGGCAGGCAGGGCGTCCTGGTCAGTTCAGGGCTGAAATGGGCCAGGTAGGCAGGGTATCCTGGTCAGTCTGGGCTGCTACAGCAAAGTGCCATACCCTGAGTGGCTCTAACAAGCAACCATTATATCTCACAATTCTGGAGGCTAGAAGTCCAAGGTCAGGGTGCCAGCATGCTCAGGTTTTGGTGAGGGCCCTCTTTCGGGTTGCAGGCAGCTGATTTCTTGTTGCATCTTCACATGGCAGGAAGACAGGAAGGGAGCTCTTTAGGTGGGGGCGGGGGTCTCTTTTGTGAGGGCGCTAATCCCATTTATGAGGTCTCACACCCTCATGACCTGCTTATCTACCGAAGGCCCCAGCTCCAATGCCATCACCTCGGGAGTTAGGATTTCAGCATGTGAACTTTGGGTGGGGGGGATGTGGCACAAGCATTTGGTCCATTGCACAGCAGTCAATGGGAAGCATATGCTTTGTCTAAAAGGTGCAGCAGCTGCGAAAGTACCCAGTGTTTCACATCTTCTGAATTTTCTCAAGAGAATGAATGTTGTGGTTTTTCTGTGAAATCTCTAGGTTTTAAAAATGTTGGTGAAGGGTCACGTGTGGTGGCTTACGCCTGTAATTTCAGAGCTTTAGGAGGCCCAGGCGAGGGGATTGCTTTTGCTCAGGAGTTCAAGACCAGTCTGGACAACATAGTGAGACCCTGTCTCTACAAAAAAAAAAAAAAAAGTTTAATTAGCCAGGCATGGTAGCATGTGCTTGTAAGTCCCAGCTACTTAGGAGGCTGAGGTGGGAGGATCATTTGAGCTCAGGAGTTGGAGGCTGCAATGAGCTGTGATAATAGTGCTACTGCACTCCAACCTGGGCAACCGAGGGTGATTCCATCTCTAAAAAACAGATAAATAAATAAATTAGTAAAAACCCGAAATCTAAATATGCAATAGTGCCACTGCAGGCTGGATCTGAACCACAGGCCATGCATGATGTGTCATCTGGGCCAGCCCCTCAGGATGGATGGCTGCTTTTTGTACCATCTGCATTGTCAGGAGAATGGGACCATGGTCTAAGAGGGATACGCTTTTATAAGACACTTCGGAGGCAAACAAGAATTTCATTGTGTTTATGCCAAACACCTATGGTTTCAGTGCCAGAGGGCATTTCATCAGTGCTGCTGGTGGCAGGTGGCAATGGGAAGGTCTCTAATTTGGGAAGTTTAGGAAGCTTCAGTTTAGATACTGGGATCATTAAGGCAGAGGATACTTTGAGCAACTTTTGAGCTATAACTCGATGCTGTTAGGGTCCAGAAAAGGCCCTGGTTTTCCATCCCAAGAAAAGCAGCATGAGTGGCTGTGCAGGCCGTGCTTGTGCCTGGCCTCAATGCCTCCTGAGCATTGTTCCAAGGAGACATTGGCTCCTGGAAGCTCTTGGGGCTTCTGGGAAGAGAGGACAGCTGATTTGTTAGCATGCACTTTAGGAGGCTTCACGTGAGTGTCACACTGTCAGATGCATTTTACAGCTCTCCAAATGGTAAGACTTTCTTGAACGTTTACATAGGCTATGGTCGGACCATAATTTTAAGTTCTTAAAGCAGAGTTGCAGATGATAAGGGCTGTAAACTGAGGAAAAGCCGGCACATAACTGCAGTGCTAGTGGCTGCGACCTAATACTCTGGAGTGGTGTTTACGCAGAGTGCTCAGGGTGAAATTGACAATGTAATGTGAGGGCAGGGGGCCTCTCTGTGGAATTTCTGCAGAGGCCCATTTACCCTAGGTAAAGTCAGGGAGGGGGGATGTTAAAACAACTGTTCCCAGCTCTGCTGTGGTGCTGTCTCTAGTGAACCAAAAGGGAGGCTTTACACAAAACATTTTTTTTCCTAATTAAAAGAGGCTCAGAATCAATGTAAAGAAAAAAATATATAGGAAAGAAGAAAATGAGAAAATCCCAATTCATCTTCAAATTTACCACTCACAGATCATCAGAACTAACATTTCAGTGTGTAACCTTCCAGGATGTTTTCTGTGTGAGTATGCACACATGCCTACACAAACCCATTGCCTCCTGTGCATTTCTGGAGCTGGCTTGCTCCTCCCAGCACTTGAGCATTCCACACCATGATGGACCGATGTAATTGTGGCTAGGTTGCATTCCATGCTTTGGAACAAAATCCAACTTTGCCCTTCTTGTTGGAAATTTTGGGTACTTCCAGTTTTTATAAGCACAAATAACTCTGCCATGATTATCCTCAAGCATACCCTCCTGCACATTTCTGATGATTTCCTTGGAATACATTTTTAGAAGGAGAATTTCCAGGGTAAAAGGCATGCAGCTCTGTTTATGCTGGTCTCACTCTGCAGATTTTCTCTACTCACATGGCCTCATGGCCTCATGTCCTCTCTGTGCTAACCACATCCAAATCCATCTCCATAGCCGGACCTGTAGCTTCAGGCTCCTAGAGCCAACAGTCTTCACTGGCCATTGTCTCAGCCACTTAGAGTGAATATGCTGAAAGTGGAACTCAGAACCTCCTATCCAACCCGTGATCTGCATAATCACCATTTGCAGGGGGCCCAGGATGGAAGCCAGGAGTTATCGTCAGTGTCTTCCTCCTTCTCACTCCCAACCCAATAAATCCCCAAGTCCTAGAAATGCTTGCCCCTAAGCATGTTAAATCTGTCTGTGTTTTCGTTTTATCTGATACTACCCAAGCCCAAGACACCAGCTTATGTCCAGGGATTTCTTTAGAGATTCCTAAACGCTACACGTTCTCATGAGAGATGAATGAGCCTGATAAACACATCCAAACCAATGTGATGGGACATGGAGATTCTTTATACTAGGAAGCCACACTTTAAAAGAACACTCAGGCCATACTTGATCTGAAGACTGGTAAGCCATTGGGCCAATCATGGCATTTGGTGTGTAGAGATTTTTGAAATAAGGAGCCTTCTGATTTCCTCTGATTGGAGATATTGAGTCAGTGCCTCTCCTACATTTGAGGCTGGCTCCATTCCTTATTCTCCCTCTTCAAGACAGTGTCATGTCTGAGTGACTTAGGTGGGGTTCTTTGCAGCACCAAAGGCTGCACCATGGCCCTGTACTTGTGTCCACAGCTCAGGACCTTCTCCTCTGCCAACAGGAGACCCTCCCAGACACAAGCTGGACTCTACTCCCTCGGTGACCCCAAGCCTGGCTCAAGTCCTGAGCACACCAAGCGCTCAGGAGGTGTTTAAAGGAATCCAGAATATGGTTTAGGCCCACGCTGCATTGGGGGCCCGGCCAAGATGAGAAGCATGGCCAGAATCCCTGGCCTCCAGACCTGAGTGACTTAGGGAACTGCTCATATAAGGAAGCCCTGGCCACTGTCAAAGAGACAGCTGTGGCTTGTGGCATATGCCGCCTGCACAGCCACCTGCCACATCTCCCATCTTAGCTGCCTTCTGAGCAAGGTTCAGATAACAAGCAGAGACTCAGCACATGTATTCAGGCCACACGCTGCCTGAAGAATGTGTTCATAAATGACTGGCTGTCCCCAAACCAGGGATTGGCCTGTGGGCGTGTACCTCTTGGATTCCTGTGTGTTCACAGTCACTGCGGTTCACTGAAGGATCTTGGAGACTGGACTATTGGCCTCTGATTTTGCTTTTCCCACAGTGTCTGCCCCATCATGAGCAACCAGGTGCCTGCACGTAGGAGGTGCTCAGCTACTGGGCTGCCATGCTCTTTGTCTAGGGGTGAGAGGGGGTCCCCCTTAAACTCTACCAGGAGAATGGGCACCGCTTTGGTTGGTGTCACTGAAATGAGTACTTGTGGAGGTGCCACTCTGGAAGCTGGGCAGGCCTCAGCCCATCTTGGTAAGTTGCAGGAAACGCTCGGCTCTCAGCAAAGCAAATCGAGCCATGAGAAGTTGGTTTCTGAGGAGCTGCACAGAAACAACACTCAAGGGTTTATTTATGTCCTTTCTCACAAACACATCAAAATGCATTTGGACAATTCAAAGTCCAGAATGAGTTAAAAATAGTGTGCTGGGGGACAAAGCCAGCACAGAGAGTCCATTAGCGCCAATCCACATTAATGACCTCCAAGGCCTTGGCCACCGACAGCAGGGACTGGAGGTTGGGAGCTGCCAGCTGTGGTCACCACACAGTCCTCCTACATGGGCTTGGCCCCAGGGATAAGAGACTGAACAATATTTGCGTTCAGCCTGAGCTGGGGCGGGGGGTCTCTCCCTCATCTGAGCTAAGATATGTCTTTGGGGATAGGAGAATCTGGGGACAGAGCATTGGGGGTGGGGACATTCCGCTTGGCTTGCTGGCATCAGTGTGGGGAGGGAGTTTTCTGGCATGAAGAAAAAATAAAACTCTGGGATGAGGCAGAGCTTATGGGAGCTAATGGGGGGAGCACTTCAACCCACACCTCCCACCCCAACCCCCACCAGCTGCAGAGAAAGACCAGGTGTTTTGTTTCCCATCAGTCACGGGCCAATACTTTTGCAGAATTCAATAAAACTTGAATTATGAGAAAAATGAAATTAAAAGAAAAGCCATACAAAATACAAGCCCCCAATTTTGTGTTATTGGATTGAACAGTCATACTCCATGACTCTGTCAAATGGCTGCGGTGGTTTCTAAACACTCCGGATGTCAGTCTTCATCGTGACCACACTCGGCAGCACAGCAGAAGGCTCCCGCCGTTCCTGGGCTCTCTCTCCCACCTCCATGCCCTTGCTCGGTGCCCCTCAGCCGGGAATTGCTTCTCCTTACCCTGTCTCTCCATGTAGGGTGGAACATCCTTTTGGGCCCAGGGCTGAGTGTCCACATTTGCCTCTCTCCATCCCCAAGATGGCTTCAGACAGGGACCTCCCACCTCTCACCTAAATCCACTAGCCACCCCCTGGCCGGGGCATCTGTGTCCCTTCACGCGCCCTCCTGCCCTCCCTGCAAAGGTTGCCAAACAGATCCACATCTTAAATCAAGCATTTCCTATCACATCACCTACCAGGTAAGGATCCTCAGCAGCTCACAGGCAACCACAGGGCTGATCCCAAGTACCTATACTGTGGCCAAGGCCCCACTGAGCTCCTGCTGCCTCCCTCCCTCCAGGACCCCCACTGCACCCTCCATCCCCAGGCAGCTCTGGGGACCTCTACCTGTCCTTGGCTATGCCCTGTTCCCTCTGGCCCCACAGACTCCACCTATGTTGTTCCTCCAGCCCCATCTCCCTGTCTCCTTCTCCTTCACGTGGGGACAGATCCTGTGTGATTTCGCACCCAGGCCCTTGCCCCTCCTTGGAGACGCCTTCCCTGCTTCTCCCACCCCCAGAGCTAGGTGGCCCCATAGAATAGTCCTCAATCCTTCTTCTAGCTCTTGTCACCCCAGAGTTTATTTTTTTCCCCAAATCCTGTTCATGGAGCACTTCTTGGGGACAGGTCTTTGAGTGCGGCATCTGCCTCCCCTCCCGGGGTGCAGGGCCTGTCCTCAGGAGCCACTCCTGAGCTGTGTGCTCAGAGACCAAAAGAGACTGGGAGGCGGACACAATAGTATCGTCACCCCAAGAGAAGTGAGAAGATCCGTGGAGGCCGGAGTGAGGAGGGGTGGGAAGGCATCCCCTCAGGGGAGGGCAGGTGCCCACCTGGCACAGATATCCAGACGCTGAGATAATCCGGGACCTGGTAAATAAATACTGGCTTCCTCATCTTTGGAGCAGGACACCTTGGAGGCGTGTCTCACACAGCCTCTCTCCTGAGCAGATGAGTCCTGGTGCCCACGGTGGGACCCTGGTCTCTCTCTTCCCACCTGGTTTCCTGCTCCCTCACAGGCCTCCTGGGATCACTTCCCACCCAAGATTTTTGTCTTGGGTGCACCCAGAATTTTGTTTCAGGTCTGTTTCTGGAGATCCAGAACTAAAACCAAGAACCTCCTGGCCACCACCCTGGAGTCACCATCTAGTACCAGAGATGGCGGGGGGGGCGGGGAAAGTAGCTCATTGCAAGTCGTAATTAAAAGTTCTGAAGAAAATGAACCAGGGCAAAATAAAATATCACACAGGGCCTGTCAATGAAGGCCCACTGGACACAGTGACATTTACAGATTTGCAATCGTATGCAACAAAGCTTCGGTACAGGGTAGTGTGTGGGGCTCGGAGGGGTGGCCGGTCCTATCAGGTCAGGGAGCACCTCACAGAAGTGGAGACTGAGCCGCATACAGTGGTCGGAGTGTCGGATAGCTACGCAGAGCTGAGAAAGCCTGCCAAGGCAGCAGGGGTATGGTTGAGCCTGAGCCACCAGAAAAGCCACCTTCCATGGGGCATATCTGTGTGGCAGGCCCTGGCTCACTGTGTCCCATGCATGACCCCTCTAGAGGCTCACAGCAATTTTCTGGGCTGTTCCCAGTCCACAGAAGAGGAAACCCAGGCTCAGCGCCTTGCCTAGGGTGTGAAATCAGGGGAGTGAGAGACCGGGTGGACCGTGGTCACCACTCACTAGTGATTCCATTTAGGTCCTTGTGCGCCAGGGTTCCCTGTGGCTGCCTCATTCCAGGACCTGAGCACCACCGATTGCGCTGGGTATTTACCCCAGGATGGCTCTTTCCAGGTTAAACATGAACATTAGTATCTGTCCCATGTGAATGTGTTTGTGTTGGTCAAGATGAGTGTGATTTATGTGCTTGTGAAGGTGTCACCAGGTGTTGGGGACCAGACAGCTGCTCAGCGCCTTGCCCTGTGACATGCACCGCAGCACGTGCTGGATGACGGAACAGCCATCTGTGCTTCTGCTGCCGGCGAGGGACAAAGGTGAAGGAGAGCCAGGGAATGGGCAGGTGGCAGAATGAGGCAGTCCCCTGGGGCTGCCACCATCCCAGGAGCCAGGCTGGAGCCACCACACAGAACCAGCACTGCCACCCTACAGTGGACAGCCCAGTGCCCACAGCCCTGCCTTGCCAGGGAGGCTGCACTCTCTCCAGAGCTGAACCTGCCCAGGCCTCTGGAAGCTCCAGAGCTCCAGCCTGCCTGGGACCTCTCTCTCTGTGTTTCTGTCTCTCCCTGTCTCCTCACTGTCTGTCCCTATCTCTGTCTGTCTCTTTGTCTCTGTTGTTCTCTGTTTCTCTGTCTCTCCATGTTTCTCTTTCTCATCTCTGCCTCTTTCTGTCTCTCTTCTGGCTCTCTCTGTCACTCTGTCTGTCTCTGTCTCTCCATCCCTTTCTTTCTCTCTGTGTCTCTTGTCTCTCTGTCTCTCTGTCTCTCATCTTCTCACTGTCTGTCCCAGTGTCTGTTTCTCTGTTTCAGTCTCTTTTGATCTATCTTTCCTTGTGTCTGCCTCTCTCTGGCCCTCTGTCACTCTCTCTGTCTCTGCCTCTCTCTGGCCATCTGTCACTCTCTGTCTCTGTCTCTCTGTCTTCTCTCTGTCTGTCCCAGTCTCTGTCTTCCTGTTTCTGTCACTTTGGATCTATCTTTCCCTGTCTCTGCCTCTCTCTGTCCATCTGTCCCTCTCTCTGTCTGTCTCTGTCTTCTCACTGTCTGGCCCTGTCTCTGGCAGTCTCTCTCTGTTTCTCTATCTTGTCTCTGTCTCTCTCTGTCTCCCTGTCTCTGTCTGGCTGTGTCTGTCTCTAACCTCAACCGCCTCCCGCCCTGCCCGCATCACAGCCCTTGGCGGCCTCTGCTTGTCCTTCTCTCCTCACAGTTTCATCTCTGTTGGCTACATCTCCAGGAGCCTCCCTCGCCTGGATGTCCAAGGCCCCTCCTCCCTTGCGGGTTTCCCTGAAGCCACGGCCAGAGGCCAGAGCCTGAGAGGTGGGGCAGAGTGAGGGAGCAGGCAGCCAGCCGGAAAGGAGAGAATGTTCCACCAGTGTGCCTTCTGGAGCCAGCACTCCTGCGGCCACTGGGGCTCAGTTCTGTGAGGCGCCTCTGAAAACCTGCTCCTCTGTGCTAGGACATGCCCACTCTGCAGCATGGGGCCTGGGCATGTGTTCCCACCCAAGCCAAAAACTTTGTTGCACTTCTGGGTTTCGCTGGAAGCAGCAGAGGGAGCTCCACAGAGATGGGGAAGGGCCCGGGGAGGAAAAGTGCAGAAATTCAGAGGGTGCTTGGGGTGGGAGCTGACCCTGGCAGGAGAGTTGCAGCTGAAGTCCAAACTGGGCCAGAGACGGGACACAAAAACCTCGTTTACAACTCCCTGTTGCCTGCAAAACTACACCGGGGACCCTCGGTGCAGCATCTAAGGCCCCCAAGATGTGGCAGTAACCGACATGTCACCCATTGACTGCAAGAGCTGCCTGCCCCTCATGCCTGGCAGCTCCCCGTGTCTGCCCGCCTCCCAGCCTTTCTTCTCTATTTCCACACCCTGATGTCCCCGGCCCCAGCCCCTCCTTCTGCACCTGTCTCATACGCACCTTCCTTTCTAGTCTTGCTTCTGCAGGAGACCTTTTCGGGCCTCTCTAACCCAACGTGAGGTCTTTGTTCTGCTCGCAGTGTCTGAACCGCCGATTTGTCATTTATGAGATCTGCTCTGCCTTCCTCTTTCGGCCACTTCTTCAATGTGCCTCCTTCAAGACCACAACTAGCTGGAATTGGCCATGCTGAGTGCCAGGGCCCGGGGCATGGAGACACAGCCCCTGCTGGCGAGAAGATTGCAGCGCAGGGGGACTTGATCCCGGGGGAGCCTGAGTTCTTCAGGTTGAGAATTGTCATCCCTGCGGTGTTCTAGAACCCAGCAAGGGGCTAGGCTGCTGAAGGCACTGTTATCAGCTCTCGTTTTCATTCTGAGTATGCAGCTTCTCCCTCTTCCCGTTTAGTCAAAATCCCTCAAATAAAATGATATCTGCCTTGCCAAACCTGGTCGCCACCCGGCAGCCTTAGGGGTTGGTGGAGCCTCTGTAAACCTGGGCACCTGTGCAGTTGACATTAGAAGCAATGGAGGAGGACAGGTGACTCATTAGAGGTAGAGAATGGATCACTCAGGGCCAAGGAACTCAGTCAGAACTCCCCTGAGAGGCGACTACATTCTCATGGCAACAGCAACTCTTCCTCTGATTCTGCTGCGAGAATTCTCCCAGATGCTGGCCCCCATGGTGTCCAGAGGCCTCGATAGCCCCTATGGATGGCTTCAGGAATGCTGAGACCCATTCCAACATCAACATGATGATTCATTCCAGCATCAACAGTGTCCCCTGGCCAGACGTCCCCAGACAGGTGCCAGGACTTAGTGCTGCAAAGAGTACGTACTAAACCCAGAAGAGATCTGGCAGTTTCATTTGTCTTTCTGCCAATCCTTGTAACAAGCTAAGATGGGCTTTTTAAAAAGTCCAGTCAACTAAAGGCTTGGATAGATTGGGAGGTTCTGATTTTTAAAAGTTTTTAAATTGTGAAATATGTTCTGTCCTAAAAGGTATGTAATATTTTTATAGTTTAAAATAATAAAATGAGCCGTTGTTAACCTACTATCCAGTTTAAGAAAGAAAACATCATCCTATGTGCCCCTCCCAGACTCATCTGCCTCCCTCCCCCTCCAGGTAACCATTACCGTGGAGTTTATGTTCATCGTTCCTCAATTTTCTTCATAGCTTTCACACACTGTGTGTGTTCCTAAATAGAATGTTTAGTCATGCCTGTTTTTGAAACTGAAATTTAAATGTTTCCACTCTATATATGTGTTTTGCAATATGCTGTTTTTGCTCCATATTATGCTTTCAGAAATTTACCCATCATAATGAATATAGCTGTTAATTTATTTCACTGCTATATTGTATTCCATAACATGCATTTATCCAGTTTGCTGTTAATGGATACTTTGGTTGTTTTCAGAGTTTTGGGTTTTCTTTTTTTTTGCTTTTATTAGTTATGCTGCTGTCAACCCTTTTGTACATGGCTTTGGGGTACATATACCCCAAAAGAATTATTAATCTCAACACCAGCGCCACCCTTCTGACAAGTATTTTGTGATGTTCTTTTTACTATCTTGAAATAAAATTCTTGAAATTCTATGGGTAAGTGCTATCTATGGTATAGATTTTATCTATAGTATCGATAGAATGCTATCTATACTATAGATCCTATACTATAACCCACTTACCCATAGAATTTTAAGAAATCAATGTAATGCTCTGAATGTGATATAAAAGAGAAGTAAGACAAAGTAATTTATAATAAAAGGTGATTGGACCAGTATGTAAAACTTGAGGAACAATTACATCAGAAATTAGAATAACAATGTCAGATGTTTGCACCTGTGGGTAGAATTACCATGATTGTTCCAGCTACAAATGCAAACAGTCATAGGTGTTTTGGGTTGATAGCCCAAATACCATGTACGAGGTTCCCAGCAGAAAAATGATTTTCTAAAATGTTAATCAACTCTTGGTAAAGCTCTAAACAACAATAACAACAGAAAGCACAATATCCCTTCAATAAAAGGAATATTTTTCAGAAAAGTGGTTGCCTTCCTGAAAAATTCAATACGTTGAAGACATGAAAACAAAGCATTTGAGCTTTTTTAACTGTTTATATGTAAAATAGAGTTAGATTGCAGGATCAGGTAAGTATCAATAGACATTCACTTGCATAAATTATGTGGTCCCACATGTAGTCATGTGCATTGCAGGCTAATTCATCTTTGGGCAGAACTGCTCCAGAAACCATGTGACGTTTAGCATTCCTTGCTCTACTTAGTAAATGCCAGTAGCACTCTTTACTCAGTGTGACATTCGCAGGCTTCCAAGGCTCCCTCTAGGGTGTGGTAATGACTGCATTAAGAACCACTCCTAGAGTATATACTTAAAGAGTGGAATTGCTTGGTTAGACAGTAGGTGCATATTTAACTTTCTAGGTAATAACAAATGATTTTTCAAGGAAGTTGTATCAATATGCTATCCCATCATCAGTGCATGAGAATTTCTGTTGTTCTTCTTCCTTACCTACACTTGAAGTTGTCAGACTTCACAGTTTTCCCTGTCTGGTAGGAGTAAAATTGTCTTTTATTGTATTTTCTTAACTTCCCACCTGGTTAAGCACTTTTTACATGTTTCTGGGCTATTCATGTTTTATCTTCTATGAAATTGACTGCTCATGTCATTTTCCCATGACATTTTCTCGTTTGTTTAAGGGTCCTTTTTTTTTTTCTCTCGAAACAGAGTCTTGCTCTGTTGCCAGGCTGGAGTGCAGTGGTGCAATCTTGGCTCACTGCAACCTTGGACTGCCTGGTTTAAGCACTTCTCCTGTCTCAGCCTCCTGAGTAGCTGGGATTACAGGCACGTACCACCATGCCCAGCTAATTTTTGTATTTTTAGTAGAGACAGGATTTCACCATGTTGGCCAGGATGGTCTCGATCTCTGGACCTCATGATCCACCCACCTCGGCCTCCCAAAGTGCTGGGATTACAGGCGTGAGCCACCTCTCCCCACCTGTTTAAGGGTTCTTTATTTGTATTGTATACTAATCCTTTGCCAATTATATATATTCAAACATTTTTTCCCAGTTGGTGACTTCATGTTCCTACCTTTGTGTTTTATGGTGCCTTTTGATAAGAAAGTTTCTAATTTTTGCTTTATACTAAACATATATGAATTTGTCTAGCCTTATGACTTTCCTTTGGGAAAGGATTATGAGTGAGCTCACTTATTTATCCATATTTTCCTATCTTAGTAAAACATATCATTCCTGTCCCCATCTGCCTCTCCCACATACATGCACTTTGCACTTCAGACCTCCATGAGGCAGATTTCCATGCCACCCTTAAAATTGCTGTGGGTATGGTGGGATCCTGTTCTCTCTACTATCCTGAGTGTTAATTTAATATCTGGACCTCAGTGAATGAGGGATAGAATGCTTAAAAGCAGAGCTACCCATGACCCCAGATACTCTATGGGGAAGCAGTGGTCTGTCTGGAAATTCCAGGGTTAACTGAACCCTCAGAATCATCTGACAAGTCTGATGTAAGTTCTGAGGGAGGGTAAGGCTGTGATGCCACTGCCTGCTGATGTACAAGTGGGAAAGATAAAGAAGAAATTGAGAGAGAATTGTGCATCTTGGTCTTACCTTCCAGTCTCAGGCTCTCCATCTCTACAATGAAGTTACCTCTGAAACAACCAGGTGGATTGATGGGTTATGTGCGTAGGGAGTCTTTGAAAGCAAAAGTCTAGTGAAGTTGGTGTATGCTGTTTCTCCTGCTGGGTAACGAAGTGAAAAAAGTTGGCCAATTATAATAATACAGACTTACAGGGAGATAACCTCTTCCTGTGTGAACATTCAGTTCTATCCAGTCTCTTTCAGAGTTCCTAGAACACTTCACAAGGTAACCTTTCTCAAGCTTACCCAGACCACCCCAAGCCTTGCACACCTCTGGTGCTGAGAACTGGAGTCCACCAGAGTTCTCTGCAGCAGATTTCATCGTCAGACCTCTCTGACCCCAGCCCTCTTTGTGGGGGTCTGACCAAGCCTCTAGCCCAGGGATAATCAGATGGGTTTGTGCTTAATGTATTTTCCAATCAATACGACAATTTACAGATTAACTTATGAACACTGAACATGAGGACAAAATGCTGCATTCAAAACCTACTTATCTTGATGAATTGAAAGACAGCGTTGGAGATGGATATACAGCAGGCTTGAGGAGTGCACAAAACAATAAGTAGAGAGATCTCTCCTTTTTCCCAAAGAAGCACTGATACTGTCCCTAAGGATGCAAAGACAGCTGGGAAACTGAAGGCTGTTCCCGGGGGCTATATCTCTCCCTTCCAATATGTTCCAAATGCATTGCTTCTTCCTTTTCATCCCAGTAACAGAACACTGACTCTTCAGTCTCCTAAATGTGCCACCACCTCTAAAAATGACATTTGGGAGTGTGTCCTCATGTCTGAGCAAAACCCCAAGCAAGCCAGTTCTCCAAAACTGGGTCACTTTTGGGTGGACCTGGGTCAAACAGCCAGTGGTTTCCACACTCCTGAATTTCCTTCTGGGCAGAAGAGAATCTTGCATCTAAGGGCAGAAAAGAATCTTGCACCTAAGTACCTATCCCTGGACTCTGATGCTAGGAACATGTGTTAGACAGATCTGTGTTACTGCTCTCACAACAGGCTTTAAAGAACAAGCTAACAATCGCAATGCCCCTCACCAGAAAACCTGAAAACCTGCAAGCCCTTTGGAAAGCTGTGCATCAGAGAAAAGGGGGAGGGGAGAACTGCTTGTTTTATTGCATTTGGTTTCTGTAAAGGCCAGGGAGAAAGCACGAGAGAGTCTTTGTGGTTGGTATGAAAGGCAGCATCTGGCGGAGGAAATGCTCCCTGATAGGACATGGGTGCAAATGTTTCTTGACAATTCCAATCAAGGACTGTTCTCATTAGCATTCAAGATGGCTGGGATGATAAATTATATGAATAATTTTGGTTCTTTGTCAAGACTTGGATGATGTCTTTCCGCGACACATCTGTAGCTGTGCATACTTAATTACGAAATAACGAACAGACAGGAGGCATGAAGTGCGGGCACATTCCTTATGCTACAGAAATGACACATGCATTCCATGGGGCGTGTGTTGGAGAAACAAATGAGACAGCAAGTTTCTCAGCTGGAGCCCTCCTGAGATCTGCTTGTATGAGAGAGGACCTGGCCTGTCACTTCTAACTTGGAAGAAAGGAGGCTTTGAATTGAGCAGGATTAATTTAGGGGCTGGGGCTGGACCTGTGCAGCAGCCACAATCTCTTACCAGGCTCCCTTGAGAACAGCTTTTGCGTTCCTGAATTTAGATCAATACATGGGGACTATGACAAGTCTTAAACATTGAAAGCATGCCAAGCATTATGTAAGTACTTCATAAATGTCTCTGGTCTGACCACCTTCATCAACTCCAGGAACTAATACAAAGACAGCACTTGGAAAGATAATTTACTTGAAACTTTAAATGTTCTGTTAGGAGCAAGTCTCATCTGGTGTAGGGGGACAGGTCATTATTATCTGATAATTAATCTTTTGAGAAGCTAGAATAGAGTGATATTCTGGGCCTTATAAAACTAGTCTCCTCTGAAACATCCCTCCTGTGTTACTGCTGGTCTGTCTGTCTCCAACTTTGTCTGTCATATTAATGTTTCTCTCCACTCCACTTCCTGCTCCTTGTTGGCTGTTGTAAACCTCTGACTACAAAATGCAAACAGCTTAAAGTAAAATTACAGATCTTAGAGAAGAATTTCATGAAGTTAATGAAAGTGATGAGAGAGAACTGTTTGCATCCTATGCACACCCGCTGATAACCAAGGATCCAGTTCATTAAAGTAACAATGGAAGAGAAAATTAACAAGGAGGATACAGAAAAGGCCCTTAACAAAGGAATAATTTGAAAATCAACGAATAAATAGGGCCCCTGGGAAAACGGAATGAAGGGTGTTTTTGGTGACAGTTATCTTTTCATAGCAGTACTGAGAAAATAAGATATAAAACAAAATATGATGTATCTTCCTATCATACTTACTATCAGCTTAGTTGTACCCGCAGTGCAGCCACTGGTTGAAGGGTGGGGTCAGAGGAACTTTCAGAACCAGCCATATGAGCTCCTTGTTAACTGGGATGAAATATGCTCCTCGTTAACACTCCCTTTCCTCCACATGCCTTAATTTCAAGAGTCTTATAGCCCTGAGCCCCGTAGGGGGTCCCTGCTGGGCCACCCAGTAGGATTCAAACCTTGGAAAATGGGATGAGGAGGCACAGCCCATGACGCACATGCTACTGAAACGTGAGTGGAAATGACAGCTTCCATTTCTGGGAAGAAGCTTTATGAACTTACACCATGACTTTATAAGCTTATTTTTCTGACTTCGGAATCCCCATGGAGGCATCTGTCAAGACAAAATCTCACAGACATCTCACTCCAGGGTGACGTGCCTGCCATCTACCCTCATACACACTCCACATCTCTATATAAAATCTTATAGCTCCATGGTGGCTCTCCATGACCAAAACACGATGAATAGTATTTAGTGATGCTACAAGAAAGCTGCGTGTTTTACACTGACTGTATTCCTTAATGCCAATCATCAGTTATGGGACAACTCTTGTTAGCCCCATCTGTAAAAGATGAGGAAACTGAGGCTTAGAGAGGTTGACCAGCTGAGCCATAGTCACACGGTAGAACAAGGTCTGATCTCTGGTTTCTCTAACATGAAACTTCATGACCTTCTAAGTTTCTGGCAGCGCCCAACCCTAACAGCTCACATGCAAAAAGCCACCTCTCCCTCCTTGCACCGAGTCGGCTCCTGGCAGGCTATGCATGGCTTGGTACTCTTGGCTTAATGGGTCGCTGAGAGTGCACAGGTCTTCAGGAGCACACACACACAGCTACTTGGAAAAGATGACTTGTGCATGCCTGTGACTGTAAACGCATCTCCAGGAAAGTTCTGAGTATAGATTACTCAGCTTCGGCACAGGGAGAGGCAGCCCAAGGGTGGTGTGGGCAGGTGATGGTACCGGCACTGGGGCACAGGGCTGTGCTGGGTCAGGTGGAGGTGCCGGCTTGAGTGCCTCAGCAGAGCTGGCTGTACACGGTAACTTTGACTTTTCACACCTGCTCCTCCAGGAAAGGGACAGGGCCTAGCTGTTACTGACAACCCCACTGCAGAGAAACGTGACCCTGTATACTCTGACAGGGTGGCACTGCCAAGGTCATCAGTGTCTCCCCCTTTTCTGCAAGCTCTGGCTGAACTCTGGCTGTAAAGAAACCCTGCACTGTGTGTGTGCCCATGTGTGTGTCTTTGTGTGTGTGTCTGTATGTGTGTGTATGTCCCTGTGTGTGTCTATGTGAGTATCTTTCTCTGTGTGTCTGTGTACTTGTCTGTGTGTTTCTGTGTGTGTGTTTCTGTGTATGTCTGTGTCTCTGTGTGTGTGTCTCTGTGTTTCTCTTTGTGTGCATCTTTGTATGCTTCTGTGTATGTGTGTGTATGTGTATGTGTGTGTGTCTGTGTGTTTATGTGTGTCTCTGTGTGTGTGACTGTGTGTGCCTGTGTTTGTGTGTGCCTGTGGGTCTCTGTGTGTGTCTGTGTTTGTGTGTGTGTATGTGTCTGTGTATGTCTCTCTGTGTGTGTGTCTGAGTGTGTGGTAGGGGAAAGGAGGAAGGAGCACTAAGGGCAGCTCCGCCCCCCGCCCCTGTGCAGCTCCCAATCTGATGATGCTCAAAGCAGCTCTATTATGGGTCGGAAACCTTTCTAAAAAATACTAAATGGAAGTGCAAATTGCAGAACTGAATATACAGTCCATGTTCAATGGTGGGAAAACTGATTCGAGTAAAACTTTATTCAAGCCCTATCCCATGCAGGTCAGTGCAGAATGCTCCCATGGTCCTGCGGAGCCCCCTCGCCCCATGTCTGTGTTAAGTACTCAAGCTGAATTACTGAGCTCACCTCCTGTCTCTCTCTCCTCCCAACTGGAACTCAGTCTCTCCCATTTACGTCATACCTGCCAGCACAAGGCGGGGGCTGCTTGCAGTCGGCAGAGGTGGTGAAGCTCTGGCTCTGGGTGGGGCTGCCTCCACTGCAAAGGCCAGCCTGGGTCGAGGCAAGGCGGGGAGACTCTAAGAAAGCTTGGTTCTAGAGCAGGAAGCTCTGTGGGAGCAGGAGCTGGGAGGCAGGAGTATGGCCATGATGAGAATCAGTCCTCAGTTTGCAAAGTGTGTTCAGGGGCTTACAGGAAGCTGGCTGCTAAGGCAGCAGGGCTCAGGTCCTGCCTGGGTCCTCGGATGCCAGCTTGCCAGGTGGGACCTTGTCAATAGCCTCTGAAGAATCATTGACAATCCCTGTGGCCGGGCCTGGGCCCTGCTGAGCCTCAGCTCTCTTAAAGAAGGTGCAGGAAAGAAACACTGATCCAAAAGCCATTTCTAGGGCCTGAACGAGGCCAGCGGACGTGACAGCCTGCTGTGAGCTCAGGTGAGGGGCTCTGGGGGAGAAAGGCACAGATTGAAGGACCCTGAAGCCTCTGGAGGGAGGGGGTCATTAGCTGGTTGCAGGGAGAGGCAGAGGAGGCCACAGTCCAGCTGCTGCCAGAGAGCAGCTGAGGACAGGCCTGTCAGTGCTAGTGGTTAGCGCTTCAGTCCAGGCACAAGCTTGCCACAGAGCTCCAGCCTCCAGCGCTGAGATGGTTTGGGTGTGTGTCCCCTCCAAATCTCTGTTGAAATGTGATTCCCAGTGTTGGAGGTGGGACCTGGTGGGAGGTGATTGTGTCATGGGGGCGGATCCCTCATGAACGGCTTGGTGCACTCTCTGAGGTAATGAGTTCACACAAGAGCTGGTTGTCTAAAGGTTCTCTCTCTTGCTTCCTTTCTCTGCATGTGACACTCGCCTGCTCCCCCTCCTCCTTCTACCATGATTGTAAGTTTCCTGAGGCCTCACCAGGAGCAGACGCCAGCACCATGCTGCTTGCACAGCTGCAGAACTGTGAGCTAAATAAACCTAGTTTCTTTATATATCACCCAATCGCAGGTGTTCCTTTACAGCAATGCAAATGGACTGTCACATGTGGGGATAAACCAGCCAGCAATGGACAGCACATTGTTGCTGGGCCTGAGGCACCTCAAAGGAGTAGCAGGGGCTCAGAGCAAGGACCCTCCTCCCTCTGCTAGAGCAGCAGAGGCTGCAGCACCAAGGAGAGGAAGTTAGAGCTAGTCCCCGGAGCCTTAGGAGTTGTACAGGCAGGGAGAGGTGAGGCTCCTGGGAAGGAGGGCATTCCAGACAGATGGGGTGCAAAGGCCAGTATGCTCTTGTAGGCTTTCTTTCAGAGAGTGAGGAGAACCTATCAGGTCAGAGCAGACAAATCAGACCTCTGGGTCCTGCCCTGGGGTCGGGGCTCTCCCTCAGACCCTAAGAGCTCCTGGCTATAAATTTCTCATTTGCAGCCCAGGTCAAGTAGGGGCAAGTTCCAGCCTCGTAGGGTGGCTGAGAGAGCACAGCCTCATGCACAGTAGTTGCCCAACGTTGTCTATTGTCATTATTTTATCCATGGCTTTCCAAAAGACAGAGGAAGAGTACTCCATGCACGCACACAAGCCCTTAAGTGTCCAGGGAGTCTGTGGAAACCTTGACATATTAGCCCCGAAGGCAGGGGAGTTCGAGATTACACAATGCTCTCAATCCACAGCTCCTTCCAGCTCCTTCTCATTCTCTCTAATTGTATCTGACTCTTATCAAGGACACACATGTGTCTGAACCCATCTGGTCAAATAAAGGGAGGTTGTGAATGCTGCCATCCTCCCCGTGCGGACAGTAAGGTTATCTGTTGATTTAACAAGGTTCAGGGAACTCTTAATTTCCATGCAGCATGAGAGGAAGGATGATGTCACAGCCCAAAGCATAAGCATTAGACTCAAAGCATTGGTGCCCAGCTAGCCTAGTGAAAAGTCCAGCACTGCTAGGTTTCTGCCCTTCCTAGCTGTGGTATCTTGGATGGGTTGTTTCACCTTACCGAGCCTCAGTTTTCCTGATGTGTAAAGTGGAACTTTAAAGAATCAAAGGTGGGCCAAGCACGGTGGCTCACACCTGTAATCCCAGGATTTTAGGAGGCCGAGGTGGGCAGATCACCTGAGGTCAGGATTTCGAGACTAGGCTGGCCAACATGGTGAAACCCCGTCTCTACTAAAAATACAAAAATTAGCTGGACATGGTGGTGGGTGCCTTTAATTCCAGCTACTTGGGAGTCTAAGGCAGGAGAATCACTTGAACCCAGGAGGCAGAGGTTGCAGTAGGCCAAGATTAAAAGCAAAAAAAAAATCAAAGATGATAGTATAGTATACCTTTGTAAAGTACTTAGTGCACAGAATCAGTTAATTAAATGTTAGTTGCATATTTATTATGTATATGTGTAGATACTTTCCTTACATAAGGTCATATATTTATAGTCACATATATTTGACCTTAAGTTGACATAAACTTAACAACAAATGTGACCATCTTCAAGCAGGCAGATTACTTGGTGAGATTATTGCTAGATTATCGTATTTGAGGGAAGAATCGACCTTCTGAGACCTCCTTGAATTCATCCACAAATATTTCCCTGATGTTTTTGTCAAGAGGTTTTTGCATGTGTGTTAAGCCTTTTCCACTTCATTTGTAACCTGAATGTGAACACATCTGGGGAAATTTCATGCCTGGGTTCAACGGGACTTTGATGTTTAAATCTACCCTTGATGTCAAGGGTCCCCATTGCTGCCTTGGTAGGGCTGGGGACAGACTGTGGTGCCCCAGGAGGAGATACTCAGGCAGAGCACAGGCTGCCTCTCTCTCTTCATTTTGAACCATATCAAGAGCTCAGTATTCTTAAGTGCTGGCCGCGATGAGCAGCCGTTTACACGCCAGCTAGGCCATGAAGGAAGGTTTTACGAACACAAGCTTTTCTGAATAAATTGAATGAGAAGTGGGTCAGACCTTATACAACAGCCTCCCCACTGCCGAGGGGCTGTCTCTGCCAAGACAATTAGGGTTAGATATTTTATCATAGACGAATGAGCCACTGGAGATGGTTGAGTTCATTTTCTTATCTTATAGGTCAGAAAATTGAGACCCAGAACTGAGAAGATTTCTCAAGGTCAGAACCCTTTCTTCAACGTCCCCGAAACACTATGTGAGAAGCTCAGGCAGTAATTGGCTCTGTGGTTTAATTTTTGCAATTTATATAAAATGTTGCTTTATCACCAGTGGGAAACTTTCTCCTGAGCTCTTGGAAGTGAGGAAGGTCAAATGACTATAATTTTAGGGAAACCTTAAACTTTGAGTTCAACAATTCACAAGGGGGGAAAAATGGGCCAAGTGATCACCATGGGCAAGTGGAGGTGGCACAGCCCTGTCCGGGAGACCAGCCCCCACAGAATGCCAGTGGGTCTCACCATCACAGGATTCTGGAGCAGTGTTATTCATATTCATAATGATTCCACATTTCTCTGACTTGCTCTGATTTTTCTAGAGAAGATGGAAACCCAGACTTTTACATAAAACTCTCATTTTTCAGTGTTGGCAACTCGGCAAGCCAAGCCACTTGTATCAGCAAACCCCCATCGGTTGCAACCTCTGGCTTGAATATGCAACAGGCTGTCAAGGAGCATGTCGCTTGGGTGAGCCTTAGGAGGTGAGTAGCTATCACGAAAGCCTCATGCCACTTCTGTGGTGCATGCGGCTTCCCCCAGCAGTGAGAAGATGGATAATTCCATGTTCCCTCTACATCATTGTCTTATGTCACCGAAGATGACACTTTGCCCATTGATTTTGAAAGCAGAACTTTCAATCATTCTGATGAACTCAGAGCCTCAGAGTGAGACTGGAGAAGCATGCTTCACTGTCTACAATGGCAAAATATTGTGGAAAATCTTTGCCTTCAGCAGTTCTTTTTTTTTTTTTAAATTTATTTCTTTTTTGAGACTGAGTCTCACTCTGTCACCCAGGCTGGAGTACAGTAGTGCCATCATAGCTCACTGCAGCTTCCACAATCTTAGGCTCAAGCAATCCTCCTGCCTCAGCCTCCCAAGTAGCTGGGACTATAGGTACACACCACCACACCCAGTTAATTAAAAACATTATTTGTAGAGATGGGGTCTTGCTGTGTTGTCTAGGCTGGTCTTAAACTCTTTAACTCAAGCTTTACTCCTGCTGGGATTATAGGCATGACCCACCATGCCTGGCCACTCCCTGGTCTTTGCTACAACTCTGTTTGGGTCTGGGGAAGAGCCAGGTATAGCAGGAGAAGAGGTGGCTACACAGGCAGGACATAGGCCACCTTCCCTTTGCTCTGAGTTTTGAGCTGTGTTGTGAGCTCAGTATTCTTAAGATTATTGCCCTAAAGCCTGTCTGTTTAGCATCAAAACCCTGAATTTTGCTTTCATATTCCCTGTGCCCTGGGCTGTAGCAGAAAGAGGTAATTACCAGAGAACATGCCCTTTGAAATTGAGGCCTAATTTACACACAAGTCAAGTGTACCATCTACTCAATTTTGGCACATGCATAACAAGACAGGATATTTACATATATCCCAGAATATGTCCTTCCACACCTTCCCAATCTATCCCTCTACCATTTGGCATACACTATAACTTCATATACATGGAATCACATTGCGTACACTTTTTTATGTCTGGCTTCATTCGCTCGGTGCATTTTGAAGATTCGTGTTGTATGATAAGTAGTTCATTCCTTGTCATGGCTGAAGTGATTTCCATTGTGTGAATTTATCACAGTTTATGCACCTGTTGATGGACATTGGAAAGTTTTCAAACATTGGATTATTGTGAATCAAGCTGCTGTGAACATTCTTATAAAAGGCTTTGTGTGAGCACATATTTTCATTTCTCTTGGATAAATACATGGAAGTAGATTTGCTGGGTCATAGAGTAGATGTATGCTTAGCATCTTAAGAAATCACTGAACAGTTTTCTAATTATTGTGCTTTTTTAAACACTCAACAGCAGTATAGGAGTATGTAATTATTCCACAGACTCTCTAATGTTGATTTCATTTTGGTCATTCTAGTGGACTTGTAGTGGTATGGTATTTCATTGTGGTCTTTAGAACATGTTTTTGTTTTGTTTTGTTTTGTTTTGTTTTGTTTTGTTTTGTTTGAGATGGAGTCTCCCTCTGTTGCCAGACTGGAGTGCAGTGGCCCAATCTCGGCTCACTGCAACCTCCACCTCCTAGGTTCAAGCAATTCTTTTCCCTCAGCCTCCCGAGTAGCTGGGACTACAGGCGCGCACCACCATGCCCAGTTAATTGTTGTATTTTCAGTAGAGACGGGGTTTCACCATGTTGGCCAGGCTGGTCTCAAACTCCTGACCTCAAGTGATCGGCTCACCTTGGCTTCCCAAAGTGCTGGGATTACAGGCATGAGCCACTGCGTCTGGCCTAGAACATGTATTTTTGAATAGAGTTTAATTTTTAGGGCAGTTTTAGGTTCACAGCAAAATTGAGCAGAGAGTACAGAGATTTCTCATATACTTAGGTCCTGACATAGGCACAGCCTCCCCAGCTATCAACATCCTGCACCAGAATGGGACATATGACATAACTGCTGAAACTACATGGACCCTTCACTGTCACTCAGGTCCATAAACTACATGAGGGGACCCTCTTGGTGTTGTGCGTTCTGTGGGTTTGAACAAATGCATAATGACATGGATCCACCACTGTAGAGTCACACAGAGTAGTTTTGCTGCCCTAAATCCCCTGTGCCCTGTATGTGCTTCCCTGCAACACTTGGTAACCATTGTTCCTTTTACTGTCTCCATAACTTGCCTTGCCCAGAATGTCATAGAGCTGGGATCATACGGTATATGGTCTCTTCAGATTGGCTTCTGGGAAGCCTGATGTAACTGTTATCTTCTCTCCTCTATAGCTAAGGTGTTCCCCACTCACCTCGGCTTCTGTTAATATTTTTCTGCATCTTTGATTTTTTGCAGTTAGACTATGATGTGCTTAGAGAGATAGATATAGATAGATATAGATATAGATATAGATATAGATATAGATATAGATATAGATATAGATATAGATATAGATATAGATATAGATATAGATGTAGATATATAGATATATGTATTTTTTAAGTTTACCCTGCTGGGTGTTCTCTGAGCTCCCTGGGTGTGTAGTTTTGTTTTTTGTAATATTAATTTGGGGGAAATTCTCAGCAAATATTGCTTCAAACGCTTATTTCACTCTTTCTTCTTCTGGTACTCCCATTACTCCCATTACATGTAGGTTACACCTTTCTTAGCTGCCCCATGGTTCTTGGATATTCTTTTCCGTTTTGGGTAGATTTCTTTTCCCTTGCTTTTTCACTTTGAAAATTTCTACTGACATATCCTCAAGCTCAAAGATTCTTTCCTCAGCTGTGTCCAGTCTACTAATGAGCCCAGCAAAGACATTGTTCATTTCTGTAGCAGTGTTATCGATCTCTGGCATTAAAAAAGTGTTTTCTTAGAGTTTCCACCTCTCTGCTTATATCAGCCTTCTGTTCTTGTGTGCTGTCTACTTCATCCATTAGATAGAGCCCTTAGCGCGTTAGTAATAATCGTTTTAAATTCCTGGTCTGATAGTACCAGCATCTCTGCTACATCTGAGTCTTCTTATGATGTTTGCTGTCTCTTCCAATTGTTTTTTTGCCTTTTAGTATGCTTTATAAATTTTTCATGCACGTGTAATAGCCAGACACTGAGGTTACCAGGCCTTTAGTAATGTGGTGATAAGATATGGGAGTGCCTTCTATAGTCCTAGAATTAGCTCTCAGTCTTTTAGTGAGCTCGTGCCGCTGGACTGTGAACTTCACTAGTGCTTCTCAGTTTTGTACCTGCCCATCAGGTGAGACAGGGTGGCCAGAGTGGATGGGCATTGGGTATTCCCTGTTCCCATGTCGAAGGCTAGAGCTGGCTAAAGCCAGATATTTCCTTTCTCTCATGTGAAAAGCTAAGGTGGGCTGGAATTGGGCATGTTCCTTTCCCCAGCTTGGCCCTGATAAAACTCCAGTGGTTTAGGCTCTGATGAAATAGTTTCTCATGAGGACTTGTTAATAACAGAATACTCAGAAATATTTCAAAATGGCTCCTTTTCCTTTCCCCTGCTAGAAGCCCTAGGAGATTTTTCTCTGATATTCACTGTGAGAACCTGGTTGAGCTCCTGAAGGTAAAACTCACAGAAGCGTGTCCCGTGCAACCCCTCCATGACCAGGTCCTTCTGGAATTTTTAACTTGTCCATGTGGAGCCTCCAGCAATTTGTCAATGACATTTTAGGTTTTCCTAACCTGGCTTGGGGTCCCTCAGAGGTATTTGCTGATGGGTTTCTGCTCTGATAAGTTGTGAGTTGCTGTATTCACCTGTCTGTCTCTCCAAATTTGAGGGCAGTGTTTGCCCTGTGACCTCACTTTTCTGACAGATCTGAGAAGAGGGATTTTTCCATGGGTTCAGCTTTTTGCTTGTTAGGATGGGGTGATGAATTCCAAGCTCTGCATGCCAAACCTGGCATCAGAAATAAGAGCATGCACTCAAAAAATATTCTAAATAATTTTACTTACAAACCTTTATGCTAAGAATTATAATTCTATAAAGCTTCCTCTGGGCAAAAGTATAATCACTTAAGTAATAGTAGTTTCTTGAATTAAAATGAGAGATAATTCAGAATATTTTTTAAAGTCAATTTTTTTTTCTACTTTTCTAGATGTTCACTAGTAGGTCATTTGAACACTGAAATTCAACCCCGAAGATAATGCAGTATTATTCTTATGATGGCAGGCGAGTGGGGCAAAGTCTAGCACATGGGAAAAGAGAATGGTGAGAAATTTTTGGAGGATGTTGTTCTTGTTATCAATGAAAGGTGTGGCAGGCCAGAAAAATGCCTTTGTCAAGTGGGAGTGGGGGTGTCCACGCATGCTTTCTGGAAGTGCAGAAAATCATAGAGGCCTTTGCCATGCAATTCTCCAGCAAAATAAATGTAGAATTATAGAAAGAGTTTGGGGGATAAAGTCTGGGAGCAAAAGTGAGAATATGAGTGGAGAGGTGTAAAAGTATTTTCTTGAAGACAAATGGTATCCTCTGGTAAAAGACCATGTGGGAAAGACTCTGTGACATGATCTATTTGGGAAAACCATCGATGTTTGATGGATTATGATTTAGGGTCCAATGACTTTGGCTTCTTGAATATCGGCAATCAGTTCATCCAGTTTTGCTTGTTTAGTTTTCTATTTTTAAAGTTCTATTTCTGTGAAATTTATTTTACATTGAGCCATAGAGTTGGCCTCATTGAGTTTTTTGTTTGTTTGTTTGTTTGTTTTTACTAATAGCCTCTATACTTGCGACTTATGATGGCTCTGTGTAAAGGCTGGTATCTCTTGAGGATGGCGCTAGACCATCACATCACTTTAAATTAGTTTGGTAAGTTGAAAAGCAAATTACGTATTATTATTCTTTATAGCTGTTTTTTTAAAAAATAGAGCATAAAGTTCTTCAAAACTAGGTAATGGTGACAACCTTTTCTGCTCATGCCTTCATCTCCCAAGGAAATCCAGAGATGTCAGAACCTGGACTCTGCTTTTGGGGGAGGCCATTATACCTTGAAGAGCTTCTCTAGGAAGGTCCCAGCACCCAGCTCAGAGCCAGTCCTCAGGCCTTGAAGAAGTTCCAAGTCCACTACAGGGAGGCCTGCGGCTGCCCTGTCCTGCTGAGCCATGATGCACACACAGAGCACCGCACAGATTTCTCCTCACAGCAAGGTGCACTTCCTCACTTTCTCTGGCACAGTCATTCCTTCCTGTAGAACAGTTTCCATTGGGTATCATTTCCCTTCAGCCTGAAGAATTTCCTTCACATTTCTTACAGTTCAGGTTTATTGGCAAGGGATTTTCTCAGCTGTTATGCCTCTGTAATAATAATTTTGTTTATTTTTGAAGGATGTTTTTGCTGAGCGTAGAATTTTTAGTTGAAAGAGTTTATTTTTTCTTCAGAATTTAAAGACATCTTCTGACTTTCATTATTTCTGATAAATGAGCCACCATTTTTATCATTTTCCCCATATATCTAATGTGACTACTTTTGTATGAATATATTTGGTTGTAAGGAGTTTAAAAATGATGAGCCTAGGTGTGATTCTCTTCCCTTTTACCTTTCTTTGGGTTTTGCTGAGCTTCTTGCATCTCTTGGTTGAGGTAAGTAGCTAAATTTGCAAAAACTTAGCCATTATTTCTTCAAACACCCTTTCTTTCCCATTCTATCTTTTATTTCCTTCTGGAATTCTACTTGCAAGTGTTTTATATCATTTGCTATTTGTGACTAGTTACAGATGCTTTATTTGGCTTTTATTTCCCTTCAATTATTTTTCTCCATGCCTCTGTTTCAATTATTATTTTTGTATTTTTGCCTTAATTTAACAATGCTGTCTTTTGCTGTGTCTGATATACCAAGTATGTACATATGTATATATTCTTACTATTTCACAAATCACAGTCATATTTTATTATCTTTTAAAATATATTGCTAGATTCAATTTCTAAAATCATGTTAATGATACTCATATACATGCTTATGAGAGAGATTAATCTGTAGTTTTCTTTTCCTGAAATATTCTTTTTTTATTTTTTTATTTTTGTTATTATACTTTAGGTTTTAGGGTACATGTGCACAATGTTCAGGTTTGTTACATGTGTATCCATGTGCTGTGTTGGTTTGCTGCACCCATTAACTCGTCATTTAGCATTAGGTATATCTCCTAATGCTGTCCCTCCCCACTCCCCCCACCCCACAACAGTCCCTGGAGTGTGATGTTCCCCTTCCTGTGTCCATGAGTTCTCATTGTTCAGTTCCCACCTATGAGTGAGAACATGCGGTGTTTGGTTTTTTGTCCTTGTGATAGTTTACTGAGAATGATGGTTTCCAGCTTCATCCATGTCCCTACGAAGGACATGAACTCATCATTTTTTATGGCTGCATAATATTCCATGGTGTATATGTGCTACATTTTCTTAATCCAGTCTATCGTTGTTGGACATTTGGGTTGGTTCCAAGTCTTTGCTATTGTGAATAGTGCCGCAATAAACATACGTGTGCATGTGTCTTTATAGCAGCATGATTTATAGTCCTTTGGGTATATACCCAGTAATGGGATGGCTGGGTCAAATGGTATTTCTAGTTCTAGATCCCTGAGGAATCGCCACACTGACTTCCACAATGGTTGAACTAGTTTACAGTCCCACCAACAGTGTAAAAGTGTTCCTATTTCTCCACATCCTCTCCAGCACCTGTTGTTTCCTAACTTTTTAATGATGGCCATTCTAACTGGTGTGAGATGGTATCTCATTGTGGTTTTGATTTGCATTTCTCTGATGGCCAGTGATGATGAGCATTTTTTCATATGTTTTTTGGCTGCATAAATGTCTTCTTTTGAGAAGTGTCTGTTCATGTCCTTCACTCACTTTTTGATGGGGTTGTTTGTTTTTTTCTTGTAAATTTGTTTGAGTTCATTGTAGATTCTGGATATTAGCCCTTTGTCAGATGAGTAGGTTGCAAAAATTTTCTCCCATTCTGTAGGTTGTCTGTTCACTCTGATGGTAGTTTCTTTTGCTGTGCAGAAGCTCTTTAGTTTAGTTAGGTCCCATTTGTCAATTTTGGCTTTTGTTGCCATTGCTTTTGGTGTTTTAGACATGAAGTCCTTGCCCATGCCTATGTCCTCAATGGTATTGCATAGGTTTTCTTGTAGGATTTTAATGGTTTTAGGTCTAATATTTAAGTCTTTAATCCATCTTGAATTAATTTTTGTATAAGGTGTAAGGAAGGGATCCAGTTTCAGCTTTCTACATATGGCTAGCCAGTTTTCCCAGCACCATTTATTAAATAGGGAATCCTTTCCCCATTGCTTGTTTTTGTCAGGTTTGTCAAAGATCAGATAGTTGTAGATATGCAGCATTATTTCTGAGGGCTCTGTTCTGTTCCATTGATCTATATCTCTGTTGTGGTACCAGTACCATGCTGTTTTGGTTACTGTAGCCTTGTAGTATAGTTTGAAGTCAGGTAGCATGTTGCCTCCAGCTTTGTTCTTTTGGCTTAGGATTGACTTGGCGATACGGGCTCTTTTTTGGTTCCATATGAACTTTAAAGTAGTTTTTTCCAATTCTGTGAAGAAAGTCATTGGTAGCTTGAGGGGGATGGCATTGAATCTGTAAATTACTTTGGGCAGTATGGCCATTTTCACGATATTGATTCTTCCAACCCATGAGCATGGAATGTTCTTCTATTTGTTTGTATCCTCTTTTATTTCATTGAACAGTGGTTTGTAGTTCTCCTTGAAGAGGTCCTTCACATCCCTTGTAAGTTGGATTCCTAGGTATTTCATTTTCTTTGAAGCAATTGTGAATGGGAGTTCACTCAGGATTTGGCTCTCTGTTTGTCTGTGATTGGTGTACAAGAATGCTTGTGATTTTTGTACATTGATTTTGTATCCTGAGACTTTGCTGAAGTTGCTAATCAGCTTAAGGAGATTTTGGGCTGAGACAATGGGGTTTTCTAGATATACAATCATGTCATCTGCAAACAGGGACAATTTGACTTCCTCTTTTCCTGATTGAATCCCCTTTATTTCCTTCTCCTGCCTGATTGTCCTGGCCAGTACTTCCAGCACTATGTTGAATAGGAGTGGTGCGAGGAGACATCCCTGTCTTGTGCCAGTTTTCAAAGGGAATGCTTCCAGTTTTTGCCCATTCAGTATGATATTGACTGTGGGCTTGTCATAGATAGCTCTTATTATTTTGAGATACGTCCCATCAATACCTAATTTATTGAGAGTTTTTAGCATGAAGGGTTGTTGAATTTTGTCAAAGGCCTTTTCTGCATCTATTGAGATAATCATGTGGTTTTTGTCTTTGGCTCTGTTTATATGCTGGATTACATTTATTGATTTGCGTATGTTGAACCAGCCTTGCATCCCAGGGATGAAGCCCACTTGATCATGGTGTATAAGCTTTTTGATATGCTGCTGGATTTGGTTTGCCAGTATTTTATTGAGGATTTTTGCATCAATGTTCATCAAGGATATTGGTCTAAAATTCTCTTTTTCGGTTATGTCTCTGCCTGCCTTTGGTATCGGGATGATGCTGGCCTCATAAAATGTGTTAGGGAGGATTCCCTCTTTTTCTATCAATTGGAATACTTTCAGAAGGAATGGTACCAGTTCCTCCTTGTACCTCTAGTAGAATTTGGCTGTGAATCCATCAGGTCCTGGACTCTTTTTGGTTGGTAAGCTATTGATTATTGCCACAATTTCAGAGCCTGTTATTGGTCTATTCAGAGATTCAACTTCTTCCTGGTTTAGTCTTAGGAGGGTGTATTTGTCGAGGAATTTATCCATTTCTTCTAGATTTTCTAGTTTATTTGCATAGAGGTGTTTGTAGTATTCTCTGATGGTAGATTGTATTTCTGTGGGATCAGTGGTGATATCCCCTTTTTCATTTTTTATTGCATCTATTTGATTCTTCTCTCTTTTCTTCTTTAATAGTCTTGCTAGCAGGCTATCAATTTTGTTGATCTTTTCAAAAAACCAGCTCCTGGATTCATTAATTTTTTGAAGGGTTTTTTGTGTCTCTATTTCCTTCAGTTCTGCTCTGATTTTAGTTATTTCTAGCCTTCTGCTAGCTTTTGAATGTGTTTGCTCTTGCTTTTCTAGTTCTTTTAGTTGTGATGTTAGGGTGTCAATTTTGGATCTTTCCTGCTTTCTCTTGTGGGCATTTAGTGCTATAAATTTCCCTCTACACACTGCTTTGAACGTGTCCCAGAGATTCTGGTATGTTGTGTCTTTGTTCTGGTTGGTTTCAAAGAACATCTTTATTTCTGCCTTCATTTCATTATGTACCCAATAGTCATTCAGGAGCAGGTTGTTCAGTTTCCATGTAGTTGAGCGGTTTTGAGTGAGTTTCTCAATCCTGAGTTCTAGTTTGATTGCACTGTGGTCTGAGAGACAGTTTGTTATAATTTCTGTTCTTTTACATTTGCTGAGGAGAGCTTTACTTCCAACTATGTGGTCAATTTTGGAATAGGTGTGGTGTGGTGCTGAAAAAAATGTATATTCTGTTGATTTGGGGTGGAGAGTTCTGTAGATTCTATTAGGTCCACTTTGTGCAGAGCTGAGTTCAATTCCTGGATATCCTTGTTAACTTTCTGTCTCGTTGATCTGTCTAATGTTGACAGTGGGGTGTTAAAATCTCCCATTATTATTGTGTGGGAGTTTAAGTCCCTTTGTAGGTACTCAGGACTTGCTTTATGAATCTGGGTGCTCCTGTGTTGGGTGCATATATATTTAGGATAGTTAGCTCTTCTTGTTGAATTGATCCCTTTACCATTATGTAATGGCCTTCTTTGTCTCTTTTGATCTTTGTTGGTTTAAAGTCTATTTTATCAGAGACTAGGATTGCAACCCCTGCCTTTTTTTGTTTTCCATTTGCTTGATAGATCTTCCTCCATCCCTTTATTTTGAGTCTATGTGTGTCTCTGCACGTGAGATGGGTTTCGTGAATACAGCACACTGATGGGTCTTGACTCCTTATCCAGTTTGCCAGTCTGTGTCTTTTAATTGGAGCATTTAGCCCATTTAATGTTAATATTGTTATGTGTGAATTTGATCCTGTCATTATGATGTTAGTTGGTCATTTTGCTCGTTAGTTGATGCAGTTTCTTCCTAGCCTCGATGGTCCTTACAATTTGGCATGTTTTTGCAGTGGCTGGTACTGGTTGTTCCTTTCCATGTTTAGTGCTTCCTTCCAGGAGCTCTTTTAGGGCAGGCCTGGTGGTGACAAAATCACTCAGCATTTGCTTGTCTGTAAAGTATTTTATTTCTCCTTCACTTATGAAGCTTAGTTTGGCTGGATATGAAATTCTGGGTTGAAAATTCTTTTCTTTAAGAATGTTGAATATCAGCCCCCACTCTCTTCTGGCTTGTAGAGTTTCTGCCAAGAGATCAGCTGTTAGTCTGATGGGCTTCCCTTTGTGGGTAACCTGACCTTTCTCTCTGGCCGCCCTTAACATTTTTTCCTTCATTTCAACTTTGGTGAATCTGACAATTATGTGTCTTGGAGTTGCCCTTCTCAAGGAGTATCTTTGTGGCGTTCTCTGTATTTCCTGAATCTGAATGCTGGCCTGCCTTGCTAGATTGGGGAAATTCTCCTGGATAATATCTTGCAGAGTGTTTTCCAACTTGGTTCCATTCTCCCCATCATTTTCAGGTACACCAATCAGATGTAGGTTTGGTCTTTTCACGTAGTCCCAAATTTCTTGGAGGCTTTGTTCATTCCTTTTTATTCTTTTTCTCTAAACTTCCCTTCTCGCTTCATTTCATTCATTTCATCTTCCATCACTGATACCCTTTCTTGCAGTTGATCACATCGGCTACTGAGGCTTCTGCAATCTTCATGTAGTTCTCGATACTTGGCTTTCAGCTCCATCAGCTCCTTTAAGCCCTTCTCTCCATTGGTTATTCTAGTTATCCATTCGTCTAATTTTTTTTCAAAGTTTTTAACTTCTTTGCTATTGTTTTGAATTTCCTCCCATAGCTCGGAGTAGTTTGATCATCTGAAGTCTTCTTCTCTCAACTCGTCAAAGTCATTCTCCATCCAGCTTTGTTCCGTTGCTGGTGAGGAACTGCGTTCCTTTGGAGGAGGAGAGGTGCTCTGCTTTTTAGAGTTTCCGGTTTTTCTGCTCTGTTTTTTCCCCATCTTTGTGGTTTTATCTACTTTTGGTCTTTGATGATGGTGATGTACAGATGGATTTTTGGTGTGGATGTCCTTTCTGTTTGTTAGTTTTCCTTCTACCAGACAGGACCCTCAGCTGCAGGTCTGTTGGAGTTTGCTGGAGGTCCACTCCAGACCCCATTTGGCTGGGTGTCAGCAGCAGTGGCTGCAGAACAGTGGATTTTCGTGAGACCACAAATTCAGCTATCTGACAGTTCCTCTGGAAGTTTTGTCTCAGAGGAGTACCCGGCTGAGTGAGGTGTCAGTCTGTCCCTACTGGGGGGGTGCCTCCCAGTTAGGCTGCTCAGGGGTCAGGGACCCACTTTAGGAGGAAGTCTGTCCGTTCTCAGATCTCCAGCTGCGTGCTGGGAGAACCACTACTCTCTTCAAAGCTGTCAGTCAGACAGGGACATTTAAGTCTGCAGAGGTTCCTGCTGAATTTTTGTTGTCTGTGCCCTGCCCCCAGAGGTGGCGCCTACAGAGGCAGGCAGGCCTCCTTGAGCTGTGGTGGGCTCCACCCAGTTCGAGCTTCCTGGCTACTTTGTTTACCTAAGCAAGCCTGCGCAATGGTGGGCGCCCCTCCTCCAGCCTCGCTGCCACCTTGCAGTTTGATCTCAGACTGCTGTGCTAGCAATCAGTGAGACTCCGTGGGCATAGGACCCTCCGAGCCAGGTGCAGGACACAATCTCCTGGTGTGCCGTTTTCCAGGCCTGTTGGAAAAGCATAGTATTAGGGTGGGACTGACCCGATTTTCCAGGTGCCGTCTCTTACCCCTTTCTTTGACTAGGAAAGGGAACTCCCTGACCCCTTGCGCTTCCCGAGTGAGGCAATGCCTCGCCCTGCTTTGGCTCGCGCACAGTGCGCTGCACCAGCTGTCCTGCACACACTGTTTGGCACTCCCTAGTGAGATGAACCCGATACCTTAAATGGAGATGCAGAAATCACCCGTCTTCTGTGTCGCTCAGGCTGTGAGCTGTATACCGCAGCTGTTCCTATTTGGTCATCTTGGCTCCACCCCTGAAATATGCTTTTCTACTTCTAGTATCAGGGAAATTCTGGCCTCATGAAATTAGTTAGAAAGTATTCCCTTCACTTCTATTTTCTGAAAGAATTTTGTAGAATTGATACACTTTTCTTCTCAAAAATCAGGTAGAATTCACCAGTGAAGCAGTGGAGCTATCAGGGACTGCTGTATTTTTCTTGTAGAAAGGTTTTTAACTATGGATTTAATCTCAGGTTATCTATTTCTTCCTAAAATGGGCTTTGGTAGTGGTAGTAGTTTGGTAGTTGTGTCTTTTAGAAATCGGTCCAGCCTGACCAACATGGTGAAACCCCATTTCTACTAAAAAATACAAAAATTAGCTGGGTGTGGTGGCAGGCGCCTGTAATTCCAGCTACTTGGGAGGCTGAGGCAGGACAATCACTTGAACCCAGGAGGCGGAGGTTGCAGTGAGCTGGAATTGCACCACTGCACTCCAGCCCAGGCGACAGAGCAAGACTCTGTCTCAAAGAAAAAAAAAAGAAAAAGAAAAAGAAATCTGTCCATTCAATGTGCGTTAATTAATTGGTATAAAGAGCTGGGTTCCCACCCCCACCCCCAATCTTTCCTCTTTTGTGAAGAATAGGTCTATCTTAAGAACTTTCTGGCTGGGCCTGGTGGCTCACACTTGTAATCCCAACACTTTGGGAGGCCAAGACAGGCAGATCACCTGAGGTCAGGAGTTCGCAACCAGCCTGGCCAACATGGTGAAACCCCGTCTTTACCAAAAATACAAAAATTAGTTGGGCGTGGTGGTTAGGTGCCTGTAATCCCAGCTACTGGGGAGGCTGAGGCAGGAGAATGGCTTGAACCTGGGAGGCAGAGGTTGCAGTGAGCCAAGATCGCGCCATTGCGCTCCAGCCTGGGCAGCAGAGTGAGACTCCTTCTCAAAAAAACAAACAAACAATAAAACAAAAAAAAACACAAAGCTTTCTCAGATCTGTAGGGCTCCCGTGAATGAGAGAGCAGAGCAGATCTCTTCCTGGTGATCTCCGAGTGTAAGAAGCCTTGGAGAATATGCACAGGGAGTGCTTTGTCCTGATAATACAGAAATAGTTTTCCGAGTTTTGAGTGGTTTGGTGGCAGAAGAGATGGGGATGCAGTTAGTCCACCATCACTGAAACTAATCAAACATGGTCTAGAGGGGCCCTTTTCAGGAATGCTATACTCCAGAAAGTGTGCTGTCCTTTTGTGGGGAATGAGGCCTGGGGGATTAGCAATTTTGCAGCCATTCTAATCTGGGGGATACATCATATTGGGAACAGAACAGCATTGTTTAAGGGAAGCATAGCTCATGATGATGAGGAGAGTAAGTTTACGATTTTCAATATTTCTTAGTGCTGCATACCTTAGTATCTTAGTTTTTATTCTTGGAACTGCACTATTAAGTAGATATTATCATCCAATTTTACAGATAAAGATCCTGAGGCTCTTAAGTAAGGCATGCTACTTGTTTTCTCTCCCCAGTCCTTCCCCACATTCATTCCCTCCTCAGCCTTCTTGTGCACCAGGAGGCTGACCCCTGCTGCCTGCCTGTGACTGCGAGCTGGGCCCAGTCAATGGGAACCACTGTGAGGGAATTGGAGGGTGAAAGTGGAACAAGGTCAGGATATTTCCTCTCCATGTCCTCCATGTTTCTGCACCACGTCTCTAATAGGTGCTGACTCGTGCCTCTGAGTCTCACTGGGCTAAACATTCCTTCCTCCCCTCATGTTTTCACGCATAGGGGTTAATATCTTCCCATCTTGGCTTTCTCCTCTAAGAAGGTGACAGTCCCTTGTTGGCTTCCTTAGGCCCTGCCACATCCCCATTGCTGTAGACAGTCACTGCACTGCAGCCTGTGAGGGTGCACTTTCTGAGGGCAGTGAGTCTCCTGCCAGAACCCTGTCTGATATGCTAAGCTTCACTTCCAGGATTAGTTAACTAAAACTAATTGTGGTTGAACAACTCTGTCCCTAAGGGTCAGTTTGGGTGATCAAGCAAATCCAACATGGGATGGAGAGAGGATCTCGTTCTCTTTCATCCAGCAGTGAGATGGGTGTTAGCCCCCACGGTGCTGGAATGTGTCGTAGGTCTAGAAGAAAGAAGCAGTGGGGTTAGATTAGAAGCCTGGAGACCCTGGTTCTTATCCTACTCTGAATGGCAAATTGCTGATTAAACTTGAGCTCTGTCTTTCTTTGTGTGTGAGAAAGGGGTCCCTCAATCTTCTAATTTTTCTAACTTCTGGGGTTTCAGTGAGTGCCCTAGTGAGAAAATGACCTTGAAAAGCGCAGAGCGGAAGTGTATAAGGTGGCTGTGCTTTCCTGGTTATCAGTGGTAGAGGCTGCAGGCTGTGGGGTCAACTATTGTTCTGTCCATTTCAGTCTTGAACTTGAATGGGATGAGAAAAATCAGGGGGACGCTTCCATCTCTCATGCCCTCAGGGCTGCCTGCTTCTCTGCCACGCTGGGTTTGGGAGGGGGAAGAATCATCCCGATGTGGCCTCACCTGGCCCTAGTTTAAGGCTTGTTCAGGTCCTGCTGGGGAGAGAGGGGATTTCTGGCTTTTAAGGAGAGTAGGAATTAAATCTGCAGCAGCAATGAGCTTACCTTGGCATTTGTCGTGATTTTCTGCAGCATTAAAAACTTTTGCCAATGTTTGCATTTAATAGCTTCTGCCTTGGTGAAATTATCGAGGTTTCCAACTGTGATTTCAATGGTTCTTGGAGTAGTGGGGCATTTATAAATTGCTGCCAGAAATTAATAGCAATGGATGAGAGGGAGAAAAAAATAATCAAACAGGAACTAGTGAGTGCAGATTTAAGTGAAAGAAAGGGGAAAAATATATATTATAGATAGATAGGTACATATGCATGTATGTGTATGTATACACATGATATGTTTTTTTTACTTTGATGTTTTTGCTTGATACAGCAGAAAAACTGGTTAGAAAAAATAACTGCATTTACAACAGCATGCCCTATGCCCAGCTCCTCCCCATCCCACCCCTGCCCAGTGCAGTCCTGGAAAGCAGCCCCAATACCTTTCCAGCAGCTGGGCGGGGTCTTTGTATTTTGTATTTTAATGCCTGAAAAAGAACTTGCAAATCCAAATGGCTACAACTGGAGATCAAGTGCCCCTTAGGCTTTTAGTGGGAGCCAGAAATTCAAAATTTTATGTAAAATCTTCCATCTTAAAGGTTGGAAACAAATTTTTGTTAAAAGCACACACAGTTCAGACCCGGCCAAAAATACTTGGTTGAACTTATGAAATTGCCACTTTGAGAGACTGTATGTTGGCTGTTTGCCATGCTTGGTCTAAGATAATTAATTTTTTCAGGGTGGGGCATCATATTTTTAAAACTGAAGTATCACACACACACAGTAACACGTGTCTGCATGAATACTGAGTGTCCAGCCATTGCATCTCATGTTTATGCCCACCTGTGTCTGTGTGGCCGCCGCCTAGATGAAGATGTATTCATAGAACACTTCAGCACCTAAAATTCCCCACTGTGGTCTTCCCCTGCCAGTACTCACTTCCCCATTGAGGGGGTCTTCAATGGAGGACACAGCCTAATTAAGCGGGGGTCAGTGAGCCTCCCTGAGAGTGGGAGGGAGAAAGAGACATTGGGGGCTTCAGGGGCAATGGATGGAGACCTGTGCTG
The DNA here is from genome assembly GCF_009828535.3 of Hylobates moloch. Lineage (NCBI taxonomy): Eukaryota > Metazoa > Chordata > Mammalia > Primates > Hylobatidae > Hylobates > Hylobates moloch. The sequence goes on along the minus strand of NW_026652287.1, from coordinate 57,416,295 downwards.
CCCTAGGATGTTGAGGAGGAGACAGCTCCATGACATTCCTCGGGGAAACTTCTCAGACATTCAGCACCCTGAGTTCTGAAAGGGCTAAGGTCCGGTGGCCAGGGTTGGTGTGGAAAGAATGGACCACAACCTGGCAGTTGACTTCATAGACCTGAGTAGGCAGGGACTGAAGACATTTGAGTGTGCACTGTGTAGGCAACCAGCATTCCCATAGACCCCAAGGGCAGGAAGAAGCCCCTGCAGGGCTCTATGGGGTTTCTCCACAGCCCACTCGTAACAGCTGCCGAGGGAGTGGGTAGGAGGCAGTGAATGAACCCGAGTCATTTATTTAGGGGACACAGACACACAGTGCTTCTGTTTCTTGCATGGCCTGTAGGGAGCAAAAGGAGAGACATTACACTGATTGTGTTTGAATTTGTAAGTGGCAGGGCCTATCCTGCCAGACCGCGTGCCAAGCTGCATTAGCTGACAATCTGGCCTGGCCGGGAAGGGCTTGCACAAAGGAAGCGACATTTCTGCTGCTGGTCAGCCACGGGTGAACTTGCTTCCAGATTTTATGTTTTCCCACAGGTCTTAGAGGCTTTTTTTGTCATACACAAAGGGGAGGCTTTAGGGAGGGGCACGTGGCAGGGTATTCAAGCCCCTCAGTGAAGATAGACTCAGGTTTGCAACTTTTTTCTAATCCTGGAGGTAATTGGCTGCCACCCCTCTGTGGTAAGAAGAGATGCAAATGCCTTCCCCCCTGTGCAATGAGCAGGGCCTCAGAGGCTCAATTTTCACCTGGTGACTTGTTGCCTTGTGTTAATGAGGCTTTTAAACTGTCTTTTGCACTTTCTCCCTCAGATGGAAGGTGGCCTTGCTTGGCAAGTGCTAATGGCTCCTGTTGTAACTCTTGGCAGTGGAGTGGAGGAAACTTCTTCTCTCCACTCCCAAGGAGCCGACTTGGAGGCTGTCCTTCCTTTCAAGGTGACTGAGCAAGTGAGTCTCACCAGGTCTTGGGGATGCACCAACAGCTTTCTTTGCCTGGCCAGATAGGACAGGGACCCTCTCGTCCAGCTCCCACCAGCCTCACTTCTCTCTCCTTGGCATCCCGTGAGCATGGTCGCTGCCTTGTTCAAATGAGGGTGGGGGGCTGAGAGCCCCTGCTCCAGATCTAGCAGCCACAGACATCCTTGTACCCCAGCTTTGAAGGTGAGGCTTTGTCGTTAGGCAGGCGTGGTGGAAGCAGTCTTTACAACAGAAATGGAAATTGCATTAATAATGGCCAGGACTGTCGTGGAAACTCCAGGTACACATAGCTGGGCTGGGCCCTTTCTGTCTAGGATCACCATAGCCCCCTGAAGAAAGAGTGGTTTTATTTTTTTAAACAGATGAGAAAACTGAGATTAGAGGATTCTTTATTAATTATTACTATTGTTGTTGTTATTTTTGAGACGGAGTCTCACTCTGTCACCCAGGCTGGAGTGCAGTGGTATAATCTTGGTTCACTGCAATCTCTGCCTCCAGGGTTCAAATGATTATGCTGCTTCAGCCTCCTGAGTAGCTGGGATTACAGGCACCTGCCACCATGCCCAGCTAATTTTTGTATTTTTAGTAGAGACAGGGTTTCACCATGTTGGTCAGGCTGGTCTCAAACCCCTGACCTCGTGATCCACCTGTCTTGGCCTCCCAAAGTGCTGGGATTACTGGCGTGAGCCACCTCACCCAGCCACACCCAGCCTTTTATTATTATGTTTTATTTTGTAGAGACAGGGTCTCACTATGTTGCACAGGCTGATCTTAAACTCCTGGCTTCAAGCAATCCTCCTGAGGTGGGGTGAGTAATCTCACCTCAGCCTCCCACAGAGCTGGGATTACAGCTGTGAGCCACCATGCCCGGCCAATAGAGGATTCTAAGTAACTTGTCCAATGACTCTAAGCTGGGATTCTGAATCCAAGTCTCTCGGGTTCTGAGTCTATTCCCTGATGAAACGAGAGTTTGCCTGGAGAGTAACAAATGACTCTCCATGAGAAGGCAGAGAAGCAGGTATTCATCAACAGGAGTTTTATTACTTGGCACAAGTAAGGAGGATATGAGCGTATTCTCCCAAGCAGTGTGTCCCTGAGGGAAAGAGATGGCAGGGTTTTGTCGGGTGATGGAGAGGAGAGAGGGTGCACCATCGCATGGACAGGAGGGGTCCCCTGGTGCAGATGCAGTGAGTTCATGCCAGCACATGGGTCGCGTGTCATGCTGATGAAACTGTGGCTCCTCCCGGAGTGGTCATGAGGAAAGCTCTCTTGGGTTCATTTATACATTGCCCAGCTCTATCGGGAGCTGCTTTTAACCAAGTAGGTGACCACGTTCCTCACAGGGATTAAGAGAAATAGGCTGCAGGGCAGGAAGCTGTGCACCAGGCTGATGGCTCCGTTGATTAAATTCCTATAATCCCGGGAGATCTTCCCTGTCTGCTTACACATGCATGTGTTTTCTGGTTCCCCAGGAGCCACAGAGGCAAACCAAGTGTGGAACCCTATGATCTCACACAGGTCATATGCCCGTGAAGCCAGCCCTGGGTAAGGTGGACTGAGTGTAATATACATAGACACCAACAAGCAAGAAAATGCTGGGGGGATAACCTCCTAAGGTTATCCCCCTGAGACTTTGCCATTAAGAAATGCAGGCCTTGTATGCTAAGAATTCAATCCTCAAAAGAGCCAATAGAAACTCAAGGTTTTGTAGGAAGCTGCCTGTTATTTAATAGTTTGTTCATTCACCCACCTAATATCGATTCTCCCGTCTTACTTGATAATAGAATCGCAGCTTCATCAAGGCAGAAAGGTGCTCACCTAAACAAGGTGCTTCCCAGGCCCCCAGTGCCCTGGCCAATGGAACATGGGCAGAGGCCTGCTGGGGACACCTGAGAAAGTTTTATTTCCCGACCCAGGTGGCATTCCTCCCTTCTAGGTCCTTCTGTGTCCTTCTGTCTTCTTGGCTGAGGTGGAGTGGCCGGGGAACACCTGTAGTGATGAGGTGGCCTTGAGAACAAAAGCACAAGCTAGAGATGGTGGGCTGGACAGCCCAGAAGCCTGGGGTCTGGGTAGCATCTCAGAGTCACTATGTCAGCCCCTAGCTGCCTCCCTGGATTTCCTGGCCCACTAGAAAACAAACAAACAAACTCTATGAGGCTGAGCTACTTGAGTTTCTCATACATGCAATGGCAATCTCTAACAAACATGGCCGCTGGTTGGAGCAGCTTTAAAATCCAAGCAGCAAACCCCAAACTCACAGCTGTGGCTGCACTGGTCCCCAGCCTGTGCAGTGAGGGCCTCTGAGCAGGAGTGAAGAGTGTGCCCCTCCCTTCTCCAGTCTCCCATTCTTGCTGACCCTCTCAACAGCCAGGCTGGCCCTTCAGCATCACACGGCATTCCTGTACCTGCTGTGGGGGGACATAACCCTGGCTGCCCACAGCTGGTCTCTCTTGAGAAAGGCAAACTTCTAAATCCCCTTCCCAGTTGGGCAGGGTCTCAGGATGACTTCTGGCTAATTGATGTGGCCAGGGCCTGGGCTGAAGCTTAGAAGAGTGATGTGAGGGACCCACGCGAGTGTTTCTCCTGCTGCGGCAACTGCAGAGGCCTGGAGTTGAGATGGTGGGGTCACCAGACAAGGGCAGCCTGGATCACTGAGTCACTACATGGAGGAGGATGGCCACAGAGTCACCTAGATTCACAGTGGACTTTGCAGGAATGAGAAATGAGTGCGGTTGAAGCCACGGCATTTTAGAGTTATTTACTATCCCAGCTCAGCCTGGTCTAATCTAATTCGCCTCCTGCTCCCGTTGCAAATGTGCGCTAAGGGCAGGACTCAGGAGCTTGGGTTAGAATGTTTACTGCCAGGTTCAAAACCAGCCTGGCCAACATGGTGAAACCTTGTCTCTACTAAAAATAAAAAATTAGCCGGATGTGGTGGCACATGCCTGTAATCCCAGCTACTCAGGAGGCTGAGGCAGGAGAATCACTTGAACCCAGGAAGCAGAGGTTGCATTGAGCCGAGATCGTACCATTGCACTCCAACCTGGGCAAAAAGAGCAAAACTCTGTCTCAAAAAAAAAAAAAAAAAAAAAAAGAAAAAGAAAAAGAAAAGAAAAAGAATGTTTACTGTCAGGATGTACTCCTCAGTTGGGGGTGCTTTCACCTGCATGGTGAGATTTGGGGCAGCATATTGAAGGGTAGCTGGGGGTCTGAAGGAAGTGGCATATCTTCAGGTATCTCATGTTATAGGTAGCAGGTATGGGCTAAGGCACAAAAGCATAAGCCCTGGGTGTGGTGAGCTGGTGCCTAGGGCTCCACTCGTGCCCACACAAAGCTCTGGGCCTCCAATCACTATATCATTCACCCACAATCACTGTTGAAAGTGATAAGGTCTTGCTTCAACTGGCTGAAGCTACAAAGAATGAACTGGCCTAGAAATCAAGAAGTTCTGGGTTTCAGGTGTGACTGAATCCAGACGCTTAAATCACGTTGTAAATCCTCCCTCCCATTTCACTCTCTCTCGACTCTGCTTCCTTTGGCGTTAGTGTCCCTCTGAAGCAGGTGTCCTAGACACCGTGGATCTCAGCACTCCAGCCTTCATTTGACCGGGGGTTGAGAGGCAGCATGACTCCCCCAGGCACCTTCCCATTGGGGTCCCGCCTGCACGACAGCTTCCCCACCAGCCCCTGACACACACATCCAGGCTGGGGCTTGGGGTGCTTGAAGCAACCAGCACCTGGTGACCCCTGCCTGGTGGCCTCTTGATGCTTTCAAGCCTTGGGAGGTCCTTGTCTCCACTGAATATCCTCCAGGCCTCCTTGTGGCTCTCCTTAACCCTGTTTCTATCCTGCCTGAACTTTCTAATAGGGTTCTGGAAAATAAAGGGAAACAGAAATGTGACAGATGACTGTGCTGTCCAATTAAGCGTCTCATGGACACATGGAGGGGCTGCTGCTACCCGGTGCTGTGCAGAACTGCCCCAGGTCATTCCATTACATGCCTGAGGATAGGTTTCTTTTCTTTTCTTTTTTTTTTCAGATGGGCTCTTGCTCTGCTGCCCAGGCTGGAGTGCAGTGGCGCCATCTCGGCTCACTGCAACCTCCGCCTCCCAGGTTCAAGCAATTCTCTTGCCTCAGCCTCCCAAGTAGCTGGGACGATAGGCACTTGCCACCGTACCTGGCTAATTTTTTTATTTTTTAGTAGAGATGGGGTTTCACCATGTTGGCCAGGTTGGTCTTGAATCCTGACCTTGTGATCCACCCGCCTCAGCCTCCCAAAGTGTTGGGATTACAGGCCTGAGCCACTGCGCTTGGCTGAGGATAGGTTTCTTAAAGTGAGAGGGATTTGGTTCTTGCATTAGCTTCACGGTCGTGTTGTTTCCATGGGGCTCTCAGACATGACTTAGAGGAGGATCACTACACTGCATCTCAGGGGTGCTCACCGTCTTGTCTCCACCAGGAATGAATGCTCTGTGTGTGTGTGTGTGTGTGTACATGTGTTGGCACACATGTGTGTCTACCGCCCCAGGGATTTGTGTACTGTGTGTATGCAGTGCCAGCACTGTACTGTACCAGCCATGGCAGCAGCCACTGCTTGAACAGCAGTGATGGGCAGGGCACTCTGTTACACATCAGATGGGAGCACCAAAGACTGTGTTTCCCCAATCCAGAGAAGACAATGCTTGTGAGGACTCCCTAGTGGGAGCTGTCCCCAGGAATATTCAGGAGGGAAGTGGGAAGTGGGGCTGGGGAGAAAGGGAGACCCAGCAAGGATGTGGTATGAAGCCAAGTCACACAGAGGATGACTTTGGGGACTGCATTGGATCTCAGAGCTGCCCACACCCCAGGGCAAGAGGCCTGGTGTGTTTATGCCCCTGTATATGCAGACACCGCCTGGCATTGGGTAAGTGTTGGTTGGGGTGGGGTTGAGGAGGTGCACATGTCCAGGTGCTTTTGGCTCTTCCTTAAAGGCACACAAAGTAGATTCCGGAAGTTTAAGGTCAACCTTCCAACTAAGACACACCCCTTCTGGCTTGGGGTGAGCACCAGGACAGGGACTGGTAAAGGGACCCAAGGAACTATGGACAGAGTCTAACAGCATCTGCTACAGTAAGTTATGTAACCCTGAGAAAGTTCAACCCAAACCAACCTAAGACACTCACATCTAATGTTCATTATTGCCAGTGAGTAGATGAGGAAATTGAGGCTTGAAAAGTTGAAGAAACTGATTGCATGTCTCTGTGTAGAAGCCGGAGTTCAAACCCGGCCCCTCCCTCCCAGGACTTTTTCCATGCATGGGGCTACGGGGCCCTGGGAGAGCCCCTGGGCTGCTTCATGGAGTGGAGGGTGAAATAATGAGAGTCGTGCTCCCACAAAAAGCACAAGGGTGACTCCAGCAGACAGAGGACTGCCAAGGAGTGGCCCCGGCTCTTGGATCTGTTCATCTAGGCTGGGCACCAAATCTCTCCCAATACAGGTCCCTGGAGGAGGGGCCAGAAGTACGGGGAGGATTTTGCCCTCGTGAAGAAAGCTCAGCCTCAGAGCTCATAGTGTTGGGGGCCTGGAGGGTTGGACGGGAGAGCCCAGCACCTGGCGTGTGCTCGTAAAGGATAGAGTCCTGGACTGAGGACCCGACTCCTAGGATATACATGGTCCAAACACTCCCGTAATATGACAGGAGAACTGAGGCCAAGAAAGAAAGACCTTGATCCAGGTCACATGGTATAGTTGGCAGGACTCGAGAAGATGAGTACATACTTTTAATGCCACAGCACACATCTCAGGAACAGACAATTTCTTAAGAGCTGGTTTTCACCAGACCTTTCTCAGGGATCTTAGTCAGGGGAGGGCCACCTGGTTGCAAGTGACTGAAACTCATCTCCAGGTGGCCTGAGCGGCTCCCACAGCTGAAGGGACTGAATTGGCTCCCACAACTCAGAGGGCTAGAGACTGCTCCAGGCTCCCATGAGGCTGCCATGCACCTTCACACTCTACTGCTTGGCTTTGCTTTCTTCTATGATTGCCTCAACCTTGGGCAGAGTCTACCTATTTGTGGCCAGGTGGCCCTCGGCTGCCTCTTGCAGATGTGCAAGCACCACCTCCCCAAGGATTCCAGCAGCATCCCCAGGGCAGAGGCTCAGCTTGGATTACACACCTATCCCAGAGCCAACCCCTCACTTCTTATTGGCCAGGCCTAGGCCAAATGCCCTTCTGAAGTGTGTATGTGTGTGTGTGTGTGTGTATGTGTGTGTGTGTTTGTGTGTGTGTGTGTGTGTGTATGCTCACAAACTTTTTAGATTGACAGAAGTCTGGTTCCACAGAGAAAAATCAGGTCACTGTTACTAGAAGAATGGAACCTGGATGTTGGGCTGGAAGGAGTTGCAGGAGCCCCTTCCTACAAATGCCGTTTCCTCACATGGACTCAGAAAGCTGGGAGGCCAGGGCAGGAGAATCACTAGAGGCTAGGAGTTCAAGACCAGCCTGGGCAACATAGTGAGACCCCATCTCTACAGATATAAATATTAGTTGGTTGTGGGGGTGCACCTGTGGTCCCAGCTTCTCAAGAAGCTGAGATGGGAGGATCCTTTACGCTCAGGAGTTTGAGACTTCAGTGAGCTGTGACTGCACCACTGCACTCCAGCTTGGGCAACAGAGTGAGACCCTGACTCAAAAAAGGAAAAAAAAAAAAATAACAACAGCTTTCAGGTTAAGGAAAGCTGTGGCATCAAATCCAGTGCAGCTCTTGATTCTTAGAGCAGGAGGGTGTCCTGGGTTGGGTTTTTCTGAAGCTGTGCCTGGGATTCAGGTGCAAATGAGTTTTCAAGGGGAGAGGAAAGAGAAAGGGCAGGCTGGAGAGGAGCAGGATTGGGAACCAGGAACACTGAGCAGAGGCGGTGAGTACCCAGCTTGTCTTCACTGAGCTGGGAGCAGATCCCTCGGTTGCTGAGTCTGGGCTGCTGGTGACTCACCATTCTCTAGAGAATCACCTGGGGTTAACAAAGTTTATATTTCCCAGGATTGGTCCATAGCCAAGGGCTAACTGATATGGGAATATGAAAGACCACCCGTACCCTCAAGTGGGACAACTGGGCAGTACCGTCTCCCCTCTGTTCCCAGAGCACCCTCTGTGATCAGGCTGAGGCCAGACTTCAGAGGAACCCACGTCTTTGCCTGCCTCTTCACTGCTCCTCCTTGCTTTCCCCACTTCTGCACACATTTCATCAGAAAGTGTTCTCTGTAAAAGAGTTTCATAAAAATCCTCCTCTCGGGCTCTACTTCGAGGGACCCTAACACAGGTCCAGCTGCAGGGTTGCAATTTCAGGGCAAGTCCTAGACGTAGCCTGATCCTGTGCTCTGGAGTCTAAATATACCCGAGTTTCTCCCACTTCAAGGCAAGGAATGTGGGCTTTGCAATCTCACACCAGTGATTAACCAAGATGAGGAGTGGAGGTGGAGAGCATAGCTTCCAGGCGTTCCTGGCTGTCTGCTTGGAGAAGGTGGCTCTGGTAGCCCAAGAGAAAGTGCCTGAAGACTCTTGCAGGTGGGGGCCTTTTGTAGCCAAGCCCACAAAATAGAAGATGGGCTGCTACAAAAGGATTCAAAGGATTGAGTGGGTCACCAGCACTGCCTACATCATAGGGAAAGAAACCAGGCTGCATAGAACTTTGAAAATCAAGATTTCTAATTTCGTACCAGCTTAACTATTGGCAGCCACAAGGGTTCTGTAATTAGCTGACAACAGGTTGCTGTTTATCAATTTGTTGCTACTCATATAACAAGAAGTAGAGAATACAGTACTTACAAACCCTTGTAATGAAATATTTTTCCTTTATTGAGGCTGTGTTTATATAGATGCACATTAGTTTAAACTTCTTGACCTCATTTGCATTCTAAAATTATATCATAATTTCCTTTTCCCAAATGCATTCACTCTTAATTAATCTTAACCGCTCTCGAGATTTTCTGATTTCTATTATCACTATTTAAAGTCGAGAAGACTTTTAATGGATCTAAATCACATACTCAAATTAGTTTCTTTTTCTAAAGTTATAATGACTTGAAATTTTATTTCATTTGGGCCCAAAGTATTACCTGAAAAGTAATTTGATTGTTTTATAATTTAAATCATCTGTGTGGAATAAAATTCATTAACCTTATTTACATGTGTGTAAAAATTACGATACTCTAACCAATTAACACTTATAAAAAGCGTGCCTTATTTTACAGCATGGAGTTTTGACTTGTACTCTGTCATACACATCTCTGAGCCCATTTAGCTCCAGAAACCTAGGGATAGGTGTTGATTTCCAGTTTTGCCTAAAACTAGTAATTTAGTTGTTTCTCTAGACAATGTGGTATGTGGAAGTTGTGTCTTCACCTCGCAGGACTGAAGGAGCAGTGGGCTATTGAGGCTGAACTTCAGCATCATCTTCCCAGGAGAGTAGGGGAGCACTGACCCCCCATAGGGCCTTTCCTGGAGGCCCTTACTGGGAGATTGAGGCTATCTGATGGGAAATGTCAAACCCTGGATATTGGATCCTTTCTTTCAGAGATCTACCCCGGAGATGCACAAACACATCATTCTTTGGACAGCCCTTGCTGGGCACAATGCTGGAAATTGTTTTCCTTTTTTTTTTTTCTTTTTGTTTTTATGAAACAGAGTCTCACTCCATCACCCAGGCTGGAGTGCAGTGGTGCGATCTCAGCTCACTGCAACCTCCACCTCCTGGGTTCAAGCGATTCTCCTGCCTCAGCCTCCTGAGTAGCTGGAATTACAGGCATGCACCACCATACCTGGCTAATTTTTTTATTTTTAGTAGAGACAGGGTTTCACCTTGTTGGCCAGGCTGGTCGCAAACTCCTGACCTCAAATGATCAGCCTGCCTCAGCCTCCCGAAGTGCTGGGATTACAGGCACGAGCTGCCCCACCTGGAGATTCTTTCCAAAGCAAGCCTCAAGGAGCTCCTGATGTGGTTAAGACACTCACCTACAAGGCTGAGTGCAGTGGGTCTAGTTTTGGCTTTGTTTTTAATTTAAATTTTATTTCAACTTTTATTTTAACTTCGGTGGGTACATGTGTACATTTGTTACATGAGTGTATTGTGTGATGCTGAGGTTTGGAGTACGATTGATCCCATCACCCAGTTAGTGAGTACAGTACCCAATAGGTAGGTTTTCCAGCCCCTGCCCTCACCCTCTCTCTCTCTCCTCTAGGGGTCCCCAGTGTCTGTTGTTTCCATCTTTGTGTCCATATGTGTGCAATGTTCGGCTCCCACTTGTAAGTGAGAACATGCAGTGTTTGTTTTTCTATTTCTGTGTTAATCCTCTTAGGATAATGGCCTCCAGCTGCATCCATGTTTCTGCAAAGGACATGATTTTGTTGTTTTTTTATGGCTGCATAGTATTCCATGATGTGCATGTACCACAATTTCTTTTCCAGCTCACCATTGATAGGCACCTGGGTTGATTCCATACCTTTGCTGTTGTGAATGGTGCTGTGGTAAACACATGAGTGTAGGTGTCTTTTCTGGTAGAATGATTTATATTCCTTCAGATCTATATTAGTCATGAGATTGCTGGGTCGGATGGTAGTTCAATTTTTAGTTCTTTAAGTAATCTGCAAACTGCTGTCCCCAGTGGCTGAGCCGATGTGCGTTCCCACCAGCAGTGGATAAGTGGTCCTAGGCTGTGGCTTGAGTCCAGGCTTTGGCTCCTGCTACCTGTGTGATCCTACATTTCAAGTTCCCTGTCACCTGGACCATCAACAGAGCCTCCTTGCAGGCCCTGTGTACTGCCCTCACCTCCAACATTTCTTTTGCTTTATTTATTTCGAAGCATGAGGCCAATTGAATCAATATCTACTCATGAGCTTTCCATGGTTTTCCATTGCTGCCTGCATGGACAGAGCCCCTCACCTTGGCCAGCTCACCCACCACCCCACCCCTGCCCCCCAGCCCCACTGCCCTGCATCCATCTTTGCACTTACCGCATCCTCCCGAGCCTTGCTGTTCCTTCGCTTGGAGTGTCCTTCCCTCCCTTCCTTGCCAAGTAATCTCTAACTCACCATTCCTGCTTCAACTTGAAGGTCACTTTGACTTCCTTGACTGGGTCACATCCCACATGGGCCTCTTGTAGAAGAAGTTGCTAATCTTCCTCTCTGTCATGGCCCTGACCACAGTTGCAATTTCCCATTTGCTATTGTGACTGTATCCTTTCTATCCCTTATGCAAAAGCTCTGTAAAGAAGTCAAAAAATAACAGATGCTGGTGAGGCTATGGAGAAAAGGGAATGCTTATACACTGCTGGTGGGAATGTAAATTAGTTCAGCCATGGTGAAGAGCTGTTTGGAGATTTCTCAAGGAACTTGGCACTGCCATTCTTCCCAGCAATCCCATTACTAGGTATATAATTGAAAAGAAAACAATCCTTCCACCATAAAGACACCTGCACTTGTTTCTTCATCACAGCGCTATTCACAATAGCAAAGACGTGGAATCAACCCAGGTGCCAATCGGCAGTGAGCTGGATGAAGAAAATATGGTACATATCGCCATGGAATACTACACAACCATATAAAAGCATGAAATCATGCCCTTTCCAGACACATGGATGCAGCTGGAGGTCATTATCCTCAGCAAATTAATACAGAAACAGAAAACTCAAGACCACATGTTCTGTCTTATAAGTGGGAGTTACACAGTGAGCGCACGTGGACACAGAGATGGGAGCAGCAGACACCAGGGCCTACTTGAGGGTGTGGAGGGTAGGAGGGTGAGGATTGAAAAACTACCTATTGAGTACTATGCTTATTACCTGGGTGATGGGATCATTTGTACCCCAAACCTCGGTGACACCCAATTTACTCATGTAACAAACCTGCACATGTACCCCTTGAATCTAAAATAAAAGTTGAAAAAAAAACAAAGCTCTGTAAAGTCAAGGGCCAATTGGTTTCTCGCTTCCCATTCTCTTCCCATCCTGTAGCTTAGGTCTGGCTTCTTAATTAACAAATGTCGAGTTAATTATGAACAAATATGATCTCACTGTTCTCTTACTTTAAAAGAAGGAAACTCAGTCTCACAATCTCCCTATGAGGCTGATACTCAGTGAGATTATATGTAAGGCATCTAGCCGGTTGCCCCCAGCTGTACCACCTCTGTCCTCCCCTGGGGATATGTAGGCTTCTGGCTGGGAGCCAGCAGCGGTGAGGTGGGACACAGTTCCATTTAGCGATCTAGGTGCACACACCTGGTCACAGACCTGATTCACACCTCTGTCTTTGATTTTCTATTTCTAACACTCTGGGCAGTGAATCCCATCAAAAATAAATAAGATAATCCCATCAAGAATCAAGAAGAGAATGAAGACAGCGCATTGCTCTTGGGAGCTTTGTCTTGAATTTCAGATTCCTCTTGGGCTCAGAATTACCCACCTGAAATGAGAAAGCTAGATGAGGCCCTCCCACCCAACTGGCACTGCCCTTCAAGACCCAGCCTTTCTCTGGGCTCCAGACAAAACCGAGCCTCAGGCATCTCTGTGAGCTGGGCTGATGGACGTCATTTGCTCAGGTACGTCCCTGGTGAGAACGTCCTGTCACTATATCCTTGGCTTCTGGCCTTGGCTATGTTTGCATTTTGGCTGTGCAGGCCATGGGAAAGTGACAGTGAACCTCAGAAACGTCCCCAAAATCCCCAGGCCTCAAATGACAAGAGTGATAGTTGGCAGACAGAAAACTCCTGGGCATTATTTTGGGGAAAATCTCTACAGGACAGAAAGAGGACTCTGGGGACTGTTACTCAGTCTAGGAACATTACAGGGCAGGATATGTCTCACTTTCCTTCAGAAGGGAAACAGGCCGGGCGCAGTGGCTCATGTCTGTAATCGCAGCACTTTGAGAGGCTGAGCCGGGAGGATCACTTGAGGCCAGGAGTTCCAGACCAGCTTGGGCAACATAAAAAGACCCCGTCTTTACAGAAAATAAAAATATCAGCCGGGTAAGGTGGCATGTGCCTTTACTTCCAGCTCCTTGGGAAGATCGCTTGATCCCAAAAGTCCGAGGCTACGGTGAGCTATGATCACACCACTGCACTTCAGTTTAGAGGACAGAGCAGGACTGTCTCAAAAAAAAACTAAAAAATGCACAGAGGAAAACCTGCGGCCCGAGTGCAGAGACATGGTCCCAGCTCCATTTGATTCTGCTGCGGGCCGACTTGATGACTGCAGCCTACCACCTTCTCTCTGCTGGTGTTGGGTCCACCTTTTGTAAAAAGAGCATGGTCATATTGGGTTGACATCCTCTGAACCCCTGAGCCAACTCTCATTCTTCCATGTCTTCTGGCCAGGGCCACTTGCACAGCAGTCCAAGGAATTCTAGGCATTTGGGTCTCCAACCTGCTGCTAAATTGTGTGGATGCAGACTGGGCGCTTTTATTCACAGCCTGAGCCTTGGTTTTCTTTCTGTCAAGATGCAAATTTTCTTCTATTTGTTGTCAATGGACCCCAGGCAGTTCTATCTCCCTGAAGGCCCCTCTCCTTGTTCATTGCTGGGAAAGAGGAGAGGCGAGCCCATGGCTGTTCTGTGTGGTGCCTGAGACATGTGAATTCCCACCAGCTCATTGAGAATGATATTCAACAGCGACCCTTGCAGACCTCCTGGTACCATTAACTCTCCCTTAATGCCTCAAGGCCCTGTTCCTTTTGCAGTCTGGTTTTCTTGTGTGACTGAGCAGAAATTATGTCTCCAAGATCTTGGTGGCATTTGCAGGTATTCATTAGTCCTGAAAACACACCTGCTTTGCGCTCAATGCTGCAGGCACCTGCGTTTCTCCAGGTCTCACAGCACTCTGGTCAGGGCGGGTTTTCTGGTTTTCTAAACAACAGTAATTCAGACCTCACTGGCTCCTGGCAGGACCTCGGTTCTCTGAAAACTTTCTTCTCTGAGTGATTTAGAAAATACCAGCAGTGGGCCTCACAGCGACCTGGAAATAGTCATCCATGTTTGGAGGGTTGAATGGTATCCCCCAAAATTCATATCCACCACGAACCTCAGAATGTGACTTTACTTAGAAAAAGGGTCTGCAGATTAATTAAGATGAGGTTATACTGGATTAGGTTGGGCCCAAAATCCAATGGCTGGTGTCCTTCTAAGAAGAGGACAGACACACACACACACACACACACACACACACACACACGAGAAGGCAATGTGAAGACAGAGGCCCAGACTCAAGTGATGCTTCCACAGGCCAAGGAATGCCTGGGGCCCCCAGGAGTTGGAAGAGGCCAGGCATTCTCCCCTGGAACCTTCAAAGGGAGTGTGGCCCAGCTGACACCTGTGGATTTTGGACTCCTGGTCTCTGGAACTATGAGAGAATATATTTGTGTTGGTCCAAGCATCTGGTTTGTGGTATGTATCTGCCATGGCAGCCTGAGGAAACTGCTGAACATGCTTCTGCACCAGCCCTTCTTGGACATTCTCCCCCACGAAACCCACTCGAGGATGGGGCTCCTGAAACTGTGCTTATTGCTGTCCCCAGCAGCCATCCTTGCTCCTGTTCTGTGGGAAAGTATTTGGTTGTAAGTCAAGGCTCCTGGGATTGCAGTGACTTCAGTAACAGGACTGCGCTTTTCTATTAGAGTGGTAAATATAAAAGCAGGATGTTTGCGGGATTTTAGAAGCTCGGAGTCTGCCAAATTCATTTCTTAGGGTTCTCTCCATCTCCCCTCATGGCTGCAGAATGGCTACTGGAGATCTGAATATTCTGTATCTACAAGCAGGAAGGGCTAAAGACACAGCTCTCTTTCTTTTTTAACCAAAGAGAAAATGATTATCTGAAGCCCCCAGCAATTCCTCAAGTCCCCTCAGCCAGAATTCACCTTTTGCCCACCCTGGCCACCTCCCATGAGGGCAAGTTTCCTGGAGAGCTCAGCTCCAGGCACCTGTGTCCGGAAAGCTGCCTGGTCAGCAGCTGCTGCCCCCAGCTCTCCCGCCTTGCCAGCTGGCTGTGAACTTAAGCTTCCTTTTCTCTGCTGGGATGCTACTCTGCTCACTCATACCCGAAGCGGTGGCCTGTGCTGGGTCCTTTCTAGGTCATTGCTGTTCTGCTGCGGGTCCCACTGCCAAGTGACCCAGTCCTCACCAGCCCCTTGTGGATTGCAGCAGAGGGGATGGACTAACCCAGCTCACATGCCTGCGAGGCCAGTGCTCACCTCTCATCCAATCGCTCATTGCTAGGAGGTCACATAGGTGATTACATACCCAGCGGGGCCGGTGGGTGGGGCTGATTTTGGAGAATGGCCTATGCTCAGGGTTGAAGCCTTAACATATGTCTAATGTGAAGTTTGTCCACCAGAACATTGCCATGAAAGAAGGTGAAATGTCAAGAGAATGGGCAAGTCTCACCCAGACCGACCCGTGGACTCAAGACTTTATCAGTTTCACTGTTAGCTAGATGCATTAAAAATAAAGTAAAATAAGGTTGGGTGCGGTAGCTAATGCCTGTAATCCTAACACTTTGGGAGGCTGAGGCAGGCAGATCACCTGAGATCAGGAGTTCGAGACCAGCCTGGTCAACATGGCAAAACCCCGTCTCTATGAAAAATACAAAAATTAGCCGGGTGTGGTGGTGCAAGCCTGTAGTCCCAGCTACTCAGGAGGCTGAGGCAGGAGAATTGCTCGAACCCAGGAAGCAGAGGTTGCAGTGAGCTGAGATCGTGCCACTGCACCCCAGCCTGGGTGACAGTGCAAGACTCCATCTCAAAATAAAATAAAATAAAATAAAATAAAATAAAAATAAGAGAAAAATAAAGTAAAATCAAAATGAAAACTAGAAACGCCCTGGGGCAGGACAATGCTTGCCTTTAGAACATCCAGCTTTCCTTTCACAGCTAGTGTGCTGTTCTCTTTCTTTCATCACAATCCCACCCTTCGGTAAAGTATGGTTTATCTTATGTGTTTTAGCTCAAGCTTAGAGTATGGTCATTGTTGCAGAGCACTCCTGGGCCTAGAGCTGGAGCCCAAGAGAGCATTCACAGAATTCCTGGAGCTAGGGCCTAGGGAGGGTGAGGGGACACTGTGTATGCAACCCAGACCCCTTTCAGCAGCCAAGGATTTATTCCCAAGCTGTTGGAGGACAGCCGGAAGGTGGCCCTCTGCTGTGCTTTGGATAGTATTTTTGCTGAAGAAAACAGCCTCTGCCAGGTGCAGTGGCTCACACCTGTAATCCTAGGACTTTGGGAGCCTGAGGAAGAAGGATCGCTTGAGCTCAGGAGTTCAAGATCAGCCTAGGCAACATAGCAAGACCCCGTCTCTACAAAATACATTGATAAATAAATGATCCGAGTGTAGTGATGTGCATCTGTAGTCCCAGCTACTCAGGAAGCTGAGCCAGGAGGATGACTTGAGCTCAGGAGGTAGAGGCTGCAGTGAGCTATGATCGCATCACTGCACTCCAGCACAGGTGACACAGCAAGACACTGTCTCTTAAAAAATAAATAAATAAAAATTACAGAAGAAGAAGAAAAAAAAAAAAAACAGCCTCACCCAAGGTGACATAGGCTTCTCAATGACTGGTCAATTAAGGCTATAAAGTTTCAGCTCCTCCCCCATCAGGAGCATCTCTGCAGGGCCACTGCAGCTCCAAAGCTGCCTGCCAGGCGGCTGCAGTCTTTGTTGGTCCCAATCCCAGCCGGATATCTCCCTCTCTCTCTGCCTAATCCTGCTTCTTTCCCCTGCGTCCAACAGATATTGATCCCAACAGCACCTCCTAGTAAGCATCCTGACTGCTCCTCTCCATCTCAGAGCCTGCTCCCTGGGAAACCTAGTCCTGCGTGGAGTGCCCTGAGGCTTATAGGCTTTGTGCCATAAGGCTGAACCCATGCCTGGAGCAGCCCCACAATATTACAGACACCTCTGAGCTGAGGGACAAAGCAGGGGCTGCTGGACAATGGGACTTGCCCCCAAGCCTTGCTTCATGTCTGGCTCCTATGTGACCCCTTCTAGAAAGCCCTCAGGAAGACTGATCAGGCAAGGTGCTAGCAGAGAGTGGGCTGCCCAGGTCCACTGGCAGACACCCAGGTGGCATGGGATCTTCTGGAGCAGCACAGGCTCATGCTGTGACATTCAACACCATAGGTGTCTAAGGGAAAGTGGTTGGGGTGGGGGGCAATCTGCTTCATGCAGAGCCCTGATGCCTGGGGCTCTGTCCTCAGCCACGGGGTGACCCTGGGCTAAAGTGTTGGCTTTCTGCAGGAAGCATTCAGCTTCTAGAGTTGGGCAGGTGGAAAACCCCACACCCCCACACTGACAGCACTGGGAGGGTGACCTCTGAGGGATCCCACGAATGAGGCTTGTTCTGTTGGGAGAATCCCGGCCTCACCACTCTGTTCATCACAGATAATTAATCTTCTTCCTGCCCACCCACTCTCCCCTCCCCACTACTAAAAAAAGATTTTTTAAAAAGGCCCAGGAAGAATTCTCCATTCATCCTGCATGACTTGCAAAATTGAGTTAAGGGCCCCCAGGGGTCTTTGTTATTTTTATGTGACACTGATTAACCACTTTTCACTCCCCTGCATCTGAGCTCAGTCACTGACATTTTTGCACAGAAAAGCAACTTTCCTGAACTTCCTTCCTTCTTGTAAACAGAAACATTAAAACCGCTCCCAGCTGGGCCTGGTCTTTGAGCGACAGTCTTGGTTCCCTGAATCTTCCTGTAGGATCCTCTCTCTCTACTGCATGTCTTTAGGGCCATCACTGGGGGACACAGCACTGAAAGCAAATCTTAACAGACTATTATTTTTAAAGGATTTTTGTCTTAATAATTCTCCAGCCATAAGGGGTCTGAACCCTTATGAGACTGGAAAGACATGCACTTGTGTGAATAATTCCGACACCCTCAGCCCTCAGTGAGATTTGAAGATCAGATTCTTTGAAGGCAGGGGGTCTTGGTAAAAAGCAGCAGCCTGAGCTCTGCTGGGAGTGCTGCCCCCATTCTCCTTTGATCTGGGTCTTTGTCTTGGGGAGTGTATTAGCCTGGCTTCTCCAGAGTAATAGAACCAGTAGCATAGAAATAAATATAGATAGAGGTATAGACATGTAGATATACAAAGAAATTTACTATAGGGAATCAGCTCCTGTTTACTATTGGCTCAGATTTACTATAAGGAATTGGCTCAGATTATAAAGGCTGAGAAGTCCAAGTCCTACAGCTATCAAGCTGGAGATCCAACAGAGCCAATGGTTTAGCTCTAGTGTGAGTCCAAGGGCCTGAGAACCAGGAGAGCTGGTGGTATCAGTTTCAGTCTGAATCCAAGGCCAAGGGCAGGAGACAACAGACATCCCAGCTCTAAGACAGTCAGACAGAGAGAAAGAATATTTTCTCACTCAGCCTTTTATTGTATTTAGGCCTTTAACAAATTGCATGAGCCCTGCCCACCCCCCACACTGAATAACTCTGCTTTACCCAGTCTAACCATTTTGATGTGAGTTTCATCGAGAAACGCCCTCATTGATATGGTTTGGCTGTGTCCCCACCCAAATCTCATCTTGAATTGTAGCTCTCATAATTCCCACACATTGTGGGAGGGACCCAGTGGGAGATAATTGAATTTTGGGGCAGTTTACCCCATACTGTTCTCATACTAGTGATTAAGTCTCATGAGATCTGATGGTTTGATAGGGAGTTTTTGCTTTCACTTGGCTCTCATTCTTTCTTCTCTGCCACCATGTAAGACATGCCTTTCGCCTTCTGCCATGATTGTGAGGCCTCTCCAGCCATGTGGAACTGTGAGTCCATTAAACTTTTTTCTTTAGAAATTACTAAGTCTTGGGTATGTCTTTATCAGTGGTGTGAAAACAGACTAATAAACTCATAGTCACACCTAGAATAATGTTTAACCAAACCAAATGTCTTGGCACCCCATAGCAGTCAAGTGGACATATAAAATTAACCAGTGCAGAAAGGAAGGAGCTAATGATACAGTGGATTAGTCAAAGAACCACCCATAGTCCCTTGGCCAGGTTTGGGATTAGAGAGGTGAGGGAGCTGATCTGGGACTGCAGTGAACAAGCAGGAGTGCCTCTCGATGCTTTCTGTCTCTCAGAGCTGGAGGATCCCGTGAGCATCACTTACCCCGCATGAGCCCTTCTGTTCCAGGCTTCTCTGGCTGGGTGTCCCTTGCTAGCTCGTGGCCCTAGCCCATGGTCCACAGTTCAAGTGGGATTTTCATCCTCGTTGGGCTCACCCTTGGCATAAAGAAGACATGGCCTTCTCCTAGGAGAAAGATCTCTTATGGAGATCCTGAAAGCAAAGATTTTCATTTGAGAAAAAGGCATCTCACAAAAAGGCACCTGACATGGTTGGGATGTTTTGTCCCCTCCAAATCTCATGTTGAAATGTGGTCCCCATTGTGGGAGGTGGGGCCTGGTGGGGGCGTTGGGTCATGGGGGTGGATCCCTCATGGATGGCTTGGTGCCATCCTCCTGGTGATTAGTTCATGGGAGAGCTGGTTGTTAGAAAGCCTGGCACTCCTCCTTTCTCTCTGCTCCCTTTCACACCATGTGAGGTCTGCTTTCTTCTGCCTTCTGCCTTGAGGAGAAGCTTCCTGAGGTATCACCAGCAGCTGAGCAAAGCTGGTGCCATGCCCCTTGTACAGCCCGCAGAACCATGAGCCAATTAAACCTCTTTTCTTTATCAATCGCCCAGCCTCAGGCATCCTTCATAGCCACACGAGTGGACTGACACAGCAGGCATACATGGGTCCTCTGTCAATTAGGAATTCCTATCAGCGCAAAATAGTTAAGATGTGAAAAATAGTGCTTAAACAAAACAAAAGATCAGAAAAACACACAAAAGAATGAAAACATCGTATTTTTTCCTCAGGTAATGAAAGTTGTGAGCAGCCAGAGCTGTATGCAGCTCCACTGGCACGGAGGATTCTGTCTCCTTCCTCCTGGCGCTCTGCTTGTCTTGGGCAAGGACCTTCAGGTTCCTGATTCTCCGATGAATCTGTGTGAAGCAAGGGAGAGAGGGGGGTGAGTCTGGCAGTGCTGGGTGTAGAGAAAGGAGCCTGTCCTCTCAATCAACCCCTCTCCTCTTTGACAGAACTTTCCCGAAAGTTCTGTCCCATGACTTCAGCTGACTTCTCATTGGCTGTCCCTGCCTGGAAGGAAGCTGGGATTTGAACCTCTGACACCTTCGAGAAAACTGTGACTCTGCACATCGGTATCCTAGCCACCTGCTTGCTGGTGCCTGTTTGCCATGGGACTTCCTGACCTTCCTTGCCCTCTCAGCCCTGTTTGTTTTTAGAGAAAGTTTTAGTACGATGTCAGGCCCTGTGTTCTTTCTCCCACTTGCTCAGAATATATCTGTGTTGTAGTTATCAGGGACAGGACAATGATATCCTACTTTAAGCCAGAAGAATGATCTATAGCTCCAGCAACCACACTGTGAAGGAGCAGGATGGAGCTCTCCTTGGCCCTTCCCAGAGTCAGGGCCCGGGAAACCATCAGGTCTCTAGTCCCCCTCTCTGTCTTTCTCTCGTTCCTTTCACTTTCCTCTGCACATGGACTTTGGCTATGTTCCATCTACTTAAATCACTTTTGCCTCCCATCACAGGTCAAGGATGGGGGTGTACAGACTCCTGTCCTTCCACTCCACAGCCAGAGCAGACAGGACTCTTCTCCACCTGCCCCAGTGTGAAAAATCCCAGAGGAGACTCTGATTGGCCCAGCCAGGTCATGTGCCCATCATTTTGTCCAATCACAAAGGGCTGGCAATGAGATCATGTAATAGAATCAGTTGTTTTTTTTTTTATATTTTATTTTCATTTTTTGTAGACAGGGACTTACTGTCACCCAGGCTGGAGTTCAGTGGTGTAATTATGGCTCACTGCAGCCTCAAACTCCCAGGCTGAGATGATCCTCCCACCTCAGCCCCCAAAGTAACTGGGACCACAGGCACAAGCCACCATGACCCAGCTAATTTTTTTGTGTGTATAGAGATGGTGTCTCACTATGTTGCCAGGCCAGTCTCAAACTCCTAGGCTCAAGCAATTCTCTCACCTCAGCCTCCAAAGTGCTGAGATTATAGACATGAGCCACCGCACCCATTTTTTTTTTTTTTTTTTTTTTGAGACAGAGTCTTGCACTCCTGGTTGGAGTGCAGTGGTGTGATCTCAGCTCACTGCAACCTCCACCTCCCAGGTTCAAGCGATTCTCCTGTTACAGCCTCTCAAGTCGCTGGGATTACAGGCACGTGCCACCATGACCAGCTAATTTTTGTATTTTTAGTAGAGACAAGGTTTCATCATATTGGCAAGACTGGTCTCCAACTCCTGACCTTAGGTGATCCACCCACCTCGGCCTCCCAAAGTGCTGAGGTTACAGGCGTGAGCCACCGTGCCCGGCCCTGTAAGAGGATTGTTTATACCTCTTTAGAGCTCATGGCTAGATCAGGGTTGAGGAGCGGAAGCCAGAAGGGAGGAGCCATTCCTAAGAATGGGGAATGGCAGGGGTGCAGCTGCAGAAGGAATTGTGTTTCATTAGGCAGCCACCCCAAGTCCTGGGAGCTGCACTTTCTGTGTCTGTTTTCCCACTGATTCATATGTTGCCCTTCCTTTGCTCTGCTCTGCATAGCAAGGGATCTGACTGCTATGGGCTGCTTTTCCCAGGCTTCCGCCTTTGCCTCCAGTTGGGGACAGTGATGAGATGCACTGGGGAGACTGCAGGATGTGAGAAGCCTGGTGTATCTTCCCCTTCCTACCTGTCTCGGGCAGCTTCTCTGGCAGCAGCTGGTCTTTTCTGTGGCTCTGGCTCTGGCATGGGATGTCCCTGTGGTCTGAGTCTCAGAGGGCTGACCTCGGTCCCACAAACTCTGCCTCCTCCCTTGGTCCCACTGGCCCAGGGAAAGTCGTGTCTTTCTTTTCTTACTAATCTCTGGGTTTACATAATTTTTGTAACCATTTAGCTGCATTAAACTTCTCCTGTTGTAAAAACTTAGTTGTTTTCCTGTTTCGGCCTGATTTGTGTACCTCCTTCCTCCACACACACTGCTCCTCCTCCTCATTTACAGGAGACACAACCTTTCTCCCTGGACTTTTGCAATGGAAGCCTAAGCTCTAATCTGGGAATAAAAGGCTGTGTCTCCTGTAAATGAATTTCAGACTTCAGTGAGCAGGTGCAGGAAGAATGCTCTGAATAGGGAAGTGGGTTGCGAGAATCCCACCCCTCTAGGCAGTCAGCCATTCAGGTCTTTCAGAGGATGCAACTGGCTCTCAATTAGCTGCGAGTGGGCGTGCCTGGAGAATCCTAACCCAGACCTTCGTTTCCTGCCTGTCTCCGCTTGCCTGTCAGGAGTAATGAAGACTTTTAATGTCAGCAGACAAAAAAAATGAAAGCAGAAAGTAAACCCGCAGCAAAACAACCAGCGCATGAGGAAATCACAGCCAAACGGTTCTGGGGCTCCTGTGTGACCTGCATTCTCTGTTATACAATCAATTAAGAGTCGACATAATAATGAATTTTTTACATTTGATTACACACACCCTGGGATGTCAATCCAGGTAAAGGTCACACTCCTGTTATACTAGCTGGAAAAACAGTGCTAGATGACTTTTTCCAGTGCTCTGATTTGGGGAATGGAAATGGTGTTTATACTGTTTTTTTTTTTCCTCTGGACTAATGCTACATGTGAACTCATTTATTTTCTCAACATCAGACCCCTCAGCCTAACTTAAATCACGTTCCCCACCTGCCTCTTCCCTCTTGTTTTAATAAGCAAGGGTTTCTGCACCAGTTAGAGTAATGTAGTGTCTGCCATTGTAGCGACACCTAAGATTCACAGAGGCTTACAACAATAAGACTTATTCTTCGCTGTGGGCCAAGTCCATGGAGGGCGGGGCACTGCTCCACGTGTCCTCCTTCTGGGGCCCAAGTCAACACAGCGGCCGCTCTCTTTAATATTGCTAGTGCCTGGGGCAGAGGGCAGCTTACTGTGACCACAGTTAATGGTCATAGAAAGTCCCATGGTGACACCCAATTTTTTTCTGACCCCTGCCATCTTCCCAAAGTTGTATCTCTAGCTCTGACTTTAATTGAATCTCTGCTTTGATGTCTTATCGTAATCTCAAATGTATGGCTGGGCATGGTGGCTCCTGTCTGTAATCCCAGCACTACCAGAGGCTGAAACGGGAGGATCGCTTGAAGCCAGGCACTTGAGACCAGCCTGAGCAACCTAGCAAGACCTCATGTCTATAAAAGCAAGAAGTAAAAAATGAGCTGAGTGTGGTGGCACATGCCTGTAGTCCTAGCTACTTGGAAGGCTGAGGTGGGAGGATTGCTTGAGCCTGGAAGGTAGAGACTGCAGTAAGTCATGATCATAGCACTGTACCCCAGTCTGGCCAACAGAGTGAGACCCTGACTAAAAGAAAAAAAAAAAGTCTCAAATGTAATGTTAACAAAATGAGACTCTTAATCTTCTATACTTCTAATTACCTCTCATCTCAGTAAATGATACCCTTCTCTACCCACTTGCTTAAGTGAGAAATCCAGGCATCGTTCCTAATTTTCTCTCTTTCTTTCAGTTGCCACATTCAGCCCACCTGCAGGTCTTATTCAAAAAATCATTTTGGAATCTGCCTTTCTCCATATTTATTGCATCCACTTGTCTTAGTTTTGGTTTCCCTTAGAAGTGGATCCTGCTACAAGGATTAAAATGCAAATTATTTATCTGGGTGGTACCTGAAACACTGATAGGGGAGTGGGAGAGTGAGACAGGTGAGACAGTGACTGTAAGGTAAAAAGAAAACCTGGCTGGTTGCGGTGGCTCATGCCTGTAATCCTAGCATTTTGGGAGGCCGAGGCGGGCGGATGACCTGAGGTCAGGAGTTCGAGACCAGCCTGACCAACACAGCGAAACCCGTCCTCTACTAAAAATACAAAAATTAGCGAGGCGTAGTGGTGCATGCCTGTAATCTCAGCTACTCGGGAGGCTGAGGCAGGAGAATTGCTTGAACCGAGGAGGCGGAGGTTGCAGTGAGCTGAGATCGCGCCACTGCACTGCAGCCTGGGTGACAGAGAAAGACTGTCAGAAAAAAAAAAAAAAAAAAAAGAAAGAAAAGAAAAGAAAGGGAAAAGAAAGACCTTAAAACAGAGGAACCCCCTTCTATTTCCATGGTTGTGGTACAGTCATTACTAAGCCAGATCCAACTGTGGCTAACTAGAGCTGAATCCTGCAGGAATCCCCTAGAAAATGATATAGAACCTGTGTCTTAGGGTTATCCTTTTAGCATGGGGGCTATATCATCAATGGAGACCTGGTCCTGGTGAATATTAATTTTTTGGATTTCTAGGCTGTGCTACAAGCAGGCAGAGTGGCTTCAATATGACTTTGGAAAAAGTCTTCCTGAAAAGAGACACAGGTATTGGCAATTTGAAGTCAGCTGGCTCACTGCACTGATATGGCTAGGAGGAATATGGATGGGAGACCAACAGCATTCACGATGGTCCATCCCTTTTCCCCTCAGGTCCACTTGTGACCCACATTAAGTTTACCCTGATAACAACTTCTCTTCATGGTCAATCACAGTTTGTCAATCATCAACAGGAAATTTTGTGGGACAAGCTATAGCTGGGGCCAGTTGCTCCTGAGGTTGGCGCTTCCTATTCAATATCTCACTCATTTGCCACCACTTCTATGTTCCCATCACCATCTATCAGCGTTCAGCATGCTATAGGCTGCTTGCCTGGTAACCTGGACTTTCATGCCTGATGGATCTGGGCATTTGGTTCTCACACCTTTGTCAAGCCATGGCTTTGAAGTTGCCCATTAGCAGTTATCAACAAACAAGGAATCATCAAGATTTGCTGCCCAAGTGAGTTCCCTGAGCTCCAAAAACTCCTCCTGGGTTCCCATACACAGCAGCAACTCTGTCATTCATGATAAGCTTGGCCAATATCCTGTCAGGCTGGTAATCCTTTCTTTGCTTACAGGTTTACTGCAGTAAGGAACTGCAAATGACAAGCCAGCAGCTGCAGCTTCAGATTCAGTAGAATCCACACTGTGTCCCCTGGTGGCAGTGTTTCTTCTGGGGTGTCTAGCCCAGCACAGCCTGAAGATTTGGGGACAGGCAGCAGAAATTCCCCAGGTGGGCCATTTGACTTAATAGCAGAGTCTCCTCCTATTTTCCCTGCTTGGTTCCCAGACAAGTGTGCCCTATCTATTGTGGACAGAGTACCATACATAGTCTTTGGTTCCAAATAGAGATTGCATTTTGAAAAATACCACCCCTAAACCCACAAAGGACTCCTCCCAATCTGGTGCTCATGTCCTTGAAGTGGCCATTCCAGTATTTTCTCAGGCTGCTGGCAGCTCTAGGTGATGTAATGTATTAGCACCAGTGGTCTCAGTGGTGTGTTTGTAAACTGGTTTGTGTGTAGAGGGAACGAGGAGGGATGTCCGATTTGTAGAGATTGCCTAAGTTTTGTTATGTAAATGCTTTCACTATTGCCAATTTCAATCTCCCAGAGATTCCACAACTGCCTCTCAAAATTCTTGAATATTTAACAGCCAACTCTCCTAAGCCAACACAAACTGGCTCCAATGCACATACCACGGACTGGAGTCCTTGGTTATCTGCCATTGTGGAACTTCTTTCATTATAAACTTGGTCCCTTGGTGGGAGCCAATGATATGTGAGATTCTCTGAACAACCAGACACTGAGACTCTTCCAGCAGAGAAGCCAAATTCTTCTTAAGAATATGCAACAGTCCCAAGTGAAGGTGAAACATGGCTTCCTCCATGGGGCAATATGCCCAATAGAGTCCACTTGCCACCATATGGCTAGCTGGTAACTGTGGCAGTCATGGAAGCTCAGTTAACTGACAGTAGCCTCCAGCTATGTGTGCCTTCAGAATTTGCCTCTGGTTTCAAGCTAAGCCAAAGATTCCTCATGCAGTGGAACCAGGCACCATTCCTAGCCATCAGTCCTTCTGCCAGAGCTTCCCTTTGGGCTGGCAGAGACATTCTTAGAGTTGCACCTGTCAGCTGAGGAATGATGAGGTTCATAAATTTGGAAAAGAGAGCTTTATTTCTTACAAAGGGTTGCAGCCTGCAGGGTGGTCATTCTGACAGGCCAGGAAGCATAACCTCTGGTCAGAAACCAAAAACCAACCCTTGGAGGGAGAAGAAACAGGAATAGACATCTATGCTGAGCAGGATGGCTAAGTATACATATTTAATAAGCTATAGGAGTAGTCATGAATATTTATGAAAGGAGAAATGTGCACATGTTCAGTGGAGCTTCATGCCCCTTCATGGGTCCCATGTACAAAATATGGTGTTAGCATGAACCAAGGGTGGAGTTTTCAGCCCTCTGACATTAAAAGGTGAAGCAGAGGACACAAAAACATTTACTGGGCATTCTCCATAGACTCGCCAGAACCATGCCATGATCAGTAGTCTCTTGTCGGGAAAAAAATGCTGGTCAGTTGTGTTGAAACTGCAAAAGAGAGTGGCAGCATTAGGTGGTTGGTTGATGCCAGTGTGGAGTCTGTTGAAAGGGCTGGTTTCTGTTTGGCTCTTACGGAAGAAAGCGTAGTGGTGGTTAGCAAGGGTGGGGACATAATGAGGTGTGTCTGACCTCCCTTCTGTCACGGCCGAGAATTCAGTTTGCAAGGTCACTCTGGGGTCCCTTTAACCAAGAGGAGGTTTACTATTCAGTTGGGTGGAGGCTTAGAATTTTATTTTTATTTCTCATGCCTCGGATGGAATTTCTTCCTACCCAGTCCTCCTCCCTTCTCGCTCCCCCTGGGAAAGTTTGCCTCACATCTGGCAGGTTTGCCCTTCCTAGTCTACCCCCTCTTCCCTCTATCTTTCACAGGCATTACCCCCACCAACTCTTTTGTATTCCTGACTCCATCTTGACATCTTCTTCCTGGAGAACCCACTGGCACACTGTTCTTGGGAGCTGGTACTCATGGAGGGCCCAACCTTGGCATCTAGTACTCATCCGTCAGATCTTCAATAATGACAGTGGCTGCATTAGTCCTGATGAGCAAGAGCCCACTTGGAACTGTACATAACCTGCACCACTGCCACCCACTGCCACTGTGGCTTCTCTGCTCATGGACCCATCCCGCAGGCACTGGAGTGGGCAAAGATGGATCATCTGAGCTACTTAGTTGATCAGTGCCTCCTCTGTCATCTGTGCTCTCCAGTGGGTATGAGCATGTGATACAACTATCTTCACACCTCAAGGCCACTCTCACAGATACATCTGCATCCTTTATCCTGGGACATTTCTCCTCTTGCAGCCCCCCAGCCCCACCCAAATTTCCTGAACAACCAGCAAAGCCATTCATAATAGCCAAAGGTCCTGAATATTCTTATTTTAGGTCACTTCTCACTCTAATACAGGCTAATAACCAGGTGTACTGCTTAAGCCTAGCCACTGAGAAGTCTTCTTTACCTCTGAAATGCAACTAAAGGGTAGCAACAGTCTATTTTGGGCTTGTAACAACATATTGTCCTAACTTACCAGTGAACCAAAGATGTTTTTCCTCCTTTTTCAGCTGGTGGTAGTAAACATTTATAAAGCCATAGATATGGAATGAGGAAGACCCATCTGTGCAGCAAAGATAGGGGATATGAGGGTCTGGGCCAAGTGGTAGTTTAATTTATTTGTGTCCTCTGGATCTACTCAGTCTAATCCCAAATGTTTTATTGCCACTGTATGATAAAATGATGTTATACCTGCCTAACCTTATGAATTAGTGGGCTGACAACACCCAGCTCGGGAGGCAAAACTCAAATCATATTGGGAAGAAATTTGATGCCCTATGATCAGGTGTGCAGCCTCTGTTAGGGTCCAATAGTATGCCAGGAGCTTTAAATTGTGGATAATTTTCTGTTGCAGATATGTCATAGACTGAATTGGGACCCCTCAAATTTACATGTTGAAACCCTATGAGACCTATTTGGAGATCATTAAGGTTAAATTAGGTCATAAGGGTGGGCCCTATCCAATAGGACCAGTGTCCTTATAAGAAAAGGAAGACAGACCAGAGAGATCTCTCTGTTTCCTCAGAAGCATAGAGGAAAGCCCATGTGAGGACACAGCAAGAAGGTGGCTGTTTGCAAGCCAGGAAGACAGGCCTCACCAGAAAACAGTTCTGACAGCACCTTGATGTTGGACTTCTAACTTCTAGACTTGTGAGAAAATACGTTTTTGTTGTTTAATGCTTAGTTGTTTTGTTGTTTAATACCCAGTCTGTGGTATTTTGTTAGAGCAGCCCCAGCAGACTAACACAAGAGGACAAGGACTTGCTGCAAAACCCCAGGGTTATTCACTGAGACTCTTCTGTTAGGACTTGCCTAAGATGCAACCTCATCTTGATTGCTACAGATACCTCCAGTCCTCTGTCATGCAACTCGCTGGCAGTGGGGATTGTATTGCAGCCTGAATCTGCTCTAGAGGTATCTCTTGCTCTTGGTTTCATTCAAAAGCAGCATCCTTCCGAGTGATTTAATGAGTGGAGCGATGTAGGTTCCCAAGTGTGGTGTGTGCTGCTTCCAAAAGTGAGAGACTTATTAAGAGTTGCACCTTTATCTTGCAGCAAGAGTTGCAAGGGAGAAGCACTTTCCAGCATTCCACAAGTCACCTTGAATCTACAAACAGTTTATCTCCACCCTCTGGTGTGGCTACAGTGCTTGCCACTTTATACTCCCTAGATTCAGTTACCATGATGTCATCGATATTATAGACTAGTGGGATATTCCGTGGAGTGCCAACAGGACAGGTCTAACTGGACTATATTGTGACAGAGAGCAGGAGCATTAACCCAGAGGTTTGCCAACACTGTGAATGTCTGCTGCTGTCCATTCAAATGAATGCAAATGTCTTTCCATCTCTCTTGGTGATAGGAATTGAAACGGATGCTTTCACCCAACCAATAGCTGTTATTTAGGTCAGAGGTTGGGTTGGTCTATTCTAGTAAAAATACAATATCTGCTACAGCTGCTACAATTGGGGCTACCACTTGGAAAAGTTTTGGGTGGTTGTATTAATTTCCTATGGCTGCTGAAACAACACAAATATGGTGACCCAAAACAACACACATTTGGCAGGGTGCAGTGGCTCATACCTGTAATCCTAGCACTTTGGGAGGCTGTGGGCAGATCACGAGGTCAAGAGATCAAGACCATCCTGGCCAACATGATGAAACCCCATCTCTACTAAAAATACAACAATTAGCTGGGCGTGGTGGCACACACCTGTAGTCCCAGCTACTGGGGAGGCTGAGGCAGGAGAATCACCTGGGAGGCGGAGGTTGCAGTGAGCCCAGATCATGCCATTGCACTCCAGCCTGGTGACAGAGCAAGACTCCGTTTCAGAAAACAACAATAACAAACACACATTTATTATCTTACAGTTTGGGAGGTCATAAATCCAAAATTAGTTTCGTTGGACCGAAATGATGGTAATAGTGGGCTGTGCTGCCTCTTGCAGTGCTAAAGATGAATAGGTTTTCTTGCCTTTTCCACTATCTAGAGCTTCACTCCTTGGCTAAGGGCCCCTTCTTCCATCTTCAAAGGCAGCAGCATAGCGTTGACTTCAGTTGTATCATTTCCTTCTTCTTCTGTATTCCTTTTTTGTTTGTTTTTTAAATTTTAGATTTAAGGGGGTCCATGTGCTTGTTGGCTACATGGGTATTACATGCATAATGGAGGGAAGTGGGCTTCTAATGCACCCATCACCC
This sequence comes from Hylobates moloch, assembly GCF_009828535.3. Lineage (NCBI taxonomy): Eukaryota > Metazoa > Chordata > Mammalia > Primates > Hylobatidae > Hylobates > Hylobates moloch. Next base: position 57,386,531 of record NW_026652287.1, on the reverse strand, counting down.
TCATTCCCCCTCCCAACCTCCCCACTTTAGGAGTCTCCAGTGTCTATTCTCTGCATTTTTATGTCTGTGTGTGCCCATTGTTTAGCTCCCACTTTTAAGTGAGAACATTTAATATTTTATTTTATTTTATTTTATTTTTTGAGACAGAGTCTCTCTCTGTCACCCAGGCTGGAGTGCAATGGTGCAATCTCGGCTTGCCGCAACCTCTGCCTCCCAGTTTCAAGCGATTCTCCCACCTCAGCATCTACACTACAGGCATCTGCCACAGTGCCTGCCTAATTTTTTGTATTTTTAGTTGAGATGGGGTTTCACCATGTTGGCCAGACTGGTCTCAAACTCCTGGTCTCAAATGATCCGCCCACCTCGGCCTCCCAAAATGCTGGGATTACAAGCATGAGCCACTGCGCCTGGCCTTGTTTAATATTTTATTTTCTGTTCTGAGTTAGTTCACGTAGGATAATGGCCTCCAACTCTATTCATGTTGCTGCAAAAGACATGATTTTATTAGTTTTTCTGGCTACATAGTATTCCATGGTGTATATGTACCACATTGTCTTTATCCAGTCCACTGTTGGTGGACACTTAGATTGGATCCAAGACTTTGCTATTGTGAATAGTGCTGCAGTAAACATCTGAGCCCAGACGTCTTTTTTATAGAATGCTTTCTTTTCTTTTGGGTAGATACCCAGAAGCGGGATTGCTGATAGAATGGTAACTCGATTTTTATTTCTTTGATAAATCTCCATACTGTTTTATTTTTTTTTTTTTTTTTGAGACGGAGTCTCGCTCTGTCGCCCAGGCTGGAGTGCAGTGGCGCAATCTCGGCTCACTGCAAGCTCCGCCTCCCGGGTTCACGCCATTCTCCTGCCTCAGCCTCTCCGAGTAGCTGGGACTACAGGCGCCCACCACCACTCCCGGCTAATTTTTTTTTGTATTTTTAGTAGAGACAGGGTTTCACCGTGGTCTCGATCTCCTGACCTCGTGATCCGCCCGCCTCGGCCTCCCAAAGTGCTGGGATTACAAGCGTGAGCCACCGCGCCCGGCCCAATTTACCTCTATGTTTTCATAGAGGTTGAATTAATTTACATTTGCACCAACATGTATAAGTGTTCCCTTTTCTCCACCTCCACACCCACATCTTTTGTCTTTTGACTTTTTAGTAATAGCCATTTTGATTGATGTAACACGGTATCTCCATGTGGTTTTAATTTGCGATTCCCTAATGATTAGTGATGTTGAGCGTCTTTTCATGTGTTTGTTGGCTGTGTGTATGTCTTCTTTTTTTTTTTTTGAGATGGAGTCTTGCTCTGTCGCCCAGGCTGGAGTGCAGTGGCGTGATATTGGCTCACTGCAAGCTCTGCCTCCTGGGTTCACGCCATTCTCCTGCCTCAGCCTTCCGACTGTCTGGGACTACAGGTGCCTGCCACCACGCCCGGCTAATTTTTTTGTATTTTTAGTAGAGACCGGGTTTCACCGTGTTAGCCAGGATGGTCTCAATCTCCTGACCTCATGATCCGCCCACCGCGGACTCCCAAAGTGCTGGGATTAGAGGTGTGAGCCACCATGCTCCGCCGTGTGTATGTTTTCTTTTGAGAAGTGTCTGTTCATGTCCTTTGCCCAATTTTCAATGTTTTTTCTGTATTCTAATCTCCCTCTGCCTCTTTCTTAGTAGGACATGAGTGATTATATTCAGGGCTTACCTGGATAATTGGTGATAATCTCCCCTTCTCAAGACCTTCAACTTAATTACATCTGCAAATTCCCTTTGCCATACAAAGGCAACATGCACAGAGATTAGGGCCTAGATACTGGCAGGGGCCTTTAAGCCTACCACAGGAGTCTTCTCTGATATACCATGACTATCTGTGGTCCTGGTGTATCCATGTTCCTCTGGCTCTCACATAGCTGTATTAGTGAATCAACTCAGGAATATAGGGGGAACCATTGCATCTTTTAATCTTTGAGGGGAGCTCTGCTTCCTGACATTTTACCTGGAATGTGGCATTGCTTCTTATTTACTGTCTTGACCAAAGGGACAGTGTCAGAAGTTTGCATTTGACCTTCCCTACTATACCCTTAATTTAATCTTGACCCTGAGGGCCTATTTTGCTGATAGCACCCTTCCAAGTTCACCCAGGTTTTAATGTACTCAGAGCATATTTTTCTAGTTGAAAAACACTGAAGATGAGCAACAGTTTTATTTTCCACTGCAGAAAATCCTGGTTCTTTTATATTTCTTCTAAATTCTGCTTTCAAATTCAGCAGTCCCTTCTTCAGTTTATCCCCCTCTTTCTATATCTTATCAAATGCATACGAGAAATAAAAAGCCAACTGATGTATTCTGCATACTGCCTGGATCTCTCCTGAGCCCTGTCTACAAATTCATGAGGTATATTTCTATCTGTGAACTGACCACAGGCATGGCTCTTCAATACTCCATGATTACACCACAAATGTCATCCTCCCCCCAGCTTCCTATAGGAACTTTCTGCCTCCACCAGCCATTTTCCAGAAGCTGCTTTTTCAGCCTTTGTCTGCTTGTTAGTCTCAAGGTTCATGCCACGTTTCAGGTTTTTGTTAAAGCACGATGCCATTTCTGACATGAAATTGAATTACTGCATTTAGTTCTGATTGTATAACAAACCAGCCCAAAATTTAGAAGCTGAAAAGGGCATTTTTTTCCTTACCATTCTGTGAGTGGTTTGGGCTGTTCATCTCTGCTGATTTCATCTGGAGTCCCTTACACCACTGAATTTGACTAGAGGGTTAGCGCAGTGGACAGACTAAGTTGCCTCCTGTCCTAGTCTGTTCTGTGCTGCTTTAACAATATACCTTAGACTGGGTCATTTGTAACAACAGCAAGTTATTTCTCACAGCTCTGGAGGCTGGGAAGTCCAAGATCAAGGAGCCAGCAGATGTGGTGTCTGTGGAAGGCCCGCTCTCTGCTTTCAAGGTAGCACTTTTTGCTGCATCCTCAGACGGTGGAAGAGATGAAAGGGATTAACATGCCCCCTCAAGCCCTTTTATAGGATGCTGATATCAACCCTAAGAGTGGAGCCCTCATAGCCTAATCACCCCCTAACAGACCCATCTCTTAATACTGTTGCATTGAGGATTACGTTTCAACATGGATTTTGGAGGGACACAAACATTCAAACCATAGGAGCTTCCAATAATCCCTATGTCCTCACATTCACGCCTTTGAGTTGTCCCCTCTTCTGGAATGTGGGCTGGCCTGGCCACTCGTAACTTGCTTCTAAAAGCAAGAACATGACACATGTGATGTGGTGTCACTTTCATAATTAGGTTACAAAAGACTGTAATTTCCATCTTGCTAGCTGGCTTTATTGCTTCTCTGCCTTGCTGGCTTTGATGAAAAAACACGTGATGTTGGGTAGGCCCATGTGGCAAGGAATTGAATACAGAGGAAAGGAATGGTGTCCTCATCTTTATTCCCGCCATCATCACCATCACCATCCTCACCATCACCATCCTCTTTATCTCTACCACCTTTCATTATCTTGACTCTTGACGAGTCATTCTCCACCATTGACTGAGCAGTGGGTTAGCTAGGCTTAGGATCTTTCCTCCCAAAACCTGTCTCCTGAATTCAACTGATTCTGGAGCCCAAAGGGGCACTCTCCAACTTTCTCCTTACTGATCTAACTTTTCATCTTCAGGAGATCAGCTCTGGACTCTGCAGCCAGCACCAGTGGTTTCCTCAGATCCTGCCTGGTTTCTTCGCACATCCAGCAGGCCTATCTAGAGCAGAACTCCAAGGCTCCAGCCTTCCCTTCTTGGGCAGTAGAAGGAGTTGGCTGGTGCTCAGCCTACAGTACAGCTTAACGGGAAAGATCAGGCCAGGCCCAAAGGGCACCAACTTCCCAGACTCTGCTGTGACCCTCTCCTCCAAATGCCTGCACCTGTCTGTGATGTCCATGTGGCCTAGCTCCCTAGTAGCACGTCTAACCAGAGACCAACACTGCCAGAGAGGGGAAGCTGGGGTCCCCAATTCTGAGCTACCCCATCCTGCAGAGGTGCCGTGGCACAGCTCTGGTTATCCGGAACAAAGGCATTTCTCCCCCCAGCCCTGGAAGACCTGGTGGGATTGGTGGAGGAATGTTTTGATTAGGCTGTGGGGGTAGACAGCAGGATCCTAGAGTTGTGGAAGGTGGCCTAATTTCACTCCAGTGTTGCTCAAAGAGCCTCTAGAAATAATTTATTCCACCTGCTGCCCACAGGCAGGTGTGAGCAGCCCTCCCTCCCCACAGCTGATGGGGCCTCTCCAGTTGTAAAGAGATTCTGGGAAGAAGCTGCTTTCTGCTTCTTTAAGAGTAAGTCTCCCTCCACACATTCCACCTCATCTCCCACTTTCCACGTTTCCCTCTGGATCTCTTTCTCTGCATTGCATCAGACAGGCCGAGCCAGATGCCAGAAACCAGTGTGGGGCGGGATGGAAAGAACCGTGCATGGCAGGGAGCAGGCGCGACTCGTCCACAAAAAAACCTTATTTGTGGATCGCCAGGGGAGACCAAGGTCAGCGCCCTGTTTGGTTCAGGACTAATTCAAATGCAGCTTTTCATTTTTTTTTTTTTTAAAGCCTTCTATTGAATTAATAAGACATTATTAAACCTACTGATAAAATTAAATTAACATAAGCATCATTGTTCACAAACCTAGTTTTCAATTCATGAGTTATTGATCTTCACTTGCAAAGAGGGTAAGATTTTCTTGGCCTAGTCTATTTGTAAATGAACAACTCTTCACCCACCGGCCTGGCCTTGCTGGGTTGAAGGAAAAGAAAGTTGCTAAGAGACACTCTTCCAATGGGGCCTCTCCAGATCACCCTGCTTCAAGTTCTATTTTGAGCACTCCCCTGCTCCTGCACTAGGGGTCTTTGGTTCACTCCTGCAGCTCAAATGCCCAGATTAGTGCCTGGGACATAAAAGGCACTCAATAAATATTTTTTGTTTTCATAAATGGAGTCTTGCTGTGTCGCCCAGGCTGGAGTGCAGTGGTGTGATCTTGGCTCACTGCAATCTCCGCCTCCCAGGTTCGAACAATCCTCCTGCCTCAGCCTCCTGAGTAGCTGGGACTATAGGCATGCACCACTATGCCTGGCTAATTTTTGTATTTTTAGTAGAGACGAGGTTTCACCACATTTGCCAGGCTGGTCTCGAACTCCTGGCCTCAAGTGATCCTCCCCCTTGGCCTCCCAAAGTGTTGGGATTACAGGCGTGAGCCACCGCGCCTGGCAATATTCAATTCTTTTTTTCTTTTTGAGATAAAGTCTTTCAGGATGGAATACAGTGGTACAATCTGCCTCCCGAGTTCAAGCAATTCTCCTACCTCAGCTTCCTGAGTAGCTGGGATTACAAGCACATGCCACCACACCTAACTAATTGTTGTATTTTTAGTAGAGGCGGGGTTTTGCCATGTTGGCCAGGCTGGTCTCAAACTCCTGGCCCAAATGATCCACCCCCTTGGCCTCCCAAAGGGTTGGGATTACAGGGATGTCTTTTTTTTTTTTTTTTTTTTTAGACAGAGTTTTGCTCTTGTGGCCCAGGCTGGAGTGCAACGGCACGATCTCAGCTCACCGCAACCTCTGCCTCCCAGGTTCAAGCAATTCTCCTGCCCCGGCCTCCTGAGTAGCTGAGATTACAGACATGTGCCACCATGCCCAGCTAATTTTGTATTTTTAGTAGAGACAGGGTTTCTCCGTGTTGGTCAGGCTGGTATCGAACTCCCAAACCCAGGTGATCAGCCCACCTTGGCCTCCCAAAGTGTTGGGATTACAGGCATGAGCCACCACGCCCGGCCTCGGCAATATTCTTAAATGAATGAATGAGCAACTCTTGGAAAAATATTCCATCTCCTAATGATGCAAATGAGGACACAGAGAGGAAACAATGCCGAATGACGTGCAGCTAGAGTCAAGCCTGAGAGCCACCGTCCTGGCACCCAGTCTGGCGCTCTTTGTGCTATGCTAGCAGGGTTCTCCAGCTTCACAGAGCCAGAAGTCAGCCTGCTCTTCCCTGAACACCCTGGTGCGCCCCTCCCATCACATCACCATGGTTGATAACACCCCAGCACCAGGAACCTCTTAGGAGACCTAAGGAGTGAGAAGACGCCCTGTGTGCTCTCAAGACAGACGCCTGCCTACCTGGGGGATGGATAATGTATTTTCAAGGCTTCCCCTGAGCATGTTTCTCCAAAGCGACACGCTTCCAACAAGGCTTTCAAAGACCACGCATCGACCCAGTAATTGTTATACCCATAATGAAAAATCCACAGAGGAGACAGTGACACAAAGACCACAAAGCCTAGAGAAGATTGCCAAAGGGTAGTTCACCCAGGTGGTGAGATCCTGGGGCTGTCACCAGGCCTGTGTCCCCTGATGTTAGAGCCTGGTGAAGCTGTGGTTGAAAGTGGCCACCACTGCCTACTTCTCGGCTCCGTTCTCCTCCCAAATGCACAAGGCATCTGCCTTCTGTCCCTGCTCTGTCCTAGCTCAGTCTAGCAGTCACGAGCAGTTCTGTGACCTTCCTGGGCAGCTGAGCTTCCTGGGTGGAAATGAACCCATTTCTGGACCCCAGATAGTTTCCTCCTGCAGGGTCCTAAAAATTCATGCTGTTGGCCGGGCACTGTGGCTCACGCCTGTAATCCCAGCACTTTGGGAGGCTGAAGTGGGCAAATCACCTGAGGTCAGGAGTTCGAGACCAGCCTGACCAATATGGTGAAACCCTGCCTCTACTAAAAATATAAAAATTAGGGGGCAGGCGCCTGTAATCCCAGCTACTAGGGAGGCTGAGGCTAGAAAATTGCTTGAACCCAGGAGACGGAGGTTGCAGTGAGCCGAGATCGTGCCATTACACTCCAGCCTGGGCGACAAGAGTGAAACTCTGTCTTTAAAAAAAAAAAAAGAAAATTTATCCTGTTGAGCACAGGGCTGATCTCCTTGCTCCAGTACCATAGCGTGCTGCTGTCACACAGCTGCTTTGTGGTTGTTATGGATTTCTGTTTCTTCACTAGCTTGGAAAATACTTAGGGGGAGATTTCTAAAAATTCTGATTGAGTCTCAACCTAAATACCTCTGTGTGTCCACCCCTGCGGTGGGCATGGAGAGCAGCTGCTGGCCTTGCCCAGGAGCTGAGGATGCCCCAGGCAGGATGAGGGAGCTGACCCATGTCCACTGAGAAGCAGAAAGGAAGCAGGGAGCATGGTGTAAGCTGCAGCAATCAGGGAAGGCAGGCTGCGGCAAAGCTCTGACTACGTCCTGTGGCAGGGCTCAAACTACTGGCTTTAAATGAAAGTCGAGGCTCTGCTGAAGGGCAGCAGCCCCACCCCCTGTGTAGAGGAGCCACAGTCAGCTCTACACAGTGTCCGTTAGGTCCCTGGCCTGGCGTCACCAAGCCCAGTGCAGTGACCGGTTTCCAGCCCCTGAGTTGGAGACCCTGGTGGAGCTCTGCCTGACCCCTAGAGAAAGACGGAGACAGAAAGATAGGTGGGGAGTGGGGCTGGGCCTGACCTGAGGCTGGACACTGAACTGCTAGGCCTGGGGAGGGGAGGTCTGAGGAGCCCCCGATCTCCCATGGAGCAGCCTGCAGCACCCCTGCCTCGGCTTCCCAGAGGGAAGACTGGACTCACCATGGGCTGAGGAAAGGTGTGTTGAGCACGCGGTTGAAAGTTGGGAATAAACACATGTCTGTTGATATGTCCTTGTGATTTAGCTATCAATCTACATATTTCAGTTAGAAATACTTAAAATTATATCCGTTCTGGACACCCGGCATCCCTTACAGGGTTTATTTATTTATTTATTTATTTATTTATTTTTGAGACAGAGTCATGCTCTGTCACCTAGGCTGGAGTGCAGTGGTGTGATCTCAGCTCACTGCAACCTCTGCCTCCCGCATTCAAGTGATTCTCCTGTCTCAGCCTCCCAAGTAGTTGGGACTACAAGCATATGCCACCACACCCGGCTACTTTTTGTATTTTTAGTAAAGCAGGTTTTCACCATGTCAGCCAGGCTGGTCTCGAACTCCTGACCTCAGGTGATCTGCCCCACCTCGGCCTCCCAAAATGCTGGGATTACAAGGCATGAGCCACCACGCCTGGCTCAGGGTTTATTTTATTTAAAAACAGACAGTCCAAGCTAGGGTGTTCTGATGCCTCCCTAGTGCCTCCTATTGCCTGCAACATTGGTCGGAGCAACTGGTGGAGGCTTGGCTGCCAATGTCTGTGGTGGGGCTGCTGTGCCACTGTGACCGAAGCAAGCCCGTCCTGCACTGAGGCCTTCTGCAACGCCTTCTGGGAAACCCGTTTGGTAAGGTGGGGCTGCTCCTACCAAGGAGGGAGGAAACAAGTAAGACATCTCTACTCAGGGGAATGTCATAGTCCTATTTTGACAGCAACACAAACACTGTAGGATGTTTGATTTGAAATATTTTGCAGTTCACCAACTATTTTCCTAAAACTTATCATTTATTCGTGACAAGCAACTGTGGGACCAGTAGAGGAGAGATGATTGACCCCATTTTACAGATGAGGACACGTAGTGTTAGAGAGATTGTGTCCAGTAAAAGTGGAACTAAACCCAAGGTGTCTTTTTTTTTTTTTTTTTTTTTTTGACAGCATCTTGTTCTGTCACCCAGGCTGGACTACAGTAGTGGATCATGGCTCACTGCAGCCTCAACCTCCTGACCTCCTGGGCTCAAGCAAACCTCCCACTTCAGCCTTCTGAGTAGCTGGGACTATAGGCACGTACCACCTTTATTTGTTTATTGATTTAGTGGAGACGAGTCTCACTGTGTTGTCCAGGCTGGTCTTGAACTCCTGGGTTCAAAGGATCCGCCCACCTCGGCCTCCCAAAGTACTGGGATTACAGACATGCAACGCGGTGCCCAGCCCCAAGTTGTTGGCCCCTAGCACTGCTTGGGGTTGAGCTGGCCCTGCAGGGCACACAGACACGTTTGGGACACACTTATGCCTTCAAGCAGCAGTCTCAGGGAAGACCTCACTAGACAGATATCAATAAAGACAGGATTCCATCTGTCAACTCGTTTGAGAACTGGTGGCTTTGGCACAGTGTTTCAGCCATTCCCAGCTGGCGTGGGGTGCACTGTCCCCTGAAAGGCTGGCTCCTTGGGTGGTAGGATCGCTGCTCCCTGCATCTTATTTGCAAGATGCCATTGCCCTCAGCAGCTAGGATGGACAGATCTAGCAAACAAAAATTAAAAATGCCCAGTTACATTTGAATTCCTGATAAATAATAAACACCTTTTCAGTATAAGTATGCCTCAAATGTTGCATGGGACATACTTAGACTTAAAAAGATTCATCACCAACATGAAATTCAAATTTAACTCAGCATCCTGTACTTTACCTGGCAGCCCCATCAGATCAGCAGCTTAACGCACTTGGAGAACTTTGTTTTCCCACCTATCCCGGGCACCCATCTGGTGGCCCAAATTCCAGGTTTTCTCCAGTAGGACCAGGCAGCAAGCCCTTTCTTCCCCAGCCCAAGGCGGCTGTGTTGGTGAGTATGAAACCTCCCAGGTTATTCACACTCCGTCAAAGACTCTCTAATGGCTTAGCTCAGGGGAGTGAGGCAGATGCTGAGGTTTCAGACCAAGCTATCTTGGGCCGTGTGGGCTTCAGGGAGCCCAAATCTGCCTCAGAGTCATAGCAATGGCCCTGAGGCTTCTGAGTCCTGGATTAACAAGGCCGAAAGGTTTGGGCAGGATGGGGGTCACACAGCTCTTAGATTTTATCCCTTTCTCTCCTGAAACCACTGGAAAGGCTGTTTTTAAACACAGAACATCTGGAATGCCAGGGACCTCCCTGGAGGCAGGTTGGGAATCGTGGCCCAAGCTCCCTCCCCAGACACCTGCACATGTGCACACGGTCCTGCGCAGGATGCACATTTCACAACGACGCGTTTGCTCACTCAAGCACTCGCTGTCCCTCCAACACTCGGCCAGCAACTGGATAAGTTGGCTTCTTCTCACATGAGGCCTTCTTTCCATTTGCAGATTTAATTTAGATTAACATGAAAAAAAGTCTTGGACTACTTTCCTGCAGGCTGAGTGAATACTGCTTAATTTCAAGGAGAGATAAGGGTGTGTGTATATAGGGGATATCTTCCTATATGCTCTAAGGGAAGGAGTGTGAGGGTGAGCTCCTGGGATGGATTCTGGAACCCTGGAGACACTGACCTGCACCTGCTGTGCTGACCAGAATGAGGGATCCTGAGGATGTTGGCAGGGTGGTCCCTGGAGACTGGGTAGGTGTGGAGAGAGGAGAATGCTCTCTGTAAGGGCCAATGACTCAGGGAAGGCCTTAAAGCAAACAGAGGTAAGGCTGGGCTCCAAGCTACAGCCAGTTCCAAGCTACTGACCCTTCTGCACCTTTTGCCTCCACAACCGGGCAGGTACTGTTGAGACTTGGGTCAAAGAGTGTCAGAGGGGACAGAGAAGGCTGTGAGATCAGGGCAGGAGATCTTCACTACTGAGAAGACACAGCAGGGGATGCCTCCGGACCTCTGCAGGCCTCAGGGTCTAAACAACGAGGGGCAAGGATTCCAGCCTCAAAGTCTCCCTGGGCTTCTTAGCATGGATGGCAGTGGCCACAGTCTTGGCTTATAGTATTATGAAGTTATTCCTGCCCTTTCCTCCCTGAAAAGGGTGCCAATTAACGTGAAGTAAGGTTTGTAGCCGCACGGGCCATCCCTCCTCAAAGCCTCCAGACCGTTTCCATTTTGATCAGTGTAATTTTGAAATGCGGCTGGGTTTTCACTTCCACCTTGCAATCGTCCCCCTGCCCAGATTCAATTTAGATTAAGGAGAACAAAGGCAGGGGATGTTTGCCCTTTGCTCAATCAGCGGGGCATAGTTCAGCTGTCTTCTTCCGGCCCCATCCAGGCTGGGCCGGGCTGGCAGTGGGGGGCATCTCCCAGAATGGATGCGGTGGGGCTCTTGCAGGCATCACACCCCAAAGCGAATCCTTCCTCCTCAGCATCCCTGCTGTATTCCCATTACCTTCCTCTGTTATTTACAGTCTGCCTGTCTGCTGCTGCAGGCGGGAGGCTCCTCCGGGGAAGGCATTTCCAGGTCCTCCCTCTGCCACCAGCTTCCTGAGCTCAGCAGCACCCAGTCACCCCACAGTCCTCTACTGTCAGAGTCCCCTAGAAAAACCTGTGCAGGAAAGCCTTGCTTGGGGAGGAAGTCAGGGCTCCCTCACCCCCTCTCCACACACCTACTGCCTTTCCCAACACCTAGAACTGACCTTTTTGATCACATCTTCCTCCTCAGCCCTCGCCCCACCGTGTGCTCACCTGGGCCCTGCTGGGGACAGCTGGCATGCAGAACAGAACCGGACACCTAGTGTGTGTGCCAGGAAGGCCCTCAGGGGTGGCGGCTAAGAGTGAGGCCCTGGGCACAGGCTGTGTCTCCCAGCCCCGCCCTTACCAGCTGTGCAACCTCATACGAGCGGCTGGACTCTCCGACCTTCCTTCCTCGCCTATCAAATAAGAATCCTGAAGAGGAGCTCTCGGTGCCCCAGCTGCTCCCCACTGTGCGCTGAGGTTGGACATCCCCCTTCCCCACTGCAGGAGTGGCGCAAAGCCCCCGCCCCCGCAACAGCGTTCCAGCACTGCACACACCCCACTTGAGCGTGTGCCATGGAGTCAGGCTGTGCACACCCGCGGCCCAGCACAGGGAAGGCGTGGGGTCCTAGGAGGAGCACAGCACAGACTTCCTCTGACCCTAAGTCCTCCCCTTCTGAACAGGATATACAGGAGCTCAACCCCACCTGTACAAGCCCAAATGACAGATGTTTATGTCCAAAGTTCTTACCTCCATAGAACATTCTCGCTGTACTCCAGTTTGCAGGTGGGAGCTTGGAGGCCACCCCCAGCATGGCCTGGGAAGGATGGGATGGTCTCCACCCCAGGACTCTGATGCACCACATTGCATGCGGTCAAGGCTTCCACTGTTCTAGGACTTGAGGCTCTCGGTAGATTAATGACCCTGGCTGGTCCGAAGGGCATGAAATTATGAATAATCTATTCCTGATGGAACAAGGCTTTGCCTTCCACTCCCAGCCCTGTCCCTGGTTGTAGGAGGCTGTGGAGGGCCCCATTATTCACGCCACTCAGGTTCCTGCCTGCTCCACAGTCACAGGGATGAATATATTGCTCAGAAACATGGGAGGGAGTGTTACAACACTGATACTAGAGAGGCATTATTTTCATTGTCAGGCTGCTTGATGGTTTTATAATTTTCATAAAAGAATGGGTTTTAGGCTCTAAAGAGCAATTAATAAAGGAGTCCACAGGCACATGGTGACATGGAAGTGCTCTCAGAAAATCGGGCTGAGCTCTAGATGGGTGTGAGGGCTTGGACCTCCCTCGCCTGGTTCTCCCCAGACAGAGAGAGGACGGGAAGGCACACTCATCACTCAGCAGCGAGCCCTCTCCTCCTGCCTGCAGACTCAGACCCCCCACTGCAGGTGCACAGTGAAATCCCTCTAAATAGAAGGAAAAACAAACTAGAAGCATTTAAGCACGTGTCTGAGCCAGGACCCTCTCAAATGACAATGACAGAAAACCAACTCTGATTTAAATAAAAAGAGAAAGTCAGGTAAGGGTGGGGGAAAGTGAATTAGCTTCAAGAATTCCAAAGACCAGGAGGGCAGATGTCCCTTCAGGCAAGGCTGCGTTCAGGGACTCAAATAAAGTCCTTGGGACTCCCTCTCCAGGCTCAGTGCTCCTGTCTTGCCCATGGTCCCGTGGTCCCCAGCTGCAGCCCAGGATTTCCTGCTGCAGGAGAGAAGGCTTCCCTGCGCAGGGCACCCCATGCCTCCACTCCGCTTTGTCTTCCTTCTAACCCTATACTCTACTTTGTTTGGTGTTCGCCTCCCTTGGGCTAGAGCAGAGGATTTTGTTGGGTTCATTGATTTATACCCAGAGCCTTGAACAGGGCCTGGCAGAAAAGGCTCTGAAATATTTGTAGAGTAGATCAATGAGCCCCCTGAAGGAAATCTGTTTCATGTCTTCATCTTCTAGATGGGGAGGTGGAGATCAGAGAGAAGAAGTGAATTCTCTGAGCTCACTTGGCTCACAACGGGCAGAGTTGTGGCCGGACCCCATATCATGTGACTTCAGACCCTCTGGTTATGAACAGCGCATGTAGACATGTGGCACACCCGACCTCCAGGAGGCCCTGAATGGGTGAGGGATGGGGAGAGGAGAGACAGTTCTGGAGAGTGGGGATGGGAGTGAGTCTCTCCTGATTCCCTTTCACAGCTGCACTGGAAGGCAACAGTTGGGGAAAGCTAGAGAGGGAACCTACTGAAGGAGCATCTAAAATCATTAGCAAAATCTTGCTACTGGCTTGGTGAGGTGGCTCACACCTGTAATCCTAGCACTTTGGGAGGCTGAGGTGGGAGGATGGATTGAGGCAAGGTGTTTGAGACCAACCTGAGCAACACAGCAAGACGCCATCTTAAATATATTAAAAATAAATTTAAGATTAGGTGTGCATGGTGGCATGTGCCTGTAGTACCAGCTACTCAGGAGGCTGACGGTGAGGGGATCCTTGAGCCTAGGAGCTTGAGGCTGCAGTGAGCTATGATCACATCACTGCACTCTAGCCTGGGCAACAGAGTGAGACTTTGTCTCAAAAAAAATCCTAATTCATTAATTAATTATAAAAATCTAATTATTGAATCATTTCACTTTCTGCAAGTCCTGCCTGACCACTTACCTCAGGGCATTTATTCATTTTCCATTTATCTCACTAAGAGACAGTGGTCAGGGCACCTTGTCTCCAGACCTAGCCCCTCTGCAACCCACAGGGGGACACCGAGGGTTAGTGCTGGGCAGAAAGACAGCCCGGAGGTGGCTAAACCCCAAATCCATGCTGCTCTCCCCAGCACACTGATTTGCAGGCAGGGCTCGGGAGCCTGACGGCTGAGGCTGAGCCCCAGCCCCACCACTCACTGACTCCTTGTCCTCAGGCAGGTCATGTCACCTTTCCAAGCCTCAGGCTCCCCTCTGCAGGGTTGCCGCAAAATCCACAGGATAATGTGGACATTGTCAACACAATGCCCGGTACAGTGGCCCATCCGCAGGCGGTCACCAAGGGTGCTGCTGTTGCAAGAGGACCCACCGTGGGTTTCATGACGAGGTGAGAGGGGAGGCGCACCGAGCACCCATCCGACGCCCAGGCCCCCGCGAACCCCTGTTGCTGGGGGAGGGCTCCAGGGCTGCAGAGGTGGCAGGATGCACCCTTAGCGTCCAGCCCTCCCATGCTGCTGTGGTGTAGACACAGAGTAGGCGATGTCATTATGTGGCTGTTGGACACCCATGAAAGTGGCTGCCATGAAGCCGTCAGTTAATTGTGAAGTGATTGCAAACACCCCAAAAGGAACATCTGTGTGATTTATTCTAATGGCTTAGACATCCTTAGGTTTTCCTGATTGAATGCAGGCCTTAGGATGGCAGCTTCCAAGTCCAGGCTTCAGTGTAGAGCCATGAAGAGGATCCTGGGGCTCACGGACCAACAGAGGGAGGGGGGCAAGAATTTGGCCTTGAGGGCAGCTCTCACACAGCCCTCTAGGGCTCAGGGACAGAGGCATCTTTGGGGGTCTATTATTCCCTCTGGGCTGTTGAGCAGATGCTCAGGGTAACATTTGGGGTGGCCAGCCCAGCCCCCAGTCCTGCCAGCAGAACAATCATGCACTGTCCGTGCCTGCTATGCCCCAGGCACCCTCAGGAACTCCATTCATCCCCAGGAATCCCCAGACAGTCCCAGGAAACCTCAGGCACTCCCAGAAATCCCCATGCACCCTCAGGAATCCCCAGACACTCCCAAGAACCCCCTGGCACCTTTCCTCAGACACTTTCGGTTATGACTTTTCTAGAGCTTCTGTAACAAACAGAAATGTATCTTCTCACAGTTCTGGAGGCCAGAAGTCCAAACCATTCAAGCTGTCAGCCTGGCCGTGCGCTCTCTGCAGCCTCAGGAGGCGGGTCCTTCCTGGCCTCTCCCAGCTCCTGACAATCAGGGCAGTCCAACCCCGGCTGGTGGCCACATCACTCCCCTCTCCACTTGCATCTTCACGTGGTATGCTCCCTGCCACCCTGTGCCTTCCCAAGGCTGTCTCCTTGTAAAGATGCCAGTGAGCATGGACTGGGGGCCACCCTGCTCCAGGACGACTGCATCTCAACTCATCACATCTCAATCACCCTGTCTCCAAATAAGGTCACAGCTGAGATCCTGAGAGTCGGGACTTCAGCATGTCTTTCTTGGGGAGCACAGTTCAACCCATAACACACTCCTACAGGTGTTATATTTCCCATAGCACAAACATCTCACTCGCTTTGGAGCAAAACGGGAAGAGAAAACGCTCATGTGCATATCCACCGGTGCCCAGGAGGCACTAAGAAAACTGTTTCTACTAAGGGCTGCTCCTCCCTCTCCCCTCTTTGCCCTTGATTGTGCCCTCATCTGCAGCATGGAGGGATTGATCGGGGCCAAGAGCTTCAAAATGCCCTTTGTGGCCAGGCGCGATGGCTCGCGCCTGTAATCAGAGCACTTTGGGAGGTGGAGACAGGTGGATCACCTAAGGTTAGGAGTTTGGAACCAGATTGGCCAACATGGTGAAACCTTGTCTCTACTAAAAATACAAAAATTAGCCGGACGTGATGGCGCATGCCTGTAATCCTAGCTACTCAGGAGACTGAGGCAGGAGAATCGCTTGAACCCAGGAGGCAGAGTTTGCAGTGTCACAGCAATGACAAGGGAATGTCTTCCCTTGGCAAACTTCAGCAGCCCCCAGTAGGAGGCAAGACTAAATGTGACCACAACAGGCCCCAGGGATGAGACCGGCATGGATATTGGTCTCTCTTGCCTCTGACTGGGCTTGACACCTCTTCCCTTTTCTTCCCCCAGATGGAGGCACTGCAAAGGGACCTGAGCCACCTGGGATGAGAGGATGGCCTGGCTCTGGCCAGGAGCTCCCTAAGGCAGATACGTATGTCCCTGGGCCCTGGGTGTCCTCCTCAGGAAAGAAGAAGCCACCTCTAGGGGTGGGAGTCCAAAGTGGCTCTCACCAAAATTATTTGAGTAGTGTGGTCGCTGGGCTGGCGGAATCAGCATGACTGGGAATTTGTTAGAAAAGCAACTTCTCTGGAAATAGAGCCCAGAAATCTGTGGTTGCCAAGTTCTGCAGCTTAAGGCATTCTTGCAGCATGATAAGGTGGGAGATACACTAATCTGTAAAATGAGATAAAGATTAAAAGCTGCATCAAGGTAGCAAGCAGCCTCCCTCAGGCCACAGTGGCTGGGGGCCATTCCTTGCCCCTCCTGCATTAACCTGCCCCTCAGCTTCAGCCAATGAGCATCCACCCCCTCCATGTCCCCCTACCTCAAACAATTTCATGCTTTCCCACCGCTTTCCTTAGCCTGGCTCTCCTAGGGCCCGGAGCCTAACCCCCTCCATGGAGAAGGAGGACGGTCAGTGAGTACAGAAAGAATCCGTTGGATTCAGCACTGGGGGTGAGTGTGTGTCCAGGCAGCCCTGCAGGAAGCATCCTGTGTCAGTGGGGCTGGTTCGCTACCGTGACCTGGGAACCAGGTCTGGCAGATCTCCAACATCAGGGATCTGGACCAAGCTTCTGTGCTCTGAGCAGCGTTTACACCAAAGCTTCCCAGGAGCTGCTCCCAGCCCGTGCCTGAGCCAGGCAGAGCTCCCAAGACAGGCAAGCCCTGGCAGACTGGGAGAAGGCACCCCTCTGCTGGCTGATTTTGGCTGGAGGCTTCCCTGACGGCCTTGGGGGATGTTCCCTAGACTGTACCGTGGTCTAGGTGGCTCCCACCCAAGCTTCCCTCCCACTTCTCTTCACTTAGGGTCAGGTTTGCACCTCCTTTTGATGATTCTCCAGGCTTTTCCCACTTTCCCTCCATTTTCTTCCAACTCTGTTTCCCTTAGGAAAATCCTTACATGCAGAATCCTATGTTGCCATTGTCTTCTCCAAGCACATGGAGTAAGGCAACCTCAGACTAGAAAATGTCAGAAGAAAATTGGTGGGGGTGAGGGGGAGAGAGAGAGAGACAGAGAGAGAGAGAGAGAGAAGAGGAGAGAGAGAGGGAAAGAAAGGGAGAGAGAGAAGGAGATACAGAGAGGAAAAGAGAGGGAGAGAGAGAAAGAGGAGGAGAAAAGGAGAAAGAGAGGGACAGAAAGAGAAGGAGAGGTGAGAGAGAGAGAAAGAGGGAAAGATGGGGAGAGAGAGAAAGAGGAGAAGAGAGAGGAGGAGAGAGAAGAGCAGGGGAGAGAGAGGGAGAGAGGGAGAGGAGAGACAGAGGGCGAGAAAGGGAAAGAGAGGGAGAGAGAGAGAGAAAGGGAGAGATAGGAGAGAGAGAGAAAGGATGAGAGAGAGGGTGAGAGAGAGAATGGAAGAGAGAGGGAAAGAGAGAGAGAAGGAGAGAGAAAGAGGAAGAGAGAGAGAAAGAGGGAGAGAAAAAGAGGAGGAGAGAGAGGAGGAGGAGAGAGAGAGGAGAGAGAAGGACAGGGAGGAGGAGAGAAAGAGAGGGAGAGAGAAGGAAAGAGAGGGAAGGAGAGAGAGGGAGAGAGGGGGAAGAGAGAGGGGGAGAGAGAAGGAGAGATGGGGAAAAGAGGGAGAGAGAGGGAGAGGGGAAGAGAGAAAAAGAGAGAGAGAGGGAGAGAGGGAAAGAAAGAGAGAGAGGGAGAGAAAGAGGGAGAGACAGAAGAGAGAAGGAAAGAGAGGGAGAGGGAGGGAGAGAGAGAAGGAGATAGAAAGTGAGAGAGGGAGAGAGACAGTGAGAGAGAGGGAGAGAGAAGGAGAGGAAGAGAGAGGGAGAGAAAGAGAGAGAGATAGAGAGGAGGAGGAGAGAGAGGGAGATGAGGAGGAGGAGGCAGAGAAAAGGAGGAGAGAGAGAGGGAGAGAGGGAGAGGGGAGAGACAGAGAGAGAGAGAGAGGGAGAAGGAGGGGAGAGAAAGAGAGAGAAGAGAGAGAGGGAGAGGAGGAGAGAGAGGGAGAGAAGGAGAAAGGGAGAGAGAGAGAAGGAAAGAGAGAGTGGGAGAAGATGAGAGAGAGAGAGGGAGAGAGAGAGAAAGCTAGAGAGCAAGCCCGCAGGAGAGAACCCAGTGGGCACAGCATTCAGACAAGCTGAGCTCAGGATGCAGATTCAGCCTGGAGATACAGACCTGGGGGCATCAGTAGATTTTAAACCTCAGGGATGATTTGATCACCAGGGAGAATACCATAAGGTGGAAGCAAAGAGGCTGGGGTAGAAGTGGAACACTGGCCATCACCAAGTTTTATGGAGCAGCCACAAGAAAGAACCTTAGAGGCCCAGGAGGGAGTTGCAGAGAAAGGGAGGAGCAGCACATAGCAGGGCCGGGGCTCTGGGGAGAGCGGGACTCCAGCGCGGTGCAGGGCTCTGGCCCAGCTACACTGGCAGCGTCTTGGTGAGAAGAGCAAGGCGGCTCCTGCTGCGAGAGCGCTGCTAGTGGATGCTGAGACAGAGGCTAGGGTGCAAAGAGGCTGCCCTGAGCAAGGAGGGAGATCTTCTGGAAGTTTGACTGAGGTGCCCGTGGAGTTGAGGGAATAAGCTTTTGAGGTGGGGGGCGCTGAAGCCCACATAGGAGGCCTGCAAAGGAGTCAGGATGGGACAGGATTGGAGACTGTGAGGAGCCAGCCTGAGTGAGGAGGAGAACAGGCACCTCCTTAGGACAAAACCCGAGCAGAAGAGCTTTACAGGTGACATTGTTTGCAGGCGACGTTGAGGGCCAGAGGCAGAAGTTGAAGAAGTTCCTGTCTGGGGCTTCTCCTTTATCCCATGCCCGCTGTGGATTGGGATGGAGAGGATCTGGAGTAGGAGATGGAGTCGCTTTGGAGAGAGGAAAGCTCAGCAGGTGAGCAAGTGGCCAAGGAGAGCGAGGGAGAGCACAGGAGGACAGTGAGCTTCCTGGGCAGCTCCAGGACCCAGTGTGAGATCGCCCCGACATCTACCAGTGGGTCTGGCTGATGCAGGGCTAGAGTCTGGCTGGGCAGGCATGGCAGGAAGATGAGGATCTTCACAAGGGAGGGCTGACAAAGTAGGCCATGGCCCCTGGATGGTACGGGAAGGCTGTCAGTCCAGTGGGGGCGGGTGGGTGGCCCAGGGGGTGAGGCTGGAGACTGCAGTCTGTGAACGAAAGACGTGCGTGTTCATCCTCTGGCGTGTCTTAAGTGTTGGCCTGTTGGGGTGGTCATATACACGGTGGGCCTGGGCGTCAACATGGGCAGAGCAGTCGCACTTGGAAAGCCTGTCCTAAGGCTGCCTGGTGAGTCCCGCAGTGCTTGAGAGCCCTTTTCTCAGTACTGGCATCGGCCGTGAGTTTCTGATGGAAAGAGCCTGGCTTCCTGGAGAGCGGCACCAGCGCTTTTATGGACTGTTGCTTCAGGTGGAACGTGGAGTAATTATTTTCTTATGACTGTTTGTAGATATAATTGTGTCCTTGCTACTCAGGAATTTATGTTCAGAAAATAATTACTATTGGATTAACTGCATTGACAATCCTTTAATTCCACTATCAACACTGCTTGTATTTAAGCCGAGCTTCCTCCTTGCCAATCTGATGTGTCTGTTACAATAAGCTTTTTAACTCAATTATTGTCTCAGTCACAATCAAATTATCTGTAATATGATGTAATTACTTTTTTTTATTAGGCAAAACTGGGGATCCTGAGCTGCGAACGCCTAGCATAGCTCTGAGAAGTGATTAAAACAAACCCGCAGGCCTTTCTACGATACGAGTGTGTTTTTCAAAAGTCCGGTTTGAAACCCAGATCCTCCACTCAGGGCCTAAAAATGTATCCCTTGTGCCAAATTCACCTCCTGCAGGAAGGCTTCGTTACCCTTAAGTCAGCCGGCTGTGCGTGGTTTCTCTTCAGCCTCCCGGCCCTTGGATATGGGATTTATGTTTCTCTGTACCTGACGCCGCTTGACTTCGCAGCTCCCCCCAGCCAATCCCATGTGGACCTCACTGGTAGACTGGACTGTGAGGCTTCCACCCGTAAAGGAATTCACGCTGGCAGAGCCCCTCCAGAGAAAGGCACTGTTAGGACTGAATTGTGATTGGGTAAAGTTGTAGGGGTAGAAAAACTCCACCTCTGTCCTCTTAGGGTCCCAGCTGGGCCTGACAATTAAATGGACATAACATAGACTAATAAGAGAAAAGCGTAATGCAGGATTTATGTAGCATGGGAGCCCTCCTGCAGAAATGAAGACCCGCAGAAGCAGGGAGTCAGTTACTCAGAGATTGGACGGGACAAAGAGCAGCGCTGTGAAGAAGCAACTGAAGTCTGTGGGGAAGCTTAGAGGATGGAGCGATGCTAATGAGGTACTCGCAGTATGCTGTCTGTTTGGACTTTTCGCTTCCGAAGATAAGGACGTTGCTTTCCCTTCTAGGGTGGAGAGGGCACCTTTCTCATTGGAATTTCATCTCAAGGTACAGCATGGAGGTCACTGTGATCTTTTTGCATCTGCTGTTTCTCAAGAGTCTTTAGCTGAAATTGTCAATATGCCAGAAGATCCTGTTTTAACCCCTTCAAAGTCCTAATCCCCAGGACCTCAGAATGTGAACACATTTGGAGATAGGATCTTTACTGAGGTTAAGGGTTAAGTTACAGAGATTAAGCTAAAACAAGGTCAGGAGGGAGGGCCCTAATTCAACATGACTGATGTCCTTATGAGAAAGGGGAATTTGGACACAGCTGTGGACACAAGGAAGACAAGGAAAGACAGAGAGAGGAGGCGGCCACCTGTAAGCTGGGGAGAAAGGCCTCAGAGAGACCCAGCCCTGCCAACACCTTGATGTCAGACTTCCACCATCGAGAACTGTGAGAAAATCCATTCCTGGCTGGGCACGGTGGCTCATGCCTGTAATCCCAGCACTTTGGGAGGCCGAGGTGGGAGGATCGCTTGCACTCAGGAGTTTGAGACCAGCCTGCACCAAAAAGCAAGATATCGTTTTTACAAATAATTGGAAAAAAAAAAAGCCGGATGTGTTGGCACATGCCTGTAATCCCAATTACTTGGGAGGCTGAGGCAGGAGGACTGGTTGAGCCCAGGAGTTTGAGGCTGTCATGAGCTGGGATAACACCACTGCTCTCCCACCTGGGCAAAAGAGTGAGACCCTTACCCAAATAAATAAATAAATAAATCCTGTTACAGAGACCTAGGAAACAAATACAGGCACTTAACTCTAATGGTTAAAAACACAGCACTGGAATCAGGGTGCCTGAGTCTTAATCCCGGTGCAGTTACTTATTAGCACCGGGCAGTTTAATCATATGCCTTAGTTTTCTCATCCTGAGAGTAGGACTAATCATCACATCCACCTTGGAGGGTTGATGTTTATATGAAGAGCTGAACATTGTGGCTGGAATATAGCACACATTAGACATGCATTAATTTTTACTGTGCATCAGATGTTGTGCTGAGTACCTTACTGAGTAAATCCTCACCATGGTCTTATGAAGTCAGGGCTTTTATTTTTCTATGAGGAAACTGAGATAGAGAGAAGTTAAAGAAGGGGTGGAGTGGGGACCTTGACCCCAAGTCTATGCTTACAAATGGTGGATTGCCTCATGCCAGTCTAGGGGGGGCACAAGGTATGATTATGGGGTGACTGTTGTCTTTTTAAATAAAAATATCCCCTTTTTTGTAGTTTGAGTTTTAATTTCATTTTAGTTCACATACACATGAATTCAATCTCAAATAAAATTTAAACATAGATAAAGAATTCAAATACAGATCGAGATAAATGTCCGCCTTCAGGAAGAGGCTGGCAAAAACACATACAATTTACTCTCTCAATCAAGTGTACAGTGTTCAATGAGTAGAGAGTTTCAGTTTTCCAAGATGAAAAAGTTCCAGAGACCCGCCTGGCATTCACCACTGATGTGTTTAGAAGCTTCCTACTGTCTCGGTAAGAAAGCTCCTAAGACTGTTGTTCTGTGATAGTGGATTTCCTGGGCTGAGATCCAGGGCGGGGCAAATGCAGCGGTTCCCACCTTCTCTTAAGGGCTGCAATGCCCCGATGGAGAGTTCTGGTTGCCCCAGGGCCTTTTGCCAGCCGCTGGCCCACAGCTCTGTCTGCCTTTGTGTAATAGGCAGGGCTGGGTGTGGACATCAGGGTCTGAAGCCAAGCCCTGGCACTGCACACATGTGGCCTGGGCAGATCCCACTCTGTGCTATGTTGCCCACTAATGGTTTTCTGATTTTAGCCTGACGACCAGTTTTTACACCATGCATCCTTTTGTCTTTTTTGTTTCAAGAAAATAAAATCTCTCACAAGCAGACTGCCACCCACTGTGGCAGGGATGCTCCTCTCTGTTCCCACACGCTCCGCTTGGAGGGAGGCACACAGTAGACCCCTCAGAAGAATGTGTCCGTGAGTTTATTCCTCCTGCACTATCCAATATGGCGAGGTGTGGTGGTTCAAAGTTAAATGTAAATTATTTAAAATTAATGGCCAGGAGCCAGACCCAGGCTGCCTCACTCACCTTGTGACCACTGAATCTCTGCTGGTCCTGCCATTGAACGGAGACGCTTCAGGGCACCAGGCAGATGGGATGGTTTGAGACGTCGGTGGTGGCAGTGGTTCCAAGGATGCTGGCATCTGTCAAGATAATTGCGCTGTACGCTTCTAGGTGATTCTATGGACATTATACTTCAGAAAGCTGATTTAAAAAGTGAAATGTCCCTCCCTGCCAAAAAGTAAAGAAAATCTTTTATTTGGAGCCCCAAACTGACCTAGAGCAAACTATTGTCAGAAGAATGAAACCAACTGATTCCTAAGTAGGTGGCGCCACTCACAGCGCTTAGGAAGCCCCAGAAAGTGAAAGGCAGGATTTCCTGGTCCCTGAGGAGTTAAAGAGAGGGAAGCAGAGCACCAGCCTTGGGTACCCAGACCACGGGCCAGCGCCTCCCACTCCAGACACTCATCAAGTCCTTCCTCACCACACACAGTGCTGGGCACAATGGGAGCCTCACAGGGACGGAGATGGAGCTTGTGGATAGGTGTGTATCGAGGGGTGTGTGAGCGTCTATGTGTGTGTGCTAGGTGTATGTGTAAGTTAGATGGGTATGTGTGTGCTAGGTGTATGTGTAAGTTAGATGGGTATGTATGTGCAGGTATATGTGTATATATATGTGCCAGTAGTGTGCATATGAATTAGGCAGGCATATGTGTGAATGTGCATGTGTATATGTGTGTTAGGTGTGTGTGTGTTAGGTGGGTGTATGTGTGTATGTGTATATATGTGTGTGAGGTGTGTGTGTGAGTTAGGTGGGTGTATGTGTATATATTTTTGTTGGGGTGTGTGAGTGAGTTAGGTGGGTGTATGTGTGTATGTGTATATATGTGCATTAGGTGTGTGTGTGTGAGTTAAGTGGGTGTATGTGTATATATGTGTGTTAGTGGGGTGTGTGTGTGAGTTAGGTGGGTTTATGTGTATATATGTGTGTTAGGGGTGTGTGTGAGTTAGGTGGGTGTATGTGTGTATGTATATATATGTGTGTTAGGAGTGTGTGTGAGTCATGTGGGTGTATGTGTGTATATGTGTGTTAGGTGTGTGTGTGTTAGGTGGGTATATGTCTGTATGTGTACATATGTGTGCTCGGTGTGTGTGTGTGTCAGGCAGGTGTATGTGTGAATGTGCATGTGTCTATGTGTGCTAGGTGCATATGTGAGCTAGGTGGGTGTATGTGTGCAGGTACATGTGTACATATGTGTGTTAGGGGTGTGTGCGCAAGGAGAGGGTAACGGAGAATAATGTTACTTGGGAATCCGAGGTACATTCCACAGGGAAGCCCCACTGGCCTTCAAGTTATGTAAATCCATCAACCAGAAAATCACTGATGTTTTCGGGAAGACACATCACTAATTACCGTAATGCCCACATTTGTGAGGCATTTAGCACCTGTGCTAAGTGCTGGGTAAACTGCAAAGGTATTAATCCCCACGGCAGCCCTGCCAGGCAGATGTCATTATCTCGTTTTGTGACTTGGAACCTGGGTTTCTCGAAGAGAGTCCCTCAGCTGGAGCCTGCACATCCAGGCAGCGGTAGGGCCGGATGTTCGATGCTGGGCTCCTGACCCTCAGCTGCTTCTCAGCCCCAGCCCGGGAGCTTAGATTCTGGCTTTGTTCAGTGGCTGCAGGGACCGAGGGCAGTTTCCAGTTCCTTCCTTCCAACGCCCTTCCTCCTCACCTGTCAGAATCCTTCATGGCCCTCAACATTTGGCGTGCGGGAAGATCAGCTGGGACCTTCTTAAACAACAATTCCCACCCCCTCCTAAGCCACTCTGACTTGCAGGGATGGGCTCAGGGCCGGGAATCAGCATTCTAGCGTGAGCCTTTCCCGACACTCCGTGCTGGTCTTGGGAGAACATCACCCTGGGGATTCCACTGCACCTGGTGCCAGCCTGGCTTTTATCCAAAGGATGCACGGGGATGCCCCTGGCTGCTGTTTACAGAATAGACTCAGCCACAATGGAGGAAGCAGAAAGACCTCTCCGGAGGCCACAGCAGCCATCCAGTTGGGACAGGACAGAGATACATTGAAGCAATGGAAGTGGTTGGATTGGACAGAAACTTCGCCAGTGATGCTGACATGTTGTGAATGACGTGGAAAGAGAATGAAACCACTGCTGACTTCAGGTTTCTTCTGGCCATTAGGTGGAGATGGTGACACTGATGGGGGTACCATGCACCAGGATGAGTGGTTTAGGAGAGGGGAGAACACAGTGGTTGGTTTGGGGTGTGTTTCAAGAGAGTGTGTGAGGAAGACAAGGAGAGCCTGACTTTAGGGGAGACGGGTGCTTCACTGGGAAGGGGTGAAAAATATTTGAGAAGTTGGGTGGCAAATTTGTAGAGGAGACTGGGCCAAGAAGAAAGAGCAAACAGCCCAAGGAGGGAAGGGATCAGAGGAGATGATGTAAAATGTTGGTGCAGATTTAAAGTATTGCTGGGCGATGAAAAGAGCAGAGGTCAGGAGTCTTGGGTGGAGTCCTACCCCTCCTGCACCAGGCCCCTTGGCTGCTGTAAGCTCAGGGTTTCTCCAACTATAAAAGCGAGGCAACACCCGTGCTATGGCTCTGGCAGGGCTGTGGTGAGAATCAACATCATACAGCATTCAAAACACCCCAGAGGGTGTGTTGCTATGAGCAGAACTTTCCCAGCGCCCTTTGGGGTTTCTGCTATTGACCCCAGGGGTTACCTTGGGTGCAGGGCCCTGAACTCTTTTGGCAGAATGAACTCTTTTAGCCCCTGGGAGGCAATGACAGCCCTGTGGGAAGCAAGTGGGCTTCAAGATGATGTGCTGCTTTCCAAATCCAGCTCAAAGCCAGGTGCCAGGGCTCACACCTGTAATTCCAGCACTCTGGGAGGCCAAGGTGGGAGAATCACCTAAGCCTAGGAGTTGGAGATCAGCCTGGGCAACATAGAGAGACCTCGCCTGTAGAAAAATTAAAACAAATTGGGCATGTTGGTAAGTGCCTGTATTCTCAGCTTTTCAGGAGGCTGAGGCAGGAGGACGGCTTGAGCTCAGGAGATTGAGGCTGTAGTGAGCCATGATTGAACCACTGCACTCCAGCCTGGGCAACAAAGTGAGACACTGTTTCTATAAAAATTTTTTTTTAATTAGCTGAGTACAGTGGCACACACCTGTGATCCCAGCTACAGGGGAGACTGAGGTGGGAGGATCGCTTGAACCCAGGAGGTAGAGGCTGCAGTGAGCCATGATCACACCACCGCACTCCAGCCTAGGCGACAGAGTGAGACCTTGTCTCTAAAAATAAAAATAAAAATAAAAATAAAATGTCCAGCTCTGCGTCTGGGTGACCTTGGGCCACTTTTCACCTCTTCAGAGCCTCCGGGTCATCTTCTGTAGATGGAGAAAATCCATACCATCCTGATCTTCATGACACATCTCTTGGGTGCAGGAAACAGAAATCTACTTGGGCTCACTCCAGTAAACAAAGATTTATTTAAAAGAATGGACGTGCCTCACAGAGCCCATTAGAGTGGAAGCGCCGTGGACAGGGAGTACTGCACACAGGGCCCTGGAACAAGGCCACAAGGCCTGGCCCCCAGCAGCACCCAGTACAATAGAACATCCATGGTATCAGTGCAGCTATGGGAAGGTGGGATCTCAGGAAGGCTGGGAGCTGAGCGCTGGAATCTGTCTGGAGCTTTGGTGATCAACAGCTCCATCCCACACCCCGCTCTCTTCCTTATCCTCTCTGTATATTTGCTGGTTAATTTTCCTCTCTCTGTAGGTAGGAAACCTGGAGCTCCCATCCGCAAGTACCAGCCCAGGCTTGTGTGGCCGGGGCCTGCCTCTCAATGGCCTCTATGTATTTCTGAGCCCAGTTCCCCATCCCCCAGAAAGAGAATGTAAGTGGCCCAGGCTGAATGAGCGTCCACTTGGTTACAACTAGAGGAGAGCTCCCTGGCATTGACAGAGGCTCCTCAGGCTGGAGGAGGGGCATCCTCTCTAGAAAATGAGCTGGGGGAAGGTGCTACATCCCTGTTATGTAAATTTGACCAATGGGCCATTTTACAAAGCCACGTAGAGCTGTGTGTGGCACATAGTAGGTGCTCAGGGAATAGGAGCTATGTTCTGAGTGGCCAGGAGTCTCAGGACCTCTGTAGGTGGGATCTTCAGCTCATTTCTCATCTCTGCATACCTGGCTGGTGACTCTGTGTGTGTGTGTGTGTGTGTGTGTGTGTGTGTGTGTGTGTGTGTTGTGTGTGTGTGTGTGTGTGTGTGTGTGTGTGTGTGTGTGTGTGTTTGTGTGCATGTGTGTGTGTGTGTGTGTGTCTGGTGTGTGTGGGGGGGGAAGGGAGGAGAGCTGTCACTCCCAGGGTCTTGAGACCACAAATTCAGCAAAGTCCTCTCAGCTGGCAGCCTGATAAAACATGTGTTAGTTCCCACATTTTGGAGCCCAGTTCCAGCCCAGATCTGATTTAAGAAGCTTTTGAGTAGGTACTGTGGCTCATGCCTGTAATCTCAGCACTTTGTGTGGCCAGGGTGGGAGGAGGATTTCTTGAGGCCAGAAGTTCCAGACCAGCCTGGGCAACACGACAAAGCCCCATCTCAACTAAAAATAAAATAAAATAATTAGCTGGGTATGGTGGCACAAACCTGTAGTTATAGCTGCTGTGGCGGCTGAGGTGGGAGCATTACCTGAGCCCAGGAGTTAGAGGCTACAGTGAGCTATGATCATGCTCAGATGAGCTTTCACTTTCTCTGCGAAGGAGACAAGTTAAAAAAAAAAAAAAAGCAGTGGCTTTCACAGTTACAAGCAGAACCAGGGACATGATATACCACTTCACCGCAGCCACATCTCATGGACTTCCCTCCCCTCTTAATACTACAAATTCCAAATACTTTACTCATGGAAATAACATCCTTGATTAAGTTGGCTGATCATCATATAACTTATTCTGGGTCTCTATATAATTTATTCATATCATCATTCAACATTCTACAGTTAAATCCTATCCCCAGCCCCACGAATGCGAGTCCTTCATAGCAGATGAGTGAGGACTGGGCTGTCCTGAGGTGACATTCTTGCTACCGCCTGGAGCATATGTTATACATGAGAATTAATAAGTATGAAGTTCAGAATATATCTAGGTATTGCATCATATGGTGTTTTTCATTTGTTTGTTTGTTTTTGATGGAGTTTCACTCTTGTTGCCCAGGCTGGAGTGTAATGGCCCGATCTCGGCTCACCACAACCTCTGCCTCCTGGGTTCAAGTGATTTTCCTGCCTCAGCCTCCCAAGTAGCTGGGATTACAGGCATGCAGCACCATGCCCGGCTAATTTTTGTATTTTTAGTACATACAGGGCTTCTATATGTTGGTCGGGCTAGTCTCGAACTCCTGACCTTAGGTGATCCACCCTCCTCAGCCTCCCAAAGTGCTGGGATTACAGGCGTGAGCCACCGCGCCCGGCCCCATCATATGTATTTTATGAGAATTCTACCTTGAGTGTTGAGAAAGAGACTGAGAGAGAGAGAATTCTCGTTCAAGCCATCGGAGTCATGGAGGCGTTTCTATCAATAGCTCTCTGTAAACTGAAAATAAAATCCTAAGCCCCTACCAGCTGAGTACCTCTTCTTGGCCTAGGGGACCCCAGAAAAATCTTAGAAAATGAGTGTCTGACCATGACAGGAAGGGAGGCCAGACATGCCTCGTTACACTCCCTCCCTTTTGGAGTTTAGACAAAACCACTGCTTGGCATTCATGCTAAAATAGAGATCATAATAAGACTGACAGAGCGGACCCTTTGTGACAATAAGATACCAATTATAAACAGCATCTAAGGCCACGCCAGACAAGGGGTAAGCCATGCACCCCTACAGGTCACTCTGACCCAGTAGTTTGGTTAACAAACTTCCTTAACTTAAAACATTTTTCTCTGCTAACTCCAAATTTTTAGACAAAGCTCTACTCCTTTAATCAGTTGCAAATTAAAGAATCTCTAGGCCCACTGATGATCTATAAGTCCCTGCTTCAAGATATTCCACCTTTTGGGGCTGATTCAAAATACACCTTCCACGTATTAATTCATGTCTTCACTAGCAATTCCAGCCTGCCTGAAATGTACAAAACTAAACTGTAATCCAACTGTCCTGGATGCACTCTCTCAGGACCTCTTAAGACTGCGTTTCCTGGGCCATGGTCACTCATACTTGCTCAGAATAAACCTCTGAAAAATATCTTACAGAGTTTGATTTTTCCATCAACAGCTCCATCAGTTAGCCAGGAGATGAGGAAGTTACCTTGCTGATCTCTCTTCCAGTCCTCAGTCCCATGCATCTTCCATGGCCTGGGGATCTCTAGATTTGGGGGTCCTGAGGCTGCAGGTATGGACCGGTGGGCCTGGCTGATGGAGCGGTGGCAGGTGGGGCTCCTCTGCAGCATGTTCAAATCTGTGGCAGATGTGACCCTGCTAAACATTTCCCTTTTCTGCTTCTTGAATTTTTAAATTTTTTTATTTATTTTATATTTTAGAGACAGAATTTCACTCTGTTGCCCAGGCTGGAGTGCTGTAGTGTCATCGTGACTCACTGCAATCTCTGAACTCCTGGGCTCAAGCAATCCTCCTGCCTCAGCCTCCCGAGTAGCTAGGCCCACAGGAGATGGGGTCTTGCTATGTTGCTCAGGCTGGTCTTGAACTGCTGGGCTCAAGAGATTCTCCCATCTTGGCTTCCCAAAATGCTGGGATTACAGATGTAAGCCACTGCACCCGGCCACATTTTCTGACTTTCGCAGGTGAGAGCGGGAGAGCTTGGTGCAAACCTCAGCATTACAGACATCTGCAAGCACTTTCCAGCAGGCTGCTGGCTTCCTACGGCTAAGTCCCTTTTCCCTGGGGTAGTGGTGGTCTCTGATCCACAGAATGTCAGCTGTTCAAGTGGGAAAGCCTGGGCCCAGAACTGAGAAAAGGCCTTTTCCAAGTCCCAGAGTGAGCTGCTAAGTGAGATGGAACAAAACCTTCACCTCTGGCTTCTTCTCAGCCAAGCCCACATTCATTTTCCCCGTTTGACATTTTTGACTGGAGGTTCCAACTAAAAATAGTGACCCAGTTACACACAAGGACTAGGAAACTCACCCTCCGGCCCTGGTGGCTGCATCATCTCGGCTTCACTCTGCGGGGCGTCCATCCCTCTCCAGCTGCCTCTGCAGTGTCAGGATGATTGAAAACAAAAGGAGACAGTGCTGAGACATGCCAGGCTTTATCACAGCATTCAAAAGGATTCAGCATTCAACCTCCAGCCTGGCCATTCAATGCCAGATTATCAGCAGCTCTGAAGACGGCGCTCAAGAGCCTTCATCAGGAGTGCACAGCAAGGCCTGAGCTGGTCATGAAAGTGAAGGTCCTACCATGTGGGCTGGGTGATGGGGGAGCACAAAGAAAGAGGGTGGGGGTGCGGTCACGTTGAACTAGCCTGGGCAGCAGCCTGTTTAGTAAAAGTCAGTGGGCACACAGAGCTAATGCCTGAGCTTTTCATTCAAGACCACAAGGTCCCATCAGGGGTTCAGGCACCCAATGTTAGGAATTCTCCTTAAAGGTGGCCCCCAGCCCTCCCAGCCTGTCTTCCCCGAGCATACCTGAGCAACATCTTCATTGTATTTTAGTCCTGAGATGGGGAAGGGGCCCCCTCTTAGGGGCCTAATGAGCCTCCCCAAGCATGAAAATAAAGAAAACTCCTGAGTTCCTTGAAGGGAAATTCCAGGCACCTAGGTAGGCCTGAGAAGTAAATAAGCAAGAAAGCAATTGTCATCTAAAGCCAAGGAAATAATCCAGAGATTTTTGGTTTCTCTACAGAAATGAAAGATAACATCTCAACATACGTCCCTGAGTTCTTTCACACACCCAGACCCCACCACAGACTCCTGTGGGATTCGCTGACAGGTAGACCTCGGATAAGGGGGAGCTGCAGACAGAACTCTGACCACATTGTTCTTTGTTCTAAGTTTATTCGTGAGAGGCTTGGTGGGAGTCACCCCTGTCCCCTGGCCAGTTAACATGTTTTTCTGCTGATCCCCAATTTTTAAACAAAGCTTCTCTTCCTTAACTAATCGCAAATCAGAAAATCTTTGAATCCACCTATCACCTGTAAGCTCCTCCCCTAAAGATGCCCCCACTCTTTTAGGCCAAAATCAATGTATACCCTCCATATATTGATTTCTGATTTTGCCTGTGGCTTCTGCTCTTCTGAAGTTTACCGATTGATTGATTGATTGACTGATTTTCAGTCTTGCTCTGTCTCAGGCTGCAGGGCACTGGCGTGACCTAGGCTCACTGCAACCTTTGCCTCCCAGATTCAAGCAATTCTCCCACTTCAGCCTCCCAAGTAGCTGGGACTACAGGCATGTGCCACCACACCTGGCTGATTTTTGTATTTTTAGTAGAGACAAGGTTTTACCATGTTGGTCAGGCTGGCTCGAACTCCCAACCTCCAGTGATCTGCCTGCCTCAGCCTCCCAAATTGCTGGGATTACAGATGACAGCCACTGCACCCAGCCTACCTTTAAACACCTTCACCCTCAAGCCATCCGGGAGGTCAAGATCTAAGCAGTAGCTTCCAGATCCTCCTTGTTTGGTGCCCTGCAAAGAAACACTTTCCTTTTTATTGCTGTGAAACCTCGGTGTGGCTGTCGGGTTTTGCTCACCTAGCGAGTGGACCCCAGTTCGGCTCTGTAACAGTGACTCTCAGCGCTCAGGGCTTCCTGAGGATAAGGGCTGCAGAGCTGCTCTCTCCCTCCCCAGGGCTAGCTCAGGGTCTCCCGTCTGAACCACATGCTTTGTTCTGTCTATCACAGTTGTTTTTCTATATTAGAAGAGAGGCTGCTTCCCACCTTCCTACTCACATTTGTGGGTGTCCTCCCGAGACCATCCCACACTTTGCTTAAGGCGTGGGGCTGGGCAGGAGAAAGGCGAACCATGAACTTCCAAGAGATCCATCTGCCCCCACAATTTGGAGCTTGGGGGATTCTCTGACTCCATTCCTTTGGGTGAGGGGAACACGTGTTTAGTCAACACCGTCCTTGTTTAGCCAACATTTGCTTTCAGAAAAGTACATTTCCCATGGAGACTTTTGTTCCTAAGCTTGGTTGTCCTGAAAAATCTTTTCTCCTTTTGCACCCATTAAGCAGGAACAAAAATGCATTTCTGCAGGGAATAAATAATTTGCCTGGAGGCCAAAACTCTAGAGGAAATCTGTCCAAATGTTCATTTGCATATTCGAGCTTTTAGCATTCTCCTCGCGTCTCCGGACTGGAAACTTGGGAGAAGTACTGACTCAGTGTTCCAGCACAGCGTTTTATGAAACCCAAACCAAGCTGATCAGTGCATCAGTCACCCAGAACTGTTTCCTCCCAGGAATAACAAAGGTTATTGTGCCTTCTCTTCTGTCTTATTAGGCAGTCAGGACCTGCCCTGAGAGAGAGGTCAGCCAGGCCTTCAGTGGCAGGGTGGTGGCTTAGAAAGATGCCTAGGGATGGAGCCAGTCACACCCAAGTTTAAGTTCTGATTCTGACAGTTAGTGGCTGTGAGACCTTGGCGACTCACTTTACCTCTCCAGTTCATAAATGGGAAATGACTCTCCATGCTCCAATAATTTTGTTGTGAAGACAAAATGACCTCATTTATGAGCAGTAATGTGCCGAAGCCCGTGTATTACATTCATGTTGGATGTGGGAAAGCTCAGATATGATTTGGATGTTTGTCCCTCCTCTGGGAGCTCATTCCTTGAACCAGGAAGACGAGATGAGGAAGGAGGGAAGGAATCACTGGATTAGAGCTGCCTCTGTCACCTGGTGGATGATAAACTTTTTTATTTCTCTGAGGCTTGTCTTTCTTATCTGTAAAATGGGCACACTTTGTTTTCTTCCATCCAAGTATTAATCAAGCCAGAGCCTGTTTAGCTTCTGAGATCAGATGACACCAGGCACGTTCATGGAGTTATGGCCATAGACACCTAGTTTTCTTAACTGAAAACAGTTTTTTTGTGTGGGGGGGCCACATTTTAACCTTTCTGAAGCTGCTGCCGCTTTTTCAGTGGACCGGCCATCCTCTTAATAGGCTCCTCCTGCAAGCCGCTTGTGTGGAAAGAAATAGCAGGGCCTTCCTTTGGCACAGAAGGGCAGGGAGGGGGAGCTGGTGGCTGCCTCCAGCTCTCTCTCACAGTGACGATGCCACACTTCCCCAAGCCTGCTGCCCTAGAGTCCCAGGAGTTGGTCGCATTCCTTTCCTTGCTCTTGGGTCCTGGCGTGGATGCACCTCCAGACACCCAGACATTTCCAGGGCTGGGTGATGTCCTCCATGCTGGTGTTAGATTCCAAGATAAGATTCCAAGGTAGATTCCTCCAACATCTACTCCTAACTCTCTGCTCTCCAGGTGCATTATGGGATGTTTGTAAAGAGCAGTTCCGGAGGCCCTGGACCCTGGTTCCATTCCAGGACCAGTCACCCATGTCTTTGAAGTGGAATTCCCCCACCCCCTCCCCGCCTCCCTCACCCCTCTCCCCGCCTCCCCCACCCCTCTCCCCACCTCCCCGACCATGCACCAAGGATGGCTGGGGCACCACAAGGATGTATTTAGGAGTGAAATGACACGACGTCAGGAATTTGCCTTAAAAATGTATGTGTATGGGGCAGCTGAGAGAAGAATGACAGAAACGTGTAATTGTTAAAAATGAGGGTTCATTATATTATTTTCTCTACTTTGGGGACTGTTTGAAAATTTCCCTAATTGAAAGTAAAAAAAAAAAATTAAAACTTATGAACAGAGAATTGAATGGAGGATGTGTGTACCCCACTGACATTGATAAACAGCTCTTGCTTAGAGCAGGGTGGGCCAGGATATCATTTTTCCAGGCTTCCGAATCCAATTTACTCATTAACCTAATTGTGTACTAATTGCAGGGTGCAGAAAACCAGGGGAAGAGCTGGGCCCAGGGAAGCATTTTGCAGGAGACAACTTAGCCCTCTGTGTGTCACCCTCTCAGCTCGGGGTTCCCCTGCCCCTTGGGGTGTTCCAGGACAGAGACATAGAAGGCAGCTTATGGGGGGAGATCACCTCCTCCATGCCCACCTTCTGCTCTTTCAGAGCTCCAGCCCCTGAGGGGGGTGAGGATGTGATGATGGGATGCTGATGGCTCCCCTAGTCTAAGCACGTACTGTGTGCAAGCCCCCAGGCATTTCAACTACACAGCAGCCCTGTGAGGTGGTCCCCGTCACCAAGGCTTACGGGGTAGAGTCTGAGGCCTAGAGGGACTGAGAAGTGGTTCTTGGCGTATTGAAACCCAGTTCTCTCTCCAGGGACTGCTCTTGCCTGGGGCCCTTCCCAAGGTCACCCAGGTGGCTGTAGGCTGAGCTAAGGTGAGAACGGGCTTGGCAGCCACAGCTCTGAGCCTGCCTCTGGAGAGAGGGAAAGAACATGAGGACTCTCCGGTCCCTGGGGTTCCCCTGGCACCACGGCTCTGCCCCTGAGAGAGCACAAAGGACCTTACAAGCTTCCCTGAGGCTACAGGTGAAGGCTGCTGGTGAAGGCCCCAGCTGTGGCTCCCTCAACCAACTAGTCCCAGGGATACCTGCATCTTCTGTGTGTACCTCCCTGGGGGCTGGTGTTCAGAAAACCCTCTGAGAAGAGACTCAGATGGTTTGAACGTGCGCCAAGAACACCCTGGCTGTGTGCGCCATGTCTGACTGCCTCGAGCGAGACCGATAAGCTCTGACATTACAGGGAATTACATCTGACCTGACACCCATTAGAAGATAGTCATAAAAATCTCAACACCGTCAACAGCCCTCGCTGTGTCCTGATCACCCGCCAAGGCTGACAGCTGTTACTATTCAGCAGTTACAGGGTGCTTTATATTTGGAAAGCCCAGACAGGAAAGGTTATTGTGCCTTCTCCTCTGTCTTATTAGGCAGTCAGGACCTGCCCTGAGAGAGAGGTCAGCCAGGCCTTCAGTGGCAGGGTGGTGGCTTAGAAAGATGCCTAGGGATGGAGCCAGTCACACCCAAGTTTAAGTTCTGATTCTGACAGTTAGTGGCTGTGAGACCTTGGTGACTCACTTTACCTCTCCAGTTCATAAATGGGAAATGACTCTCCATGCTCCAGTAATTTTGCTGTGAAGACAAAATGACCTCATTTATGAGCAGTAATGTGCCGAAGCCCGCGTATTACATTCATGTTGGATGTGGGAAAGCTCAGATATGATTTGGATGTTTGTCCCTCCAAATCTCATGTTGAAATGTGATCCTCAGTGTTGGTGATGGAGCTTGGTGGGAGGTGTCTGGGTCATGGGGGCAGGTCCCTCATGGATGGCAGGGTGTGCTCCCAGTGGTAATGAGTTCGTGGGAGCACTGGTTGTTGAAAGGAGCCTGGCACCTCCTCCTCCTCACTCTCTTGCTCCCTCCTCACCACGTGACACTCCTGATCCTCATTTGCCTTCTGCTATGAGTAAAAGCTTCCTGAGGCCTCCCCAGAAGCCAAGCAGATGCTGGCACCATGTTTGTACAACCTGCAGAACCATGGGCCAAACAAACCTCTTTTCTTTGTACGTTACCCAGTTTCACGTGTTCCTTCATAGCAACACAACACAAAATGGACTAATACATGCTCTTTATCAAAATGAACTGATAAACACACATGTCTTGCCCTTGGGAATATACAGTGCAGCAGGAGAAATAAGACATAAACATGTGACAGTTTCTATTAATTGCAAGGAATTTATATTTCAAGGTAGAATAAACCATTGACCCAATAGTAATGGGCCTCATGAGCTGAGGCTTACATTATGTGGCAGCAAATGGTATAATTAGGTAGCCATACAATTCATCATTCAAACCCAGACATGATTAAGAGTGCAAGGGGGTGCTCTGAGTAATCAATACCAGGGCAACAGATGCGAGTGGGGACTGACCCAGGCACACTGGGATGTAGGGCATGCTAAGGACAGCACATGCTGCCTCATCTATGGTGTAGATGTGTGAATGTTTATCCCGTCCCTTGGAGCATCCCCAGGTAGGCACGTGCCTTTTCTTGCATGATCTAGGCCTCCGGGAGCATCAGTGTCCATGGAGAATCCTGCACATGTGTTAGAATTTTAGTCTGTTTCCTGGGAATTGCTCCTGCACTCACCAGCTCCCCATCTTCCTTAGGAGAAAGTCCAGATTTCTGACCATGCTCACAAGGCTTTCGATGGTCAGGCCACAACCCTCCCTGACTCAATGCTCCCTCCCTCCTCTCCTGCTGGGGTGCTCCCTCTCCACCCATTTAACTTGCTCTTCCTCCTGCCTGGATGCTTGTCCTTCGGCTTTCGCACAGTGTCTTAGCTCTGTGGTTTGCATCTTAGCTTCGTGTCCCTCTTTGCAAAGGGCTCCTATGGCCATCAATTCCCAGCCAGCCTCAACAGAGTCCCCAGCCTCTGGCTTACTTGTGTCATTGTGAGGAGAGAGGCCATTTCTATTACTGTCTCCAAAGAAAAGGAGGAAGTAAAAACTGAAAAATAACAGACTGATCGGTGCCACTGGCCAGGCCTGTAGGTTAAACATTATCCCCACCCTAATGCTTGTGCTATCTATAGATCACAGACAATGGTATGGAGAAATACTTGCCTTGCTCACCACCCCCACCTAGTCACGTACCACCTGCTTGCTCAATCTATCACGACCCTGTCACGTGGACGCCTTAGAGTTGTAAGCCCTTAAAAGGGCCAGGAACTCTTTCTTAAGGGAGCTCGGTCCTTGAGAGCAAGTCTACCGATGCTCCTGGCTGAACAAAGCCACTTCCTTCTTTAACCCGGTGTCTGGGGGTTTTGTCCATGGCTCATCCTGCTACAGTTGTCTCCAAAACATTCAGCACAAACGATATTCTTTTTGGTTTACAGAGAGTCTTGGTCTCCCATTCTCCACTAGCCTGCACCCAGAACAGAAGCATGCCATCCAGGTCTTGCTTCCTGAAACATCCCCTTGCCTAAAACAGGCCTGGCTCCTCACACAAACCTGATGGGTGAGCAGTCCAGTGGCCTCCATGGGAGCCTTTAGACAGAAGCACGGGGATTGCTTTCTGGAGAATGATCATCACTCACCTTGGTAAGCCAAGGATAGAGACCAAGAGATAAAGGAGAGGAACTGCGAGGCAGAGCTGAGAGTGGTGGAAGGGGCTTCAGGAAAAGGGGAGGATCAGGAGCCAGACACTCTCATCCCAACTTTACCACTATCTGCTCAGTGACCTTGGGCAAAATGCCTTCCCTCTTTGGGTCACAGTCTCACTGTCTGTTAGTCTGGAACTATTCTGCCAAGGGCCAGATTGTAAATGTTCTGCGCTTTATGGCCACACATTCTCTATTACAAGTGTTCAGCTCTGTTGTTGCAGCTGAAAGCAACTATAGGTAGCATAGGAACAAATGGGCTTGGCTGCATTCCAACCACAGTTTACACACAGAGAGAGGCTGCAGGTCACATTCAGCCTACAGGACTCAGCTGCCAAACCCTGATCTAGAACAACAATTCCAGGGGGTGGAGCCAAGATGGCCAAATAAGAACAGCTCCGGTCTACAGCTCCCAGCCTGAGCGACACAGAAGACGGGTGATTTCTGCATTTCTGTTTGAGGTACCGGTTTCATCTCACTAGGGAGTGCCAAACAGTGGGTGCAGGACAGTCGGTGAAGCGCACTGTGCGTGAGCCGAAGCAGGGCAAGGCATTTCCTCACTCGGGAAGCACAAGGGGTCAGGGAGTTCCCTTTCCTAGTCAAAGAAAGGGGTAACAGACGGCACCTGGAAT
The DNA here is from genome assembly GCF_009828535.3 of Hylobates moloch. Classification (NCBI taxonomy): domain Eukaryota; kingdom Metazoa; phylum Chordata; class Mammalia; order Primates; family Hylobatidae; genus Hylobates; species Hylobates moloch. Next base: position 57,349,142 of record NW_026652287.1, on the reverse strand, counting down.
ATCAGGTCAGTCCCACCCTATTACTGCGCTTTTCCAACTGGCCTGGAAAACGGCACACTAGGAGATTGTGTCCCACACCTGGCTCGGAGGGTCCTATGCCCACGGAGTCTCGCTGATTGCTAGCACAGCAGTCTGAGATCAAGCTGCAAGGCGGCAGTGAGGCTGGGAGAGGGGTGCCCGCCATTGCCCAGGCTTGCTTAGGTAAACAAAGTAGCCAGGAAGCTCGAACTGGGTGGAGCCCACCACAGCTCAAGGAGGCCTGCCTGCCTCTGTAGGCTCCACCTCTGGGGGCAGGGCAAAGACAAACAAAAAGTCAGCAGGAACCTCCACAGACTTAAGTGTCCCTGTCTGACTGACAGCTTTGAAGAGAGTAGTGGTTCTCCCAGCACACAGCTGGAGATCTGAGAACGGACAGACTGCCTTGTAAAGTGGGTCCCTCACTCCTGAGCAGCCTAACTGGGAGTCACCCCCCCAGTAGGGACAGACTGACACCTCACTCGGCCAGGTACTCCTCTGAGACAAAACTTCCAGAGGAACTATCAGACAGCTGAATTTGTGGTCTCACGAAAATCTGCTGCTCTGCAGCCACCGCTGCTGACACCCAGCCAAACAGGGTCTGGAGTGGACCTCTAGTAAACTCCAACAGACCTGCAGCTGAGGGTCCTGTCTGGTAGAAGGAAAACTAACAAACAGAAAGGACATCCACACCAAAAACCCATCTGTACATCACCATCATCAAAGACCAAAAGTAGATAAAACCACAAAGATGGGGAAAAACAGAGCAGAAAAACTGGAAACTCTAAAAAGCAGAGCACCTCTCCTCCTCCAAAGGAATGCAGTTCCTCACCAGCAACGGAACAAAGCTGGATGGAGGATGACTTTGACGAGTTGAGAGAAGAAGGCTTCAGAAGATCAAACTACTCTGAGCTACGGGAGGAAATTCAAAACAGTAGCAAAGAAGTTAAAAACTTTGAAAAAAAATTAGATGAATGGATAACTAGAATAACAAATGGAGAGAAGGGCTTAAAGGAGCTGATGGAGCTGAAAGCCAAGTTTCGAGAACTACGCGAAGATTGCAGAAGCCTCGGTAGCAGATGCAATCAACTGGAAGAAAGAGTATCGCTGATGGAAGATGAAATGAATGAAATGAAGCGAGAAGGGAAGTTTAGAGAAAAAAGAATAAAAAGAAATGAACAAAGCCTCCAAGAAATTTGGGACTATGTGAAAAGACCAAACCTACGTCTGATTGGTGTACCTGAAAATGACGGGGAGAATGGAACCAAGTTGGAAAACACTCTGCAAGATATTATCCAGGAGAACTTCCCCAATCTAGCAAGGCAGGCCAACATTCAGATTCAGGAAATACAGAGAACGCCACAAAGATACTCGAGAAGAGCAACTCCAAGATACATAATTGTCAGATTCACCAAAGTTGAAATGAAGGAAAAAATGTTAAGGGCGGCCAGAGAGAAAGGTCAGGTTACCCACAAAGGGAAGCCCATCAGACTAACAGCTGATCTCTCGGCAGAAACTCTATAAGCCAGAAGAGAGTGGGGGCTGATATTCAACATTCTTAAAGAAAAGAATTTTCAACCCAGAATTTCATATCCAGCCAAACTAAGCTTCATAAGTGAAGGAGAAATAAAATACTTTACAGACAAGCAAACACTGAGTGATTTTGTCACCACCAGGCCTGCCCTAAAAGAGCTCCTGAAGGAAGCACTAAACATGGAAAGGAACAACCAGTACTAGCCACTGCAAAAACATGCCAAATTGTAAAGACCATCGAGGCTAGGAAGAAACTGCATCAACTAACGAGCAAAATAACCAACTAACATCATAATGACAGGATCAGATTCACACATAACAATATTAACATTAAATGTAAATGGGCTAAATGCTCCAATTAAAAGACACAGACTGGCAAACTGGATAAGGAGTCAAGACCCATCAGTGTGCTGTATTCAGGAAACCCATCTCACGTGCAGAGACACACATAGACTCAAAATAAAGGGATGGAGGAAGATCTATCAAGCAAATGGAAAACAAAAAAAGGCAGGGGTTGCAATCCTAGTCTCTGATAAAATAGACTTTAAACCAACAAAGATCAAAAGAGACAAAGAAGGCCATTACATAATGGTAAAGGGATCAATTCAACAAGAAGAGCTAACTATCCTAAATATAAATGCACCCAATACAGGAGCACCCAGATTCATAAAGCAAGTCCTGAGTGACCTACAAAGGGACTTAAACTCCCACAGAATAATAATGGGAGATTTTAACACCCCACTGTCAACATTAGACAGATCAATGAGACAGAAAGTTAACAAGGATATCCAGGAATTGAACTCGGCTCTGCACAAAGTGGACCTAATAGACATCTACAGAACTCTCCACCCCAAATCAACAGAATATACATTTTTTTCAGCACCACACCACACCTATTCCAAAATTGACCACATAGTTGGAAGTAAAGCTCTCCTCAGCAAATGTAAAAGAACAGAAATTATAACAAACTGTCTCTCAGACCACAGTGCAATCAAACTAGAACTCAGGATTAAGAAACTCACTCAAAACC